>NC_135737.1:9265833-9614166 GCF_041903045.1 Epinephelus lanceolatus | reverse complement strand
TACGCATCAGCTCTCTGTTCTAATTTCCAACTTTTCAGGCTTATTTTGTTGCTGACCATAATTTGTAGCTTCTTAAGAGTGAAATACTGGCTACAGTTGCATTTATATCAACAAAACAAGCATTGGATGGACTGTATCCATAATGAATACACTACAATAATGTAAATAACCACTGCCAATTAACAGAGAGAAAGCTGATGTAATTTACGCTCCAAAAACAGCCACAGGCGATTTGACCAGCCGAGTTGCAGGTGACACCATCAGCCAGCTTGAGTCGAGCTCAGGCCGGCCAGTTCACATCGCTGCAACTCTTCTCTGTAACATTCTAAAACGGTTTTGTCTCATTGTGAATCATTGGTCTGAACCAGGCTTCTTCTGCAAAGTCAGTCTGCAGCTGATCAAAGTACAAAACCGGATAAAAACAGTGGCAATGGTAACAAGCTAAACACTGTTAATTAAGAAAGTCTTGTTCGAGGACAATGGGACTTTAATGTATTATCGCAGCAACTCATGCTGGCCAGGCAGGTGTGACAGACTGTTCCTACAGAAAAAAAAGATATTCCTGGCTTGTAGTATGGAGCAGAGAAAATTCATAGAGAAATGAGCAAAATAAGGAAAACAAAAGGCTTTTAGATATGTAACATTTTTTGCAATTTTACTTTTGCACAGCCATGTTAAGGCATTGGAATGGACAGTTTTATACTTAATTACACACTGACTGTTAAAAATAAGGGTCCATGTCATTGGTTCGACAGCCCATTGGTCCGACAGCCCATTAGTCCGACTGTCCGCGGTGCTGAACGGCTCGCGGCGGGCGTATGGTGCGCCGCGACCGGCTTGAGGCGAAGCAGGCTCACGGCTTATGTGTTTGTCACTTTCTTTTTCATTTTAACCCACACCATGATCTTTTCCTGACCCTAACCAAGTGGTTTTTGTGCCTAAACCTAACCAGACCTTAACCACAGGGCATCATGATGATTTCGGAACGGACTTCGGAGCAATGAGTTTAATATGGTTGGAACAATGGGATGTCGAACCAATGGGCAGTTCCCAAAAATAAACCCATTGACATCATGTTTTGTTTTGTTTTTTAAAATCAACTTATGGTTCAAAGACATGGCTTAGATTTTTACACTTATCAGGGCCTTCTTATCCTAAATAGCCAAGAGAAATTAAAAATACCAAACAAAAGCTCTGGACTCAGGATGTTAATGTTAGTGGCTGAAAAAAATGTTTTAAAATGGTGTTTTGAATGCATTTTGCTCGAGAGCCCACTATAAGGGAATAGTCCCATGCTTGCAGTGTCAAGTGCTCAACGAATGCCCAACGCTTTTGGCAATGAAAGCGGATGGCACAAATTTTACGCTTCAAGGGACAGCCTGACTGTTGCCCCTCTGCAATTTGATTGGCTATTTGCCAAGTACCATCTTCGTCATTCACTCTAAATTGACTCTTTGCTAGGTCACGCCGACCTTACGTCCGTCGTTACTGTTGTCAAGCCTGTCAAACTTTTGCACATATAATGTCAATATGTCATTTTCAGCAATATCTGTTAAAGATAATCTAAAGGAAATAATAGTGAATTTATGGAATAGCAGTTTTTAAAGATATATCAGACAGAAAGGACCACAATATGCATCTGCAAACTGCATTCACAGTATAATATTTTGGTGCAGTCGTCATGGATGGCTAGTCGGGATGACTAACAACAACAGTTTTCAACATGGAAAAATGGATAAATAATCACAAAAGACATTCAGTGTTGGATTTGTCATTATGGATTTATTTTACAAAGTCTCTAAGAAGACACTGCAGTTCAAGCTGGGATTATAAGGCTTCTGAAAGGGACACAATTGCACCAGAGCCCTCGTTGGAACAACACAATAGTTAGCTTCTGGGTAAAGAAAAAAAAAACTAAGTTAGAGTGAGTCTCCTGCATGCAGCATTCTGCCAGAAACAAGGGCGAAGTTGTTTCAGTCATTGATCCAACTACACCAAATATTTACAGTACACTAGACTCTTGTACACTTTTATCGGCCCGTGGCGCAACATTAGTAACATTAGAAGGGCTGCAGGACGAGGTCATTTGTAACAGCGATCGTGTCCCCAACGAGCAAATCGATCAACTTGTGGGAAAAATCTTTTTTTTTTTTTTGAATGGATCACATCCAACATGAGTTTCACTTTTCTAATACCTGCTGGCTGCATGTTCATCCAGCACCTTTATGAAGTCCCTTTAGTCCATTTCCAGCTCACGCAGTATGGATGATATCTGGCAAACAAGATATTGGCAGATGTTAGTATTTCTTTTAAAAGACGATAGTAACTGTAGTCACCATAAATTATCTTCTACAGCAGGAATGTGAATGTCTCCAGGAAAAAAATGGCTAACTGCTGGCTTATCAGAGCAGGCTCTCTTCGGCTTTCCTGTGTGTGTTTTATTCAGAGGATTCCAGGATATCCAGCATCTTTCTCAGAGGATTACCACACATGCAAGCAGCAGGACAGCCCACTAAAATTAGGCTTAAAAAGCTCCTGCATTTGCATTTATGTGTGTGTGTGTGTGTGTGTGTGTGTGTGTGTGTGTGTGTTTGTGTAGAAGAGCTATTTATTTCCTGTTTCTTCCTCTGAGCTGTTAAGTTCTTGTGAATTGACCTTATTAAGAGGCTCTCTGTTGAGAGACAGAGAGAGAGAGGAAGACAGAAGTATAGTAGCAGAAAATGGCAGCAGGAGAGATGAGAGATCACTTTTTTTTTACAAGGAGTGGACAAAATGAAAGACAAATTAAAGAGAAAGAAATGGAAAGAAAGACAGAGAGAACATTCAGAAATAGAGCAAAGTCTGCAGGCTTCATGAGTTCTTTAATGGACCAAATGCTGCTGACTGACACATTTATTACACAAGGACTCGTCTTCATACTGCACCGCTGAGAGGCATGGGGTGATGAAGAGAGAGACACGGAGTAATAAAAGAGGCAGGAAGAGGAAAAGAAGATGTACAGAGACCGTTTTTAAAGGCCTGACAACTATTGCTGTATTTTTCTTCTGCTAAGAGACAGAAAGGTAGAGCCCCGGACAGATAAACATGATTGACGTTGTTCACTAATGAAATATCTCACAAAAACAACAGATAAGCAAACTGTCCTGACAGAAAAAAAACAACTCTAAGAAAAGGACTGAGTAGACACAAAAGTAAAAACAAATGGAGGGCAGGGAGTTTGTAATGTTCTAATCAGCGTATTTAAGCTTGTGTCCATCATCTTAATGATCTAATGATCTAAAAAACTTGCAGAGGTAAGTGAGGATTAACACCTTTAGAGTAAGCATCTGGATGGGGATAACTTGTTTTATTTGAAAAAAAATCCCACACATTTTAATTTCACTAGCAGGTAAATCAAGCAGAATATTAGAGAAAAGGACCATTGTGATTTAAATTTTGTTAGCTGATTGTGTTAGCTAGCTTCGACCAAACTTTATCAACAGATAATTTGCACCTAGTCTGACTGACTGGATGTACACTGTGGCTATAAGCCTGCCATTCAGCCACTGGTTTTCGCGGGCATTCTCCCTTTCTCCCCCCTATTTGTATCTTAGCATTTCCAAATGCCCTTCACTGCAGGAAACAACAACCACCATGCTAACAGTATACATGCTGAATATGACGAATATTTGTGTAACCCAGTAGAAAACTGAGTTCTGTAAAGTTATTTTACTCCCAGTGCTATTTTATGTACATTATTTATTTCATTCCAGCACATTTTATTTTCTGTTTGCTAATCAAGGTGTCAATGACAGGTATCCTAGGTGACAGGTATACTTGATTCTTATTGGTTCAATCAGCCAATGCAGACTTCTGATTGGAGAGGAGAGAGTCCCACCCTCTTCATGTAGCAGTCTGTCAGTCAACAGCACGGAGACGACACGAGCAGACAAAGCAGATATATTGCTAAATGAGTTGATAACTAGCAAAACTAAAACTAGTGGTTTGTATAAATTTAAGCAGAAGTCTGAGTGTGAAGTGACCGACCGGATCCACGGACCTGTGCGCCAGGAGTTTTAACAACTTTTGGCAGCGTCTTGGTGAGTCGAGCCGAGCTAAGCTAATGTGGCTAACTGCAGCTAACAGTAGCAAATTCAGTGTGTCGTCATGAGGTCCTGTTCTTTGCTAATATGTGAACTTTCTACACACTGCTATGATATGAAGAGTGTTAACCCTATGGGCCCGAACGATGCATAGTGCGTCCAAATTCGCACCCGTTCTTCTCTGTGGATTTTCTCCACGACCGTGCGTCATAGCGAGAAGCCACGCATATCACGTGAAACAGCGGAACTGTAGCTTTCCGAGAAGGCAAAGCACTTGTCGGTAATCCAATGTTTTCACAGCGAAAAAAAATGATAAAGTTACACTAAAATGATGTATAACAGAGCTTTCATACAGCTTTGCACACACATTACTCTTGGATGGATTACTCGCGAACGCAGGCTCGCACAGAAATGCCACGCATTGTACATGAAAGTGCAGGAGCAGAGCTTTCCAGTGATACCACACACATCATTGTGCTGTCATCCCATCACGCTATAAATACAGATTGATTGTCTACAAAATAAAAACCTGACGAATTTCTTTACAATCCATTATATATATATATATATCTTGTTATCAGTCACTTCATATAGTGAGGAATATCGTATCTTACGTCTTAGGCTTGCGTGTGTTTCTCCCTGTCTATCCACATTTGTAGTTAGGGTTGGGTACCGTTCATAATTGAACCGATACGGTACTGGTACCGGTATCTGGAATTCGGTACCGGTACCAAACGGTACCTTATTTCGGTACTTTTTAACCCTTTGGGCCCTAGGCCTTTTTGGGGTATTTTTACTGCCTTTACTTTTAAGCTCATATCACAGTCATTATAAAGGCTACATACACATGCTATATCTTGTTTTTTTCAGGACAATCTCATTTTCATGTCCTTCTATGTGCCTGTATTTTATATTAATTTTTATATCAATGAAAAAAACAAATCCATGTTACTAAATTCTTACATTTTTACATGTATCTCACCATAGCAAGTTGGAAGAAGACATATTCTGCCATATATGAAGAGGGGAGACTCTCTGGAATCTGGCAATATAAGAACCATGATGCTGGGACATTCTGTCACTTCACAGCTGTCCAAAACATGTGGTTTGTGCCAGGCGGACATGATTGACAGTATTTTTTCATTATTGCAAGAAATTCCATTGACTCATTCACAAGTCAAAAATGTGTTTTATCTGAAAGAAACATGCAATAGGACATCATTGCACTTGGGTGACTATTTTTCTATGATCTTAGATGTAAATATTGCATGTTTCTTTCAGATAAAACACATTTTTGACTTGTGAATGAGTCAATGGAATTTCTTGCAATAATGAAAAAATACTGTCAATCATGTCCGCCTGGCACAAACCACATGTTTTGGACAGCTGTGAAGTGACAGAATGTCCCACCATCATGGTTCTTATATTGCCAGATTCCAGAGAGTCTCCCCTCTTCATATATGGTAGAATATGTCTTCTTCCAACTTGCTATGGTGAGATACATGTAAAAATGTAAGAATTTAGTCACACGGATTTGTTTTTTTCATTGATATGAAAATTAATATAAAATACAGGCACATAGAAGGACATGAAATGATGGCAAATCTGGATAGCCCACATTGTCCTGAAAAAAAAAACAAGATATAGCATGTGTATGTAGCCTTTATAATGACTGTGATATGAGCTTAAAAGTAAAGGCAGTATAAATACCCCAAAAACGCCTAGGGCCCAAAGGGTTAAAGCAGCATAATTTTTGCATTGGTAACCTGATAGAAAAATACACAATATGAGTAATAAGTCAATTATTTTCTGTTGATGGTAGATTCATTATTTTTTGTATTCTTTTTAGTAGGGCCTGACCGATTTATCGGCCGGCCGATTTAATCGGCCGATTATAGCCATTAGAGAATAATCTATGAAAATATAACATAAGTGTTAACACACATTTTCATCACTAATAAAATGCAGGGAATATGGTGTTTTACTTAGAAATGATGTCATTGTGTTACTTTTTGCACTATAACCTACCTCTGTGAAATTGGTAATAATAAGAAGAACTCTGGTACTGTGAACATACACATGAATGTCTTAATTCATATAGACTTTGCATGATTATTTTATTTCCCAGAGGTTTACTGCCTTTTTGCACATCATATTTTTGATTTATTTTGTGTTCAAATTGTTCATATGCTGCTTGTTCCACACAATTTCTGATAATAAAAGTATTTGAAAATAGTAAAATTTTCTTCCTTCAATTTATATCTTTGTAACAAGTGTTTGAATTATATTTAAGCCATCAAAAGCAGGTATTGCGGGTTTTTTTAAATTGAAAAACATAAAAATTTAATCGGTCGATATATCAGTTATCAGATTTTTTTTATTCCATAATATCGGAATCGGCATCTGCCCCAAAGAATCCACATTGTTTGGGCCCTACTTTTTAGTATGTTATACTGGGCACACTTGCAGCATAGCTGTCCTGTTATGCAGCTAAATAAATAAATGGTCCGTGAAAAAAATATTTTTTCCAGCGGATGTCTTAGTTACAACATGATTGAGCTAACTGGAGTAGTTTCATGTCGTATCCGACAACGGATACGACAGATGACGTCCTGATGTTAGCTTTGCTGCTGCTGTTAGCTGTCCCTGTCAGCTGCAGCCACTGATGCTTTCTAGACATCGTGATTTCCCAAAACTGAATAAATACCACACATAGCAACACAAAACTGCTTTGCTAGCTCAATCATGTTGTAACTAAGATGTCCGCTGGAAAAAATATATTTTTTAATCCAGTATCTTTGGTGAAACTGCACTGATTTCAGCACCAGAGAGGAGATATCTGTTGCCAGATCTCGCGAGAGTGTGTTGTTGAGACAGAGACAGGTCTTGAACAAAGTAAATTTTCTCCTGATTTGTCCGTCTGAAATTTGCCATTTTGGCGTCGGAATGTTCTGAAGATATGTGGCTTGTGATAAATGGGTCCAATATTTGATTATGGGGCGAAAGAATTGGCCATAATCTGTAATCACGTTCATTTCTCCCACTGAAGTCAATGGACTCAGGACTTGCTGTTAGTCTCCTAAAGGGGCGTGGTGGTCACGAACCCCACGTGACACTGATACAGGAAACTGACTGGCAGTGGACCGTCTTGGTTTATTCACCGTCTTTGACACCACCCTTGCCCCAAGGAGGAAACCTCCCTTCCCGTCTTTTCCCCTTTCACCTCTGTGGTAGGACTAAAGGTCACACCTCACTACCTGACTTGATGATATAAAAAGCGCTTGACTTAAATTGACTGTCTGACACATGCTAGCTGAACTGAACTTAAAGGAACGGAACAAAGGAACACTGAACTCTTTTTCAATTAAAGGCACCCTATCAGAAGTGGGTTACATTTGGATCATACAATAAGGCATGCCTGCGTTTTTGTTTCTGTTAATTGTTGTTTCACAGAACCCTCGTGTCTGATGTTGATCTGTTTTCTGACACAGTCGGCTGTTGTTGATTTGCCACATCTTTTAATTCCAGCAGTGGCATGCACCAGTGACACTGACTTGACTAATGTACCGATATGTTCCATTTCACACAAACTTCTGTTATATGGTCGTAATCGTTTTCTGCTAGGGTCTGCAGCTTGGCGTCTTCCTGTGGTGTCACACCATCCTACATCCCCACCACCTCACATTGTCAGCTAATAAACGTTACTTTGGATAAACTTTGATGAATTAACTCATAAGATCAATAAAGATAATAACATAAACTGTTATTGATTTCAATTCCAGTTCAAATCTAGACATTCAGCTGTCAGCTCAGCAGCTGGCGCGAGTCCCTCTGTTCCTATGACTCCTAATACAGACACACACGTACACACACATACTCACACACACATACACACACACACACACACACACACAGAACACATGCTCCTCGTCTTCATTATGAAGAATAACCCGAAGATTGTAGCAACTGCTTCATTTCACACAGCCTAAATATTTGCTCTGAATAGATTTTCTCTTGTGACAAGCTCATCATTTTACAGTTAATTAAAATCATTAGAATCAGTTCACTGAGCTTTAGTTTCAGTTCAGTGTTCTTTGTGTTCTGGCATGACAATGTCGACTTGCTGCTGGCCGTCTCCTAACACCAACATGCTGATTACCTGCACAGGTTTAAGCGTAATTAAAGTAGGTCACTGTACAAAGACATTTTGTGTCAGAGCAATTAATGCCTCTCCTACAACTTTCTAAAATCTGTTTTTATATAATCTTATTTTATACTTGGTATTAAGTTGTGATCATCTGTTATTCAGATTTTTGTTTCTGCAGCCAAAACCATACAGTAGCTTAGCAACTAACAGAACACTGCTTTTTTCATCCTCACATCAGTAAAGTTGGATATGAAGAAAAGAAATGTGTTTTTTGGGGTTGTTGTGTTAGAAGGAGAAATTCAGTATTTTCTACATGCATATCTCAATAAAAACAGCCTTATGGCGACGTCTGAAATATGCCATCTCTGAAAGACCGCAGGCACCTTCTTCCTTTTCAAAAAGCGAGCAAATAAAACATGTCAGTGTGCTCAACAGCCACCATCTGTCAAATAACGTGTTTTCAAACCCCAAACACTTGGGGAGCAAGAGATTCTGTGAATTTGGAGTGAGAAAGAAGAATCTGATTTGCATGAAGAGACGTGCTGGGAATTTTTTTTTTTATTTACAAATAAGTATGTCTCTACAGAACTAAAATCTAATGAAACACTAAAAGAGTATGAGACATGTTTTGGCCATCATTCCTCTCAGTATTTGTAACATAATGCCGACCAACTTCATTGCAGGGATTTTACAAATCAGCAACTTACAGTACAGTCAGATAGGGCAGGAACACACACACTGCAGCCCAGTCGCCAGAAAAAAAATGTTGGCATTGTACATGTCTGCAAACCACCAATACACTACATCTGCTCATTTTAGACACATCATTACAGTGTTTTTAAAGTGATGCAGTATGTGAGCTGACTTCATCATCTAGGGGTAGAGGGAATAGTGGGGGACATGACACATAGGTGAGACGCCTGCCACGCTGCAGTGCCACTGTTAGAGACCAACAAACAATAAAACAGGTTGTGTTTAAGCAAGTCATTGCTGTTTTTCCTGCTGCTTTTTAGCCCCCAAACATGGGTGTTTTTGAGGGATCTACCAGGAACAATGCCAAAAACCTGTTGTTTTTACCCAGACATGTCTATCAGGATTTTGCCCCCCAAACCAGGTATTTTCAGCCAAAACATGATCTTTTCCTAACCACAACAAAGTGGTTTTCGTATCTAAACCTGACTACACATTAACCACAGCATTGTTGAAATGTGAAGTTTCAATGTATCTATTACACAATAACATCAAAATGTAACGCATCTGTGGTTTGCAGGAATGTATAATGTACAAAACCAGCCTGATTGGTTTGTGCACTTTTGCCTGGTTTTAATTATCTTTGTTCACACTGAGTCACAGGCAGACCCCCCAATTCAAACATCTCCCTTTGCTGTCTTACTCTTTGTTACATCGGTGTCTAGCACGTATGAGAAAACTGAGCAGGATAGCAGAAAACCAGCCCATTATTTTCTCTGGCAAGGCTGTGGTGACATTTTATTATTATCCGATCTGCAGGCTTCTTCCGTTGGTGTTCACAGAGTTCCAAGAGAAGCAGCTTGAAAAAATCTTTTCCCCTTTGCAGGCCGCCGGCTGACGCTTCAGATTACTGTAACTTCTTCTTGAAGCTCATTGATATTCTGCTTCTGCCACAACTCAGGAAGTAGGGACAAATATAATGAAACTTCTGGTTGTTTGCAAGCATAATGAATAGAGCAGAGAGAGGTGAGAGTAGAGATGGACGAGGTAAAGAGAAGAGCTGGCAGAGAGGAAACAAAACAAGGATGAGGAATTAATTGGAATTGGATTAAAAGATAGAGGAGATGGAAAATGAGAGAATAAAAGAAAAATGAGTAAAGAGCACACAGAGATGGGAAATGAAGAAGGGATGAGGAGCGAAGGTAAAGAGATAGTCAAGAAGAGAAACAAAGAGGGCTGGGGAAATGAGGTAAAGTAAGAAAGTGAAAATAAATAAAAGGGAGGAAAAGGAAAATGAGAACAAATTTAAAAAATATATGAGAGAGACTGGGACAGAAAAGAGAGTAAAAGAAGAAGGAAATGGGGATGGAGGGAAAGATGGAATGTGAACAAAGAGGGAAAGTGGATGGAGAAGTGACGGGGGAGAGGTGACGTAAGTAAGAGACTAATAAGAGAAATGTCAAGAAAATTAAGTGGGAAGAAAATAAGAGCAATTAATAAGTTCAATAACTAAGAAGAAAAAGACAGCGGGAAAAAGGAGGAAGGAAAATGTTGAAATGTGAGAACCAAGGAGAAAGGAAGGGATGATTGGTGTGGGGGAAGGGAAGATGAGAGTAAAGATGAAAAATGAGCGAGAAAGAGGGAAATAAAAAGGAGAGATGTAGGCGAAAGAGAGATGGATGCAGAGGAGTGGAGGGGAGAAGGAGGAGCTGGCCTTGGCTCGTGTCCTTGTTTCCTTGTTTCTTTCCTGCGGTTGAATAATTAATGGCAGGTTTAGCTTCCCATTACCTGCTTCCACACACACACACACAGACACACACACACACACACACACACACACACACACACATAAACGCAGGAGCAAAGGCAGTGTGTGGACTCATGATCAACAAATGCATGCACAAACATACAGACGCTTTTATATCACACAAACAGAACATGATGAAACAAACACATTTTACATGCTTTGTGTGACACACAGTCATAATATGTGCTAATTCCTTGTTAATCATCACTAATCTCTTTAACAGTCCGTGACAACATGACATGCACCCCCCACCCCCCCTTTCTACCCCCAGTACTCCTGTCATCCTGCACACACACATGCACACGCATGCACGCGCGCGCGCGCACACACACACACACACACACACACACACACACACACACACACACACACACACACACTTCCCATTTAGTGTAGAGTGTAAGGCCTCAGCAGCCTCTAGAGGTTGCAGTGTTCAGTCCTCATAACATTTAACAGCTGAATGGAGCCAACAACATTTTCCTGCAGACGGCACAAAAGAAAAAGACACGATGGTTAATTGAAATTAAAGACCATGAAAAGAGGTCCTGAGGTGTCTCTGAGAAATAAATAAGTTCACCTCAGTGAATCACAAACACAAAGTCCCAAAACAAAAATATTAGTATACAGGTGGACCATATCTCTTGATGCGTTTAATTTATGAATTAGCAAACACTTTAATTTTGGTCTATGTGTGACAGTAGGCTTATCTATGCAATAGGACCATAAACTGATGACAGCAATTCTAGTGTTGCCTCAAACTCATCCACCAAACACATCTTTGCAAAACCTCACGTCCTGATTACTGGTAGGCACACTGATGTGACTAACCAGCCCAGTCGCCAGAAATTTTTTTTGGCATTGTATGTTCCTGCAAATCACAGATATATTATATTTGTACGTTACTATGCGTGTATTTTACTTTTCTACAACGCTATGGTTAATGTGTGGTTAGATGTAGGCACAAAACATTTGATTTTGGGGTCACACTCTCTGCTGGAAAAGCAAAACAGACAAACTATCACTAGCCCCAGTGGAAAAACAGTGATGGGTCGCTACATGACACCCACGTTTGGTGGTTAAAAAGGCTGCTGGAAACACAGTGATTACTCGCTATAACACAACCGTTTTTGTTTTTGTTGGCCTCAAACAGTGGTCTGCAGCTTGGCAGCCATCTCGCCTACACAACACAACATGCTTCCCTTAGCAATGCTAGAGTATATGCATCATTTGGATGCAAAAGCTCACTCCAATGTATCTTCATACAACGGTTTGTATGAGATCATTTGAAAATTCACACACAACGGTTAAAGTTTTGAAGTTTAAGGAAAAGAAACATGGTGACGATGTACTTTAAAATGAGTCAAAGTTCAAACAGTTCTTCACAGTCTACTGGGGAAAGTCCTGTGAGTTATCAACGCGTTCTCACTCACAGCTTGTCAAATATTTGGTCTGCAGATTTTCACACCTACATATAATATGCTAGGTATGTGCGTCTGTCGTTGATATTCAGGGGCACAATGTCAATTTACACCTGTTACATGCATTGTGTCTTCTCAAATACACTTCTCAAACTGTACAGTTTCTAGTCGTTCAATGCCTACAGTCTTTTTCAAAATAAACTTGCAGTAAAATACAATAAAAAAAACACCTCCTATTCATGTTTATTTCCTTGTGCAACAAAAGCGCAGATAGGTTTAGAAAAAAACCATCATGGTTGTTAATTAAAAGAAATTAATACAGGAAGCAAACACTGGACTCCTGGGTGCAAGTCTGGTTTTGTTGGACCCATCAACCACCCCTTTCACCTGCCCTATAGGGACTTTCCACGTCTTTAAATTAAATTGTTATCTGGCCGCATTTCAAACTGACGCTCTCCAGCATTGTATCATACCATCGCAAAAGGATACCTTTTTTTGTCAGTGCCTAATGCCAAAATCACTGACCAAGCGATGGTATTTGACAACTTCGGAATGAGAATGGGTTGGCTGTGTGACTCCACCACTCCATCCTGCTTCCTCATGAGACTGCTTCCTCCTTTACCATCAGTGCATTGGTCACCTGATCACAGCCTCCCCGAAGACATGAGTTATACACAAATTACTGACTCATGATTACATGCAATGTGGACAAATTTTGGTGCATTACTTTTTGTAGGAAAACAAACAAACAGTGCATGAAAACAGCCTGATCACACCAACATTTTATGGCCTCAATGAAGTCAAAGTCTGCCTATTTCTGGTATCAAAAGTGTTTATTCTGACTTCCATCACTGATGCTTGGTTGTTTGAGTTCTTTCTTTCTTCATCTGCTCTTTAATGTACTGTAGCAAGCTGTACCCAGCCCCAGTGTGACAGTTATTAGGGATCCCCTCTCAGTACACTACACAGTGTGTTTTACTGCTTCAGTGACCGACTGACTGCTTTACTGATTAGTTGTTGGGTGGCCAACAGTCTGGTCGGCACGATGAATGACCACCTGACGTCTTACTGTGACACTTCAGATGATTGTGAGCCTTTGTTTTAGTGTGCGTGTGTGTGTGTGTGTGTGTGTGTGTGCGAGAGAGAGAGAGAGAGAGAGAGAGTGTGTGTGTGTGTGTGTGTGTGTGTGTGTGTGTAAGTCAAATCCATTATTGTGTTTGTGGCCTGGCAGGTTCCACGTCCCCGTGGAAATCACTGCTCACTCCTGCTCATAGGTACGTAAAGTGAACTGCAGTTAATACCGTCTTCCTCTGAAACACACACACACACACACACACACACACACACACACACACAGTGCTGGAGAATGAGTGTGCAGCATGTGCTTCACCTCAGAGAAACTTTCACCACAGTGGGAACTCATAGAACTCCTGTTATTATTCATCACTGATCACAAGATGTCATCTTTTAAGTCATTACTGAAAACCCATTAAGCTGCTTTCATGTACAAGTTGCATTTATGTGTTTTTTATCTTTCTTTCATATTGTTTAATTTTTTTTAATGGGCCTATTGTTATTTTTATCTCATCTCTTGTTTTGCCATTTTAGTTTTATTTTTTTCATCTTAGAGCACTTTGCAAGCACTGCAGAGGAAATATGCTGTATAAATAGTTTATTACTTTCATTAGATCAGAAATTAACAACTGAATGAACAAACAGTGCTGATGAAAATATTATCACCCTGCAGATGTTCCAGACTGTTTATTTGAGGCTGTGAGGCGTCATATCCGATAAAGGGCATCACTTGTTTGATATATTGATCTATCAGCCTCATTACCATTAACAAGAAGAGAAAGATAAGAGCTTAATTAATTATTTGGAACTAATTCTTATATCAGTCCAGTGTCTGCTGTTTTTTTTTCTTTCTTCTCTTCATTCAGTCATGACATATATTTATGCTATTTTTAATATTGCACTTACTTTTATCTTTAATGCTGAGAATTTGTGCAACTACTACCTGTCCAGTTTTTCCTTTGTCTATACCTGTTCAGCCTCTCCTTTAATTTGAAAAGGACTTGATTGCAGACCGCACTGCTGGGTCCCTCTGCACCTCATAGTGAGGTGAGCAGAAGTGTAGCACCAAATTCTGGGCCCTATCCATAAGCAGTGTCTATGGGCCCCCGTCCTGCCTCTCTTGATCCATGTCTCACTCATGCACCTTTGGAAATTTTGATTTTCCGAAGTCAGTTTGCTTTCTTTCCCTTTTCTTTGTTTTCTTTTTTGGAACTCTGCCCCCCCCCCCCCCCAGACAAAGTTTAGTGTGAAAGTTTATTCTTGACCTTTGAAACAGAATTGGGACAGAAAAAAAATATATTAATTCTGAGTCTGCTTACTAGGGGTTTTCAAGATGAGGTAGATTGAGCTGGATTAGTGACGATAAATTAACCATGGCAGAGGACAGAAAGATTCAAAGACAGAGTGATGAGCAGAAGAAATGAGATGGGAGCAGAGAGTAAAGAGAAAAGGCAGCAAACTATAAACAGAGCAATAAGAAGACAGACAACACTGTTTGTACTTCTGAGCTAGTCATGCATATCCATACCTTTCTCCACTTAGCTGTGTCAGCGGTAGACAAAGGTTTGGAATCACAGATGATCTTTTTTCTATTTAGGAAAATACGCTCTGGTTTGTTTTTGTTTCTTTAAACCAATCACAGCCATCTTAGGCGGCACTAGGCACATGATGCAGCAACAGTGGAATATTTGCTCATCGGGAGGTGAGCACTGTCACTAAAATGACTCTGCAAAAGAAAAATCTTAGCAGTTGTATGTCATTGTGTGATTCAGGTGTAATTGATAAACAGACAAACATAATTTTATAATCAGAGCCCCAGAGGTGAAGCCTGACTATACTTTAGTTCTGAAGGAGTTTACTGGATGATTTGTGGGCTGTATGTGGCTCTTGCAGAACATTAGTGAAGTCAATGTTACTGGCACGTGCCACTGCCATAGTGTGGCAAACCAACTCTGACTCCTTGTGTCAGACAACCGATCAACATCAGGCACGAGAGTACTGTGAGACAGAGTCTGTGTTTTTCCAAGGTTCACTAGTTGTTTTATTTGTTGTAGATCTGTACAACAATTCACCAAAAGAACAAAGTACACATGACTCATTGCATGATCCAAATCTTCATCAGAACATGCCATTTTCAGTGTATATGTTGTTAGCTCACAGGCTGCTGTTGTTTCCCATAGCGAAGGGGATTTGTAAATGCTAACATGCAGATAGCAGGAGGATAGGAGATTGCCGGCCAAAATCAGCGGCCCAGTGGCAGGCATATAGCCACAGTCTGTTTCCGGTGAGTCAGAATACTTCTGAGCTGTAAAAAGTCCTCTTGACCCCCACTGTCTACTCAGGTTCATTCATTCTGTTTCCTCACATCTAGATTAGCATACCTGTTAACAAAGATGCAGCATGCCACATCTATTTATTTATGACAGTGTTTCCCCTAGCATTGGATTGTAGCGGCGGAGGTGAAGCACACATGCTCGCAAAGCGTGTCCTGCCAGGAGGTTTCTATGTGTATACAGTACATTTGTGCACAATAATGGGCAGGGGAAATGTCTGTCCAGCTTACACACGTTTGATGCATGTGGGATACCTACCATCTTTGTATCGAGATGCATTTTCCAAATGTTTATTTCACAGGTATGTGTATCCTTGTGTATTCTTTAAAACAATTGCACCGGGATTTCACAAAGTGTGTAATAGAATACGAAAGTCATGGTTCAGTGCGTGTTTGAAACTGAAATTAACATGACAAGATAATTATTTAGATTTATTTTGAACAGACTAGTGCAAGTGTCTAAGATGGAGCAAAGCCTCCTGCAGGGGACTGAATTAACATGTTGCTCACTGGCAACTTTGGTAAAGTTTTTTCACTATAAAAATAAGTAAAATTTCAGACATTTGTGTTACACTGTAGGAACTCTGAAGAAATGCTTTTTCCAAAAGCCAACAGGTCTCAACAGGCTGTAAAATTGAAAAACCTTCTCTTATGTCTTGAAACTGAAAAATACCAAAATACACAGAATAATTAAAAATAAAATTTGTGCATCAGGAGGTGTTTGGATAAGTTACACCTTGGCTTTATTTCAATCAATTCAATCAATTTTATTTATAAAGCCCAATATCACAAATCACAATTTGCCTCACAGGGCTTTACAGCATACAACGTCCCTCTGTCCTTATGACCCTCGCAGCTGATCAGGAAAAACTCCCCAAAAAAAACCCTTTAACGGGGAAAAAAAAACGGTAGGACGGACAGACGTGCAATAGATGTCGTACAGAACAGATCAGCATAATAAATTAATAGTAATCTGTATGACATAATGAGACAGAAAGAGAGACAAAGAGAGAGAGAGAGAGAGAGAGAGAGAGAGAGATGCAGGTAATGACAGTAGCTCACAACAACATTTTAAACACTCAGAGCACCCAAACATATATCACCTCAGTGTAATGTCTACACAGCGTCCTTGTCTAATGTATGACTCTCTCAACCAACTAAATGATCTGTATCTGAGTGGGCGGGGTTTAAACCAGAAGTTGTTATTTGAGACCAGAAATTGATATGAGTTGATCAGAAGTTGCTCAAGTTGCTATATTTTTATTTATTACAATAACATTTTAAAGAGAAATCACAGAATTGAGCTTCAGATCATTTTTGACCGCATACATAGGAGACTGAACACAGTTACCCAAATGAAGATTTTCCTTCATCACAAGTACAGATGTTGACACATTTTACTCAGCTGGTGTTCACACTCATAAAAAGTATATTATCTGTAGTGGATACATGTCTGGGCCGTAACTGTGTGATACTTGTGAAGTTGCAGGGCTGTTTCTCCTTCAGTAAATGATAATGCTAAGTCAGCATTGCTTCGTTGTTGACATCTACTCAGTGCTTGTTGTTATACTTGTTGTGCAGACATTATCAGGTAAGTGCAAAGTTTTCTGTTTCTATTCTTTACTCACAGGTGTGTGAATTGAATACATATATATATATATACATACACCTCAGTTCCTATAAACATATACATGTATATACATATATATATATATATATATATATATATATATATAAACTGAGGTGTACGTATATATCCACCCACACATTTTTTAGGCAAGTTTTCACATAGCATTATACCAACAGGGCAATTTATAGTGCTGTAATTAAAATATTTAAAGTATAAAGACACACACACACACACACACACACACACACACACACACACACACTACAAAAATTCTTCAGTGTTTGTGTCCCTGGGGTTTTAGTCTTGACATGGTGAAGGAGCCCCACATTGGGCTGATAATTAGCTGAACCTCACAGTGTCAGGTGGGTTGAGGTGCTGGGAATCGAACTAGCAGCAGAATCAGCAGTTATTTCAGTTTTAGAAATGGAAACAAGAGAGGTTAGGAAAGGTGAGTAGACACATGAAGTGGAGGCGAGAAAAAAGTAGAGGGAGGACAAAGGGGGAATAAGAGGAAGAGGAGAAAATTAGATGGTTACATGTGAAGGAATACAAGTGAAGGAAAGGTGGGGTGGAGAGCAAGAGGAGGAGAGGAGAAAAAAACAAAGGGGGAGGGCAGAGGTTGAGGGAAAGTGATAAATGAGAGTCAAGGGGAAGAAGAGATGAGGTGTAGAGGAAGGAAAACTGGAGGAGAAAAAAATGTACAAATGATTAAAGAAGGAGGGGGAGGAAAAGAGGGAAGAGAGCAGAAGAGGAGAGAAGGGAAAGACGGCAGAGGTAGAGAGACAGAAGAACAGACAACAGAAGGTGAGAGCTTACATTAAAACACCATTTATAAAAACGAGAGGTAGAGAAACATTAAAAGTGCATTTACATACCTGAGGAGTAGAGCGAGAGAGGAGTTGACATTAAAATACCACTTAAATTTCATAAACAAAATGACAGATGGGGAGAGAAAGAAAAACAGGCCTCTTGACATTAAAAGAACATTAACATTTCCACGCATAACAAAAGAGAAGGCAAAGACCAAACCAAACACACAGGTAGGGAAAGGAAGAGAGAGGGAGAGAGAGAACGGCAAAGATAAGAGAATGTGTAAAGAAAAACATTTTTTGCATTAAAAAAGCCATTTAACATTTCCTATCACTGAAGAAAGGGAGGGGAGAGACTGAAAGAGAGAGGGGGAAACATAGAAATCCATGAAGGAAACTAAACAGCTGATTTTTGCTAATTATGACAAATTAAAAAACCAGAATGTTGGGACATAAAGGCAGCAGAGGCTGAGATACACTGCATTTGGTTTTAGTAATAATGTATAGAGCCCTTACAGGCCACAAGATTTAATGTAACCTCATACTGTTTTTGAAATACCTCAGATCCATATTTCCATAGGGAGGTTAAACTATGAGGGCTGTGACACATTTAGGGAATACTCAGGTGCAGTGGATTGAAGTGGTTTGTGGTCAAGCTATTTCTGAACCTGTGCTGTATACTGGTAGCATAGTTATATCTGATAGGAATACCAGTTCAGGTGCAGTTGTCAGTTCATGGCATGGTTATATCAAACATGAGGTGGTGCAAAGAGGAGTGACAGCCATAGCAATGGCCAGTCACAGCAATAACCACCATACCTTTAACAGTACCCATTTCAGCACCCAACCAACAGCCAGGCAAAGCTAACAACGACAAGGGAGCGCCCACTCACTCTCTAGTCACTCTCAGTGACTGCTGCTGTTGGAGAGCAGCTCTGTGGAAATATGGATCAGATGTTGTGCAAAATGTTTTCTAAGTGATCAGCCCAGTCGCCAGAAGAAAATGATAGCATTGTAAATTTCTGCAAACTGTGGATAAATTACTTTTAATATAAATCAAATCAACATTTATAGTGTCATGGATGGCATGTCATCTAGGCAAAATGCCTGCTAAGCTGCAGACCACTGTCAGAGACCAACAAGTTGTTTTGCGAGTCATGCACTGCTTATTCAGTGGCTTTTAAGAAACCAAACCTGGGTGTTTTTAGTGACCCGTCACTGTATTTCCACAGGGGATATAGCTAGGAACAACAGTTATTTTTTATAGAGACATTGCTGCATTTCCACATTTCCAGCCAGGACAGTGCCATGAAAAGCAATTGTTTTTTACCAGGACACCGCAGTGTTTTCAGCCGAGATGGTGACACGGATTTTTTTTCTTTTATTTTATTTAATTAATTTTTTTAACCACGACACCATGGTATTTCCAGTCAGGACATCACTGTGTGTGCGTAATCAGATTTGTAAATACCTATGTCTTCAGCTTTAAATCAGTCAGGCCTCTCAATTGGCTCTCTTTGTACACCTGATTTTTGCTACCCTTCTGCAAATACGTGAGAAGATTTGTGTCTGTAACTCGAATTGTGCGTCACCCTGAGCACAGGCTGACAGGCTCAAGCTTCTGCGACCTTCAGATTGTTTTGCCTTGAGCACAGGCTCACAGGGTTATTTTTTTATTTATTTTATTTTTTTTCTGTTTTGTTGTTGTTGGCTGCAGCCTTGGAGGCCTATGGATTCTCGTTTGCTCTCTGTAAGTACATGTTCAGGTTTTTTGCAGTAGTTGTCATGAGTAACTTAGCATTGCCAAGCTTTGCTAAAATAAAGTCGGTAACTTTATCTATGAAGACGTTGTCTGCTCAGCCTCAGCTCACCCAGCAAAAGCTAGTGGGCCTAGTAACCTAATTAGCAAATTAGCTAATGTTATGGTGCATCAATCTGAAAATGTCGGTGCCACATTACGTAAATTGGGTGGTTATGAGTACAGAAGAATAACTGCTATCTAGCTGAACAATAATAATTAATATAATGAATTGTTCACATTGTCAGACAGCATTTTGTGGAAAAGTCAAACATGGCCAAGAGAGCAACATAAAACAATGTTACAGCAATTAAGACAAAATAGACAACTGTCACACACAATATCCAGACAAAGTGCAACGCAAGTGCAAGCAATCGCACTGACCAATCAAACTATTTTCCAGTGTTAATTCTGGGATACTTTGTATTTACAAAATATTGTCTCAGAAAATTATTAACATAACTTGTTTTTTTTCCCCATTTTCACATTATGATCCGGCAAGCCAGAGGCTTGCAGTCAGAGGCATCTCCACAGCCACGATTGGATGCTACTCCATAAAGCTGATTGACCTGGTAATGATGGCTGCAGTCAATGAGGCAGGCCAGCCGGTTGGCTCTCCAGATAACCCATGGGTAAGTATTTTCTTATTGTTTTATTAATAAATGGAAGGTAACAAATTTATAATAGTATAAAAGTGTAAAGAGGCATAATATGCTACTGATGAAGCTGAAACGACTAAAGAAGCACCTCAAAATGTTGCCATTCAAATACCAATAATTCAAGTGAATGTACTAGGCCATTTGCTACTAACTGTTAGCTTACTTACATCGGCTTTAATGGTGTGTTCAGACTAAACTTGAACTGTGCATTCACTTTGCAAATGCTAGCATAATGTTACTTATTATTAAATTTAGGTAAGCACCTTTCATGATTTCAACTTCACATAATTCCAGCTTAAAATTATGATAATGTCTGTCATTCACTTAACAATATCTTTAACTTAAATAAGACTAATGAATTAATCATCATCTTTTGTTAGCTAGTATAGTTGGGGGGGGGGGATAAAATAATTTTAATGGAGTAACAGTACACCATCTTTACCTGGATTAGTAACTGACCCCAACTGACAGTGGACTGTCATAAAGTTGACAGTGTGATATGCCTCAGGAGGTTTGGTGTTTACTGAAATAAATTTTCATACATGTGAAATAAGAGGCTCCGCTTAGGTGCTGTGGTTGGACTCTTAAACAAATTCCAACTAATTTTTCTTTGACAGGTTCTGCTACGCTGCCACATCCTTGAGAGGCTACTTTTACGACTGATGCATATTTTAGACCACAGGCCATTGGATTTGGACCGCATGGAATTTGTGTGTACTCAAGACCTGGTTTTCTGTAGCACCCTTTCAAGTAGCATCAACATTCCATTAAGCATCATGGACACACTGTCTGAACTGTGTAGGCTCATCAGGGATGAAAGGGAGCATGTCCAGGGTTGTGAAGTAAATCTTCAGGTCCAAAGAGGTGCAGGTCATGTAGGGCGTCCAAAGCTGTATATCAGCCCTGAGTACCTGCAGCATCTGCTTGAAATACCTTTACCTGTCACAACCATTGCAGTCTTGTTGGGAGTGTCGAAACATACAGTCCACAGAAGACTGTCAGAAAACAACATGTCAGTGACTTCACTGTACAGTCAAATGACAGATGAAGAGTTGGATGCCATGGTTGCTGACATAAAGTTGACGATGCCGCACTGTGGGTACCGAACGATGAAGGGGGTCCTTAAATCCAGGGGATGCCTGGTTCAGTGGGAGCGTGTAAGGGCTTCAATGCACAGAGTGGACACCATAGGTGTGCTGACAAGACTGACCTCAGTGGGGTGTATTGTGAGGTGCACATATTCGGTGCCCTGCCCAAGGTCTCTTGTACACATTGACACGAACCACAAGCTGATTCGGTAAGAAAAATGTTTGTACTTACTTACCTATGATGTCATTTGATATCATAGGTAGGGATTGTCTACCTATGATGGGATGATTGGTTGTTAATAGAAAGGATATTGCCATACTGGGATTTATAGATTGGTGCAGGAAAAAAGGAGCTTTACAACAACACTTCATAAGACATGGAGCAGACAATGATGGCGTGGCTCCATGCTACATTAGACCGCTGACTTTATGTGAGTTTAGGCAAAATCTGCAGAACATAAACAGCATTGTTATTTTTGGCGGAGTAGATGGGTATTCCAGGAAGGTGGGTTTGTGTACATATTATGAAAACTTGTAATTGTGGAAAACTTATATTTTTTTGTTTGATCATTACATATATTCTGATTCTGTTATAATTCATATCCTTCATAGGTATTTTCAAAAATGTATCCCTATTTACTATACAGTGCACTGTAACGTATATACGGTCCATATAACAAAAGCATTTGTGTCTTAAGCCGCTGTCCCATTCACTCATTCAGTATTCCCAATACATTAGACACTTATTGGTTTATTCAGCAGTTAGCAGTAAATTGACATTTTGGACATTTTTAGAAATCATCATTTTACACCATCACTGTAGTTTACATGTTGATGGAGGGCTCTACATTTTTGGAGGGCACAACGTCATGGATAAACTTACTTTATTTTTGACACTAAAATAGAATGGCTGACTGTAAATGCAGAGCACTATTTGGTAAGTAGTGGATCATTCTGGACATACACATAGGTTGCTTTTGAAACCTGCCCACTAAACTAGCAGTACACACTGATTTGGACAAAATGGGGCCAACTTTAAAATGCTTTGTGTTTGCAAGCAGCAAACGGCATTGTATACCTTTAACCCTTAAAAAAATAGAAAATTGAACATTATTAGTGCAACACTGTTAGTAATTGTTTGAAATCTCAATTTATTGGTCACTTATTAGTTAAGCAATCAGTGTTTATTTTATTGGGATTAGTGAATGCAGGAGTGAATTTGGACACAGCCATAGACATATTTAAAAGTATTATTTAATGTACCTTGTAGCTGCAAATAAACAATCTCTCATCAACAACCCTGACCTTTTTCCATGAGTCTGTGGAAAAATTTGGCTTCCCACTGAGGTACTGTACAATGGACATGTTAATATTGCCAACAATCCAATAGTTTCCTCTTGAGGCCTTGTCACAAAGCTGCTCAGTGACACCCTTGGTAAAGAACCAAGATAAGATAAGCTAAGAGATTGGGCAGGGTTGACCCCTTTGCTATGGAGGACACCATGTTTCATGATTAAACTTTTGTATAAGTTGACAGGTGACTTGTCAGTGTCAGTGAATCAGCATTTCTTTCATTCACTGGAGTTGTAGAAGCAAAAAAGTCAAGGTCCCGAGCCGGGCCAGTTAGCTCGCAACCTCGCTCTTCTCCTCTCAAACGGACTTTCTTTATCTTCCATTAGATATCAAAAACTCAAATACTCAGAGGTCAAAAAAATCACTGGAGACACGTAGAATCAGATGCAACTGAGTTTAATGTGCTCGCAGGCAACAAACACATCACAACCCAAATGAGCCAAGCTCCGGAGCAAGGCTGGAATTTCTTTGTTTGCGCTTGCTCTTTTATCGTAGAATTTCTGCTGAGTCATCTCTTTCCCTTAATCCTTCTCACTTGGCTCTGATCGTAACATATCCCACCTCTGCTGAGTCACTTTTTCTCCACCATAATGGTGTCATATTTCTGCTGAGTAATGTTTTTCCTAGATCTAAGACCGCCTCCTCTTACTAGGGTCATTCTCAGGACAAGCTGTAATTCCCCTAATTTTCCACTAGTGTTTTCTGAACCCATCCTCATGCTATTTTTAGAAATGATTCACAGTGAGTCCTAGGTACTTCTCCACCACAATGCTTAAGTGCTCAATGAGTGTGTGTGTGTCATAAGAATACATGAAATATTAAACCAGTGTGTAATTTGTCAGTTGCACAGATTATATTGCTTCAACACATATCTTTTAAAGGTCAGCTAAAAGGTACAGTATATGTCTTCAGTAAATCAGTACATTACACTACAGAGTGCAACAAGATAGATGCCATTTGAAATATTTGAGTTATATATTCACTTAAAGTGCTTTATAAAGAGTTTCTACATAATCAGTTTTACCTGAAAAACATCAATGTTCACAAAACCAGCTTTATTTAATTCATTTAGTGTGGTTTTAACATACTGGCAAGCAAATTTGGCCCATTTTGGTTTGATTATACGTCTGACAGACAGCAGAGAAATTTCATGTTCATCATCACTGCTAACATTTTTTCCAGAGTTAGTGTAGTACAGATGTTACTGGATTGTTTTGATCCACCAGTGAGTCAATTGGATTTTTATTAACTCACCACTATTCATTCATTCATTCATTCATTCATTCATCTTCTAACCGCTTCATCCTCTTGAGGGTCGCGGGGGGGCTGGAGCCTATCCCAGCTGACATCGGGCGAGAGGCAGGGTTCACCCTGGACAGGTCGCCAGACTATCGCAGGGCTGACACATAGAGACAAACAACCATTCACACTCACATTCACACCTACGGACAATTTAGAGTTATCCCCAATCTACTAGTCCCCAATCTGCATGTCTTTGGACTGTGGGAGGAAGCCGGAGTGCCCGGAGAGAACCCACGCTGACACGGGGAGAACATGCAAACTCCGCACAGAAGGGCTCCCACACCCGGGATCGAACCGGCAACCCTCTTGCTGTGAGGTGACAGTGGTAACCACCACACCACCGTGCCGCCCAACTCACCACCATATAAAAGTTATTTTAGTGAGGCATTATTAACACTGGCGTGATGAGGTGCATTACCTAAATAAGCTGACTGATTGTGACCATGTCTTGGTTCTTATGTCCTGGACACACTACATGAATTTTGTAGTTGACAGATCACTGTACAGTTCACACTACACAATGTTCGTCAGGATTCTTGTAGTCGTTTGCACACTACATTAGTGATCGACAACAGGGGGTCATGCACTACAAGATCTATCACCTGGTGGAATCCTCATAGTCTGTTATCCAAACATTTTATCACAAAAACACATGGGATAAGTGCGCCAATATGCAGCAAGAAACAAGGCAGAGAACTGCCTCTTACTTCTCACAGGCATCGCAGTGTTCACATTTTTTATGACGTATGCTTACGACTGTCCTGTTTCTTATTTTTTTTGTAATTTCTCCTATTTCTGCGAGTTAAGAGTTTCTATAGCTTTAAGATACTTTGAGTATTGCCCCAGAAAAAAAGATGTCATGAAGCAGGCTCACATTTAAGCAGGTTAATTGACATGGTAATCTAAGTTGCACATTGAATGAGGTTCCGTTTAATCATTTCAAATGTGTCAACAAGCTGACAGCTGACCAGTTAGGTCACTATAAAAACTGACCAGAACAGCATCTACTATGTTTCTTAACGGCCATACATTGATATGTCTGTAACATATTTTTTGTTCCACAAAGTTCCATGACAATTTTGTTGTTGTATTTATCGTGTACATTTTTCAGAGTAAGAGCCGATCAAGGAGTGGAGAATGTTGGTGTAGCACACCTCATGTTCTCTGTTCGTGGCACTGGAACCGGGAGGTTTATTGCTGGGAAGAGCGTACACAATCAAAGGTAGAATTAAAAAATCATCCACAAAAATGTACGACCAAACACAAACAAGTTTCACCACACCTCAACAACCACCCTGCAGGGTTGTATTCAGTCAGTCCCCCGACTACACACGTCAAAAGCCAAAAAGGTTGGAAATCATTGGTTTCATCTTTAACAATGTGTTGTGTTTTAAAAGCTTGTTCTATTATCCACTGTGTCAAATCTGCATCTGAAAAGCAACTAAAGCTGTTGGATGAATGTAGTGGAGCTGAAGTACTATATATGGTAGCGTAAAATGGAAAAAATGAAGTTCCTCAAAATTGTATTCAAGTAGTTTTTTGAGTAAATATACTTAACCACTTTCCACCACTGACTGGGTGACAGACACCTTTCTTCTTGTCTTGGTTTCTTTGTAACTTCAAGGTGTAGATAGCCAGTAGTCAAGAGGCATCTTGTCTGTTAAATCTTGTGCTTATCACACATTTAATGTTATATTGACGTCATATTGCTTACAACTCATCCATAGTATTTATGTGAAATTACCCTTTTTTAATATGCCTGCGCATAGACAGATACATTAATTCATTGTGTAGTCCATTGTTTTACATGTTTGACATGTATGTTCTTATACTGTGGGTCTGGCAGAAGCATCTGTACAGGTTTTGTAACCTGGATTAGAGTGTAGCTTTTTAGTAAATACGTTGAAAAAAACCTTTCATATGACATATTGACATGTTTCTTTATTTCCTCACTCTTCCCTCATCATTCACATTAATCAGGTCCACCTGAGCATTTAAAACAAACACTTCCTTCTGCTCCGTAGCTTTCCCCTCTTCCAAATGGACCAATATTGCACGCACAGCCTTTTAAACCATTGTATTTATAAAACGCGTGCAAAATAGTAATAAAACACGCAAGCGCGCATGCGTTTAAAAAAAACAAACAAAAAACATATGCATGTCGCGTCCCGGTCTCCATACATGAGCGTATTCATCATTGAAGACAACTGTACCTAGCTAGAACATATTAAGGTATTGTTACGAACAATATTGTTTGAAAGTCCTTAAGGCCAAATATCATTTCCCAATGTAAAACTGACAACTGATTTCATAATAAAAAGGTTGCTCAAAGGTAGGAATATGGTTATCAGGGTGAGTAGGTTAATTTGGAGTTTTCCAACAGATTAGTAAAAGTTCAATAAAAAAAAACAAAACATTAGGTTCAGTAGTAACATTAGTGAACTTTTGCTTTACCTAATTTTGATACAAGAAAAAAAAAATTAAAAGATGAATAAATTAAATTAGATGTTTGTGGCAATTAAGACCTCACAAATTAAAATATAAGACTTATTACTTTTAAGGCTATATTTTATTGATAAAATTGAACTTAAGATAATTTAAGTTTTGAGGACATGAAAACACCCTGTAAATGCCTCACCATAGTGGGGAGGTTTGGGGGGGAAAACTCATTAGCAAGAAGTAAAGTAAAGCTAATACTGAAGTAAGCACTATTTCCTGAAGCCATCCTAATTCAGAACTGGAATAGTTTTGTTTTAAATATCTGATAAGAACAACAGGAGACAGTGTCCACTACCAAGAGTAGTTTAATGAGAACAATAGAAAATTTTAACCCCTCTTAAGCATTAAAATCTCAGATTAGCCTCCAAACATCCACCCCATATAATCAATTAACACTAATCAAGGATGTGCACAGGTACAGGTTAAAGATGCCTTTTGCCATCTTTTTAGCTCAATTTGATCTTTTATGCCAATTTTTGGGCCTTGCCTCCTAATACATGAGATAAAACATTCTCATCAGAAAAGCATACAAGAACAGAGCAGCTCACTACATCCATGAATGTAGAAAGAACAATCACCACAACAAAGGGGGCAGGGGTCCATAAAACTGCCTAACAGCAAATGTCCGGTAAGGGCCTTTACACTAGACCAAATCCAGTGTCGCAAGTACCAATGGCTGAGACCAAGTCAGACTCTAAGTCCTTGTAGTCTCAGGCAATGTTATCATGTAAAAGCAAGTTGTGGACCTGGGGAATCGGCCACTTGCCACCTTCACTATCAGCTCCTGGGGCGGGACCTCCTAACCTACCCAGAACCGCAGCAGATCCTTCAGATGCTTAGAAGAGGCTGTTGAAAAGACAGTACAGACCTGTGAGACACTTCATCTACACTCAGACATCACACTTATACTTTCACAGTTTCATAAACAAGTTTTGTTCAATGGAAAAGGTAGAAGGTAGGCAGGAAGGATGAAAGGAAGGGAAGAAAACAGGTAGAAAAGAAGGCAGGCAGGAAGGAAGAAAAGAAATGATGTTCAATGGAAAAACTGAAGCATTACATAAAACCCTAGAGATAGCCTCTACAGAGACATCAGCTTCACTGTCATCAGAGTCTCATTCATACTTTGTAATAAAAATTGGAGGTGGTATTCAAGAAGGTCACTTAAAATTCTTTCTGATTAATCATTAACACACTAAAACTAATCTCATGTACCTCTGGTGTGATCTCAGCTTCTTTCTCAGAGGGGAAAAGCAGGTTGACCACATCTGCTCTATTGGACAGAAGTGGCCAAATGCCTGTCTCCTTCAGTCCCTTTCTTAACTGCTTCACTTGTTTAGCTGATCGCCCCAGAACCTGTATGAGACAGAATAAACAAAAATATTATCATAATGAACAAATTATGTAAACTTAAAATGAAGTTCTTGACACTGCAAACAGAATGATTTTACCGCGTGCAGGAGCAGCTTGTCATGGAGCCACTTCATGTTGTTTACTTTTGGAAGCGGAAGGTCCCACGCCATGCACAGGTTGACAACATGGTCACGTTGTTCACCTCCAAGTGCAGTTTTCTGTCAACTTCACATAGGTAGACAGGAAGGAAGGAGGGATTAAAAAGGTAGGAAAAAACCAATGAAAAGACAGAAATAAAAGAAAAATGGAATTAATGCAAGACACACAGGTCTTGATATCTCTCAGGAACAAAATTCTTAAGGATGATGTTAACTTTTATGAGCTATAAAGCTGACCATAACAGTTTCCCATCCCTGCTGGTCAGCATGGAATGTTAGAGACATTAACAATTCAGATCACAATGTGACTTTTTGGACATACAGTTAGCCAATCTTATTAGCTAGTGTAAAAATTTATTTGTAATCCTCGACTTGATCAGTTTTGAAAAGTCATTCAGAGAATACTGTACCACTTAAGAGGAATATAAAATTGTCAAAATGTGATGTTGGAAAACCCTGGAAGGTAAAAGGGCTCCACAAATTCTCTACAAAATTGATACCCTTTGCTTTACCAGTGTTGAACAAGGCAAAGATTTTGCCTTCACTAACAATATGCAGCAAAATAAAGGTTGCCGAACTTACCAGCTTGTTTCATGGATGTCCACATCAGGACAGTCTTCGATTGTGACTGTGGCAGTCTCAATAGGACCACCACACAGAACATGTTTGATGGCTGGGCTGAGACCAGGAAAACCAGGACCACCATACAAGAAGCAATACCCCATCATTCGCCCTGCCATCAGGAAAAGCTCACTTTCCACCATCACAGCAGAGTTAGCAGGCACTAAGTGGTCTGACTGACCATCAAAGACCTTTGTGACGGGACCGTTTCCTGGTTAAAGAATATATTTATGATAGCTTAGAATCATTACACATTTTTGTCTCAAAGTCGGAAGAACAATTCAGTGAATACAGAACTCACATATCGTCACCTTCCTAAAATAATGGCTAAAGTCCTTTTTTGACAAAACTGATTTTTTTTTGCCTAAATAATCTCCTCATGATGCTGGCCACCTCTCGTAAAATTGCTTACATCCTCAGTTGACCAGATCATGCCATTCGACCCCTGTAATAAGAATCAGAATAAGAACACAAATAACTTTATTCATCTGCATGTCAGTGGTGACGCCCACTCCACATTTCTGCATTTATAGAAGCTCACAAAGGACCTGTCCTGTTCTTCCTGGTCTTTCCTCAAGTTCATTGACAAATGACTCTCTTCGGAACCCTTGTTGTTATTCAGCACCTCTTGAGTGAAAAGCCAAACAGCTCTTTTGGGATCTGTGACAGTCCGCCAGTCTGACAGGGCAAAGAGAATGTCGGTATGTGGTATGAAAACCTAGCTTTACAACAAATCAAAAATAGACACCACAGTAAATAAAAACATAGGAGCACGTAGAAGGGATGAGTGGGGCATGTTTCTGAAAGGGGAAAAAGGTAAAAGAGGAACAAAAAAAGTGCCATCTTACCCTCTGATGTACCTGCTGATGTGCTTGCTGCTGTACTTTGAGGAGGTGGTATTGCAGCATAATCACTGACATGATGGATGCTGCAAAAACAAGGGTGGGTTTAGCAGACTTTGTCTCCATTAAGCCATTCTTACTACTCATAATAACACCAGCAATAAGTAGTATCTAGACGACTACTGCACCTTTCTCCGCAGAGACTTCCATGCATCTCTAGGCTGTGTATAGGTTACACATCAGAGTTACAGTCCTGGTCAAACAAAAAGGATTTTTTTTTTTTTTTACTAAATGTCACATTGAAGGCCGAATGACATGTAAGGGAACAACTTACCTCAGAGTCGTTGACCTTGTCTGTGCAACAGTCAACATGGATGGCCAAAAGATGTAATGGCATTGTCTCCTGACAATTTTCAGAAGTCGCCTTTGGCATTTTTGAAAATTCTGAGGCATTTTTGGCGAGGGGGGTAACATCTAATTCACTCTGTAATGGGTCTATGTACAGTGTGTTCTTTCTACCGTTTGATGCCCTCTTCAGTTGTGAGGTGGTATAGCCCTCCACCTGGGGGCTTATAATCGTCAGCCGCCTTCGACCACTTCCCCCTGAAACATAACAACCTCAGTCAACACTGAAGAAGTGTTTGCAAATGATATGACTAGGTTGCAGCAAGAATAACTTCCAACATCGTAATGGCAGCACAAAAACTGTCTCAGAAATTAAAAAATATTAATGCCAAGTTCTCCAACACTGAAGACTCGTACTAATTTTATGCATATTTAATTGGGTCATCCAAACAAAAGGAATGCATCACAGTATGACAGTCAATTGATACCAAGGTCTAAAAGAAAATTTACTAGTGTTATGTATTAGTTCAGTGGGTGTTTACCTGCAGCCTTATAGAACAGCCATGAGGCATTCAGGCTCTGGAGTTTGGGATATCAGAATCAGAATCAGAAATACTTTATTGATCCCCGAGGGGAAATTATTTATGTTACAGGTGCTCCTTGCAAGAGAGGAAAGATACATGAAAATGTAAGAAATTTAAACAATAGTATTAACAAATATATAGTTAAATAAACAGGAATTATTAACAAACATAAATGTAAATAAATATATATATGTATATATATATATATATATATATATATATATATATATACATGCATATATATATATATTGTAAACAAAATTTACACAAACAGAATATATACAGTCAGGGTACTCCTGGTGAAGTATCTCAGATATCTACAGAAAGACAGAGACATGACAAACACTGATTGTCAACTTACTGTTGATTATGACAAACTCATTTCATCTGAAAAAAGGATACACTCCCGCACACACTTCACTCGGTTAGATCTGCATCAGGACAGATACATATATATAGTATCTGTCCTGATGAAGGTCTAACTGAAACGTTGACAGAATAAAGCAGAGTGAAGCGTGTGCGGGAGTGTATCATTTTTCAGCTGAAACGTATAAGGGAATCTACTTCCAGCACCACAGCTTTTTGAGAGTGTGCATGATGAAATTCTCACTTGAACTCATTTCATCTGGCAGTGGGCCTCAGGCAAGAACCTTTCCATATTGTTATCCTAAACTTCTCATACTTTTTACTTTACTCTCTTTTTCTTTTCTTTACATTGCTTACTTCTACTGAATGAATGCCACCTGTCCATGAGTAGCTCAGAGTATATGACATCCACTCATTAGAATACAAGGATACCTGCTGCACTACAGGCATTTTTCACAGTATACATTTTGGCTTGTCACAGTGGGAAATGTACAGGTGTTTTGGGGCCTTTTGTGGCCGGGCTGATACAAATAGACTATTGGTTCATACATCATTCTTATTTTATTTACACACATTTTTTGCTAATTTTTGATAAGTTCTGTGACTCATTTAAACTTATACTTCATTCTGACAGCTTCACTTGGAGAAAGGCTATCCGTCTATACATGGCTTCGGCAAAGAGTTATTACTTTCATTTGAAACACTAGAAAATCTGTTAATGTGACAGGTTCTCTTAAATAACTCAAGCTTGCTACATAAGACAGCTTTTCACAAGAGTGGTTCTTGCATGTGGCCTACTGTCTTTTACATGTCATAAAAGTACTGTCTGTTGTGTTACGGAAAACTGCATCTACACTTATTATGACCAATATACAGCATAGCCGTGGTTTAGCATGAACACTACCATACAAGTCTACTTAACCTGACCTGCTCATGAGCTGCATCCTCTGGTAATGAGACCATTCTCATGCTTAGCCCTGCCTGGCAAAGCCTTAGCTCTTCATCTCCTTTTGGAGTCACAGATGCAGGAGTGGGAAGGACGTAAAACTAAAAACACTGCAGTTTGCGAGTGACTGTTTGTGGTGGGTTTGAAAATCTCCTCTTTCCCCTGAAAGGACCTGGAAAAGATCTGTGACCAACAGTGAAGGAACAATAGTTACATTTATGATGGGTAATATTTTAACCTATCATTCAGTTGCACTCATTGGTATAACTCTTCAAGGCTGCTACAATCCAATACAGCGTATTATTTTGTGTATGTCTGTGTGTGTGTGTGTGTGTGCGTGTGTGCGTGCACTTTAACTCTTTAACTACCTATGCATTTCTGATGACACTGTCGTTTGCATTGTGGTGGCCGTTCTGGGTGAGGGGTTGAAGATGGCAGCTGCTCTGGGGGGAGGATTGAAGTCAGTGGCTGCTCTTGGTGAGGGGACATGACTCATTACTCATTACAACTACTGCAAAAAACCTGAACATGTACTTACAGAGAGCAAACGAAACCAAACCATAGGCCTCCAAGGCTGCAGCCTGTCCATACAACAACAAAACAGAAAAAAGTAATAAAAAAATAAAATAAAATAAAAAAGTAGCGCCTGCGAGCCTGTGCTCAGGGCAAAACAATCTGAAGGTGATGCAGCTTGAGCCTGTCAGCCTGTGCTCAGGGTGATGCACCGCAGCCAGCAGTGACATGTGGGGCCCAGATGGGTTAACCACGGGCTACATGGGTACTGTGTGGGCATGGGCTTTGGCTGGGTCAAATTAGTGGGTTCCATGTGGGTTTTGTAGTATGAGTCCCACATGGGAAGCCCATATGAGCTGACTGCATGGGCCCAGTGAGGGACATATGCAGGCTGTGTGGGCATGGGTTAGAACTGGGAACACATATATGGGCCCCATGAAGTATAAACCTGGGCTAAGTGGGCATGGATTCATAGAAGATACCCAGCCAGTTCATAGAAGACAAAATACAATGTACAGGTCACAAACCAATACATGGGGCTCTCACAGTTTGGACTCTGAACACAGCCTGCTCTCTGTTGGTACTCTGAATGCAGTTCAGGGCACTCATTCACTCTCAGCCAATTATACAGACCTGCCCTGCTGCCCTGCAATCAAGCTCGCTAGCTGCACTGGTCTACTCACGAGTAACCTATGCAAGTAACTAAACCCCAACAGCTATAGTGACTGCCCTCTATGGGTTGAAACCTGGCTACTGCAACTGAATTTTGCTATTGTCTGAGATGGAGGCCGATGATGCTTTAGAGGCAGCTTACATAACCAACCGACCTTGTTTGCTCTGCACTTGCTATAGAAAGAGAGAGAGAGAGAGAGAGAGAGAGAGAGAGAGAGAGAGAGAGAGAGAGAGAGAGAGGCGGAGCAGAGAGGTTGTGTGTGTTTGAAACAGGAAGCACCTCATGAGGGTTTAGTTACTCTTTAAGCTCCATTCTTGCACTGCTCTGACCTAGATTGTTCTTCAGCAGACTGATCATCTGTTGCCAACCTTGCCTGCTCCTGACCTTTGCTTGTTGACTCCCTGGTAACCTACCAGCCATCTGTACTTGGATGCTGAGATCTGTCTCTGCCCCTCGCAGAAGACCAAAGTACTTGAGCTGTCTGCTTTATCTCAGCGTGTTTAATAAAGGTCATTACCAACTGTAAAGCTTTTCAGTTGTGCTGCTTTTGGGTTCTGTACAGACCCGTTACAGAGGCTTTATCTTATTATTTACACAAAGAGAAACATTGGAGTTATGACGGTAGATTATTGTCCAGTTTTACATAAGACACCAACAACCAACATTTTGAGAATTTCCACATTTTTTTAAAAGAAATTTCTAGAAAATATAGCCTTGCTACAGAAATGTTTTTCTCAATCAGTGCGCAATACACCTTCCAACCGCTAGTAGCGCAGTAGAAACCAACATGAATTGTTGAGAAAATTTCCAACTTCTGTGATAAAATGCATGTTTATTGAACAATAACGAATACAAACACCCGGAACCCCCCTGGAAACCTTCCTAACATCTATGGCTATGAGGTGAGGACATGTTTGATTTGAATGTTTATGGAGACATAAATCTATAAAGACCCATAGGTGCTACCGAAAAAAGGGAGGTTGGGGTACTAAGCTATAGAAAATGTAGAAAAAGTTGTAAAATTTCAAGAAAAATAAATGCATCTTTGCAAAGGAAGTCATAACGTTTTGAGGAAAAAGTCATAAAACTCTGGAAAAAAAAACTTTGTGAGGAAAATTAAGTCACATTTTTGAGAAGAAAGTAGTAATTTTTTGAGGGGAAAAAATGTAAATTTTGAGAAAAAAGGTTACAATATTTCATGAAAATTTTCATAAGACTTCAAAAAGTCACAATATTTCACCAAAAAGTGCTAAAATTTCTAGATGTAAGTCGTTGTCTATAGTAAATGGGGTATATGCACAACTCCACCAAACAAGCTCATTCATAATAAAGCCAGCAGGCAGCAGCTAAATCGCTTTTGTTGAATGAATGATTCTCTATTTTTGTGTCCTTTATTATTAAGAATTTTACTGTATTTAATTGTTATTTGGTCAGGCAGTTCTTAAGACAGCTACTGTAAGGGGCCTGTATGCAAAGACCCCTTTTTCGTGCTCGAAACGCAGACACACATCCGGAACGCAGTGGGCAAGCAGGCACACATCGTCTGGACCGGCGCTTACACCGAAATTCCCAGTTTCTGTACACTGAGTGAGGTATGTTAAAATATTATGTTACATCCAATAATTATGGAACGCTGCAGAGTATATACTGTACAGTGGTCTATGTTTTTTGATTTGTGCTGTTTAATCTGGTTTAGATCTGAGCTTGGAAAAAAACACAGCACGTGAGATTTACCGCCTTAAGTGTCCTTGTTAAGAGACTGTTGTAAATGGTGTGTCGTTAAGCCATTGAGGTCGGTGAACACTTCCCCGCATTGGCGGACCTGTCCGCGGCTCCATAGGCCCTAAGAGGATGTTTTTAGGCTTGTGCCGGTTTGAAAATTTTCTAACCGGTTTGATTTAAAGCCAAATATCTAACCGAACCGATATATCGAATTATATACCTAATTTTACCACTGGGGGTCGCATTTGAGTTATTTTTCCCAATAAAAGCCCATTAGAGGTGTAATGCGCTTCCAATCCACTAGGTGGCGGTAATGTTGTATTAACCACCAGTACACACAGTGTTGCCAACTTAGCGACTTTGTCGCTATATTTAGCGACTTTTCAGACCCCTCTAGCGAGTCTTTTTCAAAAAAGCGACTAGCGACAAATCTGGCGACTTTTTCTGATGTTATTGAAGACTTCTGGAGACTCTGTTGTAAGAGCAAGTATCATTCTTAGTCTTCTCAACGAGCAGCGGATGCTGCCTTGGGCTCCTCTCTTGCCCCAAAGCACTCAAAGGCGGCCCAGTCCTCCCTCCCAGCAGCAGTCAGAGCAGGAGATGTTAACCCCTCCACATCCAGACTGCAAGTGAATCGCGCATGTGCTGGCTGATCCCGACCTGGTTTACAGTTAGGGTGGGATGTAAATGTAAAATTTTCTTTGTCTAATATAAATCACTGAAAGAAGGTTCATTTGTAGTTCTAAACATATTGAGGGTGTTTTTTTACTCAGTTTTTGTCTCTCTCACGATGTTGTTCCTCTCTCCTACAGCAGCCATTACAATTACATGCATATGGACAATTATGCAAATTAGGCAATGACGTCATTTAGCAACTTCTAGCGACTTTAAGGACAGCCAATAGCTACTTTTCTTACTGAGGGGTTGGCAACAGTGAATACACACAACTTTACACAAGAAGAAGAAGCAGCAGAAGGACACCAAAACGTTAGGGCAAAGACAGTGAATAAACCAGTAATAATAGTAGTTATAGTACAGTATAGTATATACTGTATAGTACAGTAGTAATCCAGTATCTTTGGTTAGGGCAACAAACTGAATGACTGCGGACTCCCTCGCACTTTTTCCCGCCCTCAAAGAAATTTGATCTCTTGCAGCAGCAGCAGACAGCAGAGCGGAGCTGCGGAGTCCCTCTGCAGCCTCTGAGACAAACTAAACAAAACACTTGTAGGCTCCTCCACTTCATTTATAAACAAACATAAACCTATATAGTCCCTTGACATGCCGCCGATGTGAAAAGTGAAAAAAAGATGTGAAAGTTTGTCAGCTGACAAAGTTATTGTTATGGACACTGTGTAAATAACCATCAACAGACTGCTGTTACGCACAGACAAACACCAGCAGTGCGGCGCAGCACGGCACTCATTTGCTGAGCTTGTGTTGCGTTCAGGCGTTGTCACGTAAATAACAACTTCCAGCACTTAAATAGGTATATATATATATATATATATCCCCCCCCAGGTTTCAGGTTTCAGCTTTAAGCACTGTTAAAGGCTAAAATTGAGACAATACTTGATCTACAATCTATGCGAGGCGTTGTGAGCTTGTAGACCAGCTATTTTTGAAATGTGTTGAATAGGACTAAAGTGTTTACATCCGTTTTGTCTACTGTAATTACTTTTGCTGCTCTCAGTCAGCTATAGATAATTCTGTTTCTAGTGTTGATGTTTTGCACCCAATTTTATTTCATTTTCATTGGTTACTAATTTTTTATTGATTGAAAGCCCCTGTTGTACACTAAATTGTTCAATTTGTGTCTAATTTCATTTAGGTCCTGATTTGTACAAATCACACGTGTTCTTCACAGATATGACATAAATTTCCTTGTTAAGATTGCAACACAGACCATTGCAGATTATGTATTGTTCTTCAGTAAATGGTGTTTGACACTTGGGCTGTTTAAAGGTGGGCTGTTTAAAGGCTGAGTATGCAGGAAAAATAAAACTGTTACTGCTTGTAAACAACATTGAGACCTATTTGATTTTGACTTCCTGGACCTAAAATTTATGTTTTACATTCATTGACAACATATTTGGATTCCATGTCACAACTCAAACGGGACCAAAAGATAATATTTCTCGCCTCATCTACTGCCATTCATATTTTTTCCGATCTAAGGTCCCATGAGGTTCACCGGAAGGGGCGTGACTTCGGCACTCTATTCATGTGACAGGTTTTAAATAATTACATTGGACTCTCCGAAATGGTAGTAGCTGGGGCGGGGGTAAATGACAAATTTAGGGTCTCAGCTAGGGATGGGATTTCAGGGCTCGAGACTACGACCAAAATAGTCGCATATGTGACCTTTTTTGGGAGTGAGTGACTGTTTTTTTCTTCCAGTCGCATTAGCGTGAGTGCACGATCAAAGGCCGCTTTAGGGGCCGATCACACCTGGAGGAGACGCTAGAAACGCAGACGCCTCAAAGACGCTTGAAACGCTTGGATTAGACTCCATTTAAAGGAGTATTTCTCTTGTTTTGATTTTATTACTCATTGCTCACAAGAGTCTCTGCCATTTTCGATATAGATGACTTACATTTAAGATTTGTTTATTTACATTTTTATATGAAAAAAATCAACCTTATCCAAAAAGGCACCAAAACAGGGTTAATAAGAATAGAATTTCTACTTCATTCCACTGCTGCTATTTTTGTTTTGCAAAATTGCTACATATATTTAAAGGCCCACTCCACTGGCGTTCCCTTCTTAGATTTTCAAATAGAAATGCCCACTCAGCCACAGCAGCAATGTCACTGGATCGCTCGCACACAGGAGAGGAGGGGAGAGAAAGAAAGCTGCAACATTTTCAGCAGAACCTCAATGTCACATCACGTGAGAAAAAGATTTCGGAAGGGGGTGGAAAAATAGCATTTTGACCGTAGAACATTCATATTTTGACCAAAAGTTGAGTTTTTGGATTGGTATACCTCTAGCACACTAATATAAAGCTACAGAATGATATCAAAATCTCAAAAATGAGTGGAGTGGGCCTTAAAGATTTTGCTGTTGCTGTCTTTTAAAGACAGATGATGCCAAAACAAACAATTTTGCAAATGTAGATTTGAGTTTTGACATAAATAGGCTTTCCACTGATCAGATCGGCATGATCGGATCTGCCGATATTTGCATAATTATGCAGTTTGTGAAATCGGCTGGAATGTCTTAATTCACTGATCTGATCACGTCATTGTCGTGTTGAAACTTTTTGCAGATGCTCCCCCACGAGGTACTTTAGCATTGCATATATTGCAGATGGCTTGTTTTATCATTACAGTAACATGTGTCGTCAAGTTATCTTGTCTTTTCTCTGCTCTCTCTCTGCTGTAGCTCTCTCTCTCTGTGTGAGGAATGGTAGGGAAATACAGGATGCTGTCTACATTAAATAAGTTATTTAAATAGACATATTGCTCCCTCGTGATCGGTTATCGGTTTATTTAAACTACTGATCAGTTTATCGGCCTCAAAAATCCTGATCGTATCTAGATATTATATTGAAAATGACACTGTAACAGACAGAGAGAAAGTGAGCTAAAAGGAAAAACAAGGAATACCCCAATACGCATCACATCTCATGTTGTTAATAAAATGCCAAAAATAGGGACGCCAGGTTTAAACTGATTAATCAATTGTTTGTTCTTACACAATGACAACAGAATAATTGCAAGTGATTTTGGTCATTGATGAACATCCCTTTTGAAGATGAGAGTTGTCTAGTAGAAAAATGGGGTAAACCAGTTTATAAAGGGGAGTCGTGCGGCTATGTAATGGGGACAAAGAGAGAATATTTTAGCATTCATATCTTAGTTATTGACTTTATATGGAATTTTCTTCTTGTGACTTTCAATGTACTGTATACTCTTAAGGTTGCCATGGTTGCAGACATTGGGGGTACATCTCTGGAAGATGCCACCAGGAGGATGATGTCCTTCCTGATGGTGCCAGAACTCCAACGCCAGTACAACGTCACGGGACGGATGAACAAGCTCTCCTTCTCCTCCTTCTTTTTGACGTATTCTACTGTAAATTCAAGTTGCTCAATGTAACTTTTTCTTGGCCTTTCCTTTATTTATCCAAAGTTAAATGTACTAGTTAGTTTGGCAAAACACATGATTTAGCTGGAGATGACATTAAGGAAGATTTCAACATTGTAACCACTGGCTCAGGATCATCACTTTTCAATGTGAAAATAACACTGCAGTTGACCCTCATAATTTAAAATAAATGAACCAATGTGATGCAATAGTTGTCTTTTTAAAAGCTTCATTATGTCCCAAGCACCGAACGGTGCGAATACCCTCTTGCATTTGGTCCGATTATTATTAGGGCCTGAGCACCGAAGACGGTGCGAGAACCTATTGGATCTGTATTGATTATTATTATTTATATCATCATTTCATCACCTTTTTGGTGGCTTTCCCATGCCCCAAAATAGGGGTGTCAACATTTACAAATATTTCTACATGGAGCTGTAAAATAGCGTGTACACATGAACACGGTGATTTATGAATTTTGACCACAGTTGCACTTTATAACTGTATATAACGACTAGATCAAATACCCCGCAATCACATGGATCCAAAGCTATTCAAGTCGACTATCAGACAGAAACGTTTATTAAAATATTCAAAGCGAAATTGTAATACAGAAGAAGAAACTTGAAACATAAACTGTGTAAAATCTGCAAAACATCCTCATCAACTTGGTCTGACAAAGTGTACACTCAACTGTATCTCCATCATGGATGTATATGATCTCCGCTGGTGTTTTTGTTGAAAAACTGCCACACAGCACTTCACTTCTTGCTGGCTGCCGTCGCATCTGTGAGTCAACTTGAAGTGACGTGATATTGTTTTTTTGTTTTTTTTAAATATATCAACGTAATATTGTGCCCCATGTATCTATTACGTTTGAGGATAACTTCACTTGTGGGAACATTTAGTGTAAAGCTAATATTATCATTTCTAGCTTTCATGCAGCGTTTCACCACGTTATTATTGGTGGGAAATGGACGAGGAGGAGGGGGGGACATGTACACGTTTATGATTTGCTATCCGTGTGTACACATGGTTTGACACCCCTAGTCCAAAACTCATGAAACTTTGCACAAGCGTCTGTCCTGGTCCAAATGCCTCAAAAGCGCCACCTTGAAACTTTCAAAAAACCCTCCAAATAGGTTTTATTTTGGAGTAGGCAGTTGGGTAGACATAAACCTCCATGGCAAATGTCAACCTAGGGCAAACATTTTAGCTTACCACATGTGGAAAAGTGTTTTTTTTTTTTTTTTGGACTGACTGACTGATTTAAAGAGCTGCTATTTGCAGCAAAAAATAACCTTAATAAGTTGACTTATCATTTGTTTTTAGGGGCACTAAAGAAGAATGCCACCACTCAAGGGGTCAACAAGAAGGATGTGGAAATGGCGCTGGGGAAATGGTTCACCGGGGCACGGGACAGAGGAGGAGAAAGAGCTGCCAGAGCTCGAAGAGAGCAAGAAACAAGAGCACGGCAAGATGGCACACAGACACCATAAACAAGTTCAAACTACGAATGGGTTGTTTTCTAGTTCTGCTCAAACACCTGTAGCTTTCTCGGTGATGTTGCTGGTTTCTGCTGTGGCTGTTCACGTATTGTTAGTATGTGCCTGCAAATAATTGAATTGTTAATGTTTTTTGGTGTTTTTCTTTTCCTTCCACAATATATTTTGGTAACATTACATACCTGTTATTTAGATTTATATATATTTATTTGGATTTGAATATTTTTATTTTGATAGTTTTCATTTATTTTGATTTTTAGATATTTGAGGTTTGTATTTTATTTTGTTATATATTTAAATTTTGTAACATTTTAATTTATTTTACAAAGGATAATTCATTTTTGTAAGAAATACAGTTCCATAAAGCATCAAAAGTGTATTGTCTTGTATTTTCATGCAAAACTTTATACACTTATTTCATTCTTCGTTTTTAGTGGTTATGTTAACTTAAAACCCATTTGGGCAGGTGGGGCTTAGATGGGTCTTGCATGAATTGCCCAGTTAAGACCCACATAAGACCCTTTCAGAGCCCATCTGGTCATCCGCGGTTGGCCCCCATGTGGATTCCGGGTGCAATCCCACTTTAACCCCATTTGGGCAGGTGGGGCCTAGATGGGTCTTGCATGAATTGCCTAGACCCACATAAGACCCTTACAGATCCCACTTAAAGCCCATCTGGGCATCCACGGTTGGCCCCCATGTGGATCCCGGGTGCAAGCCCATGATGGGGCCCACATTTGCTGTACAGATTGTTGTACATATTTACAGATCATTGTACAGATTTACAGATCACAATACACTTGCATATCTGAATACAGATACAGATTTGTAGATTTTTTTACACATTTACATATCTGATTACGCACACACAGATTCTAAATACACATTTGCAGATTTTTGTACGCATTCACAAACTATCACGCTTTTACAAATTATTTTACACATGTACAAATCTGATTACGCACACACACAGATTGAGATATGCATTTGCAGCTATTTTGCTACCATAATGGCCCCATACAGACCTGCTGGTATTAATCTGAGTTTTACCAAAACCACAAAGCTGCCAAAGCAGTGCATCCCATTTCTGCCTGCATCATGAACTGCAGCTGCTTCACCCATTAAACTATCATTGACGTGCAGAAGCACACTGAACATGGTGCTTACACAAACCATGGCCATGTCTGATTCATGGCATTTCTTACATGACTAAAATGTGTGCGGGTCTATACTTAGAGATCAGAGGCATGCAACCCTCATCTACACTTTATTAAATACATTTTTGTGTCTTAATATTGAATTGATGCATCTTTAGTCGGGGTTGTTTTTTGTACATTTTTAGGACACTCTCACATCAAACTGTGATCGTGCTGTGAGAGTGCTCTAGAAATGCATACTGTCAACATTGGAAAAGAAAGGGAAAAAAACACTTTTCAGCAATAATTTCTGTTAAAGACAAATGGAGTTCTAAAGCAGCAAAAAATGAATAACAACTCTGAGTTTTAAGTAGTTGCTGCTGTACATCACTGGGTTGTCCCAGTGCTGTCAGGCTGAATTCTGGTTCCTGTGCGCTTCTCTGAACCCTGCTGTGGTTTAAAGCCACATCTCGGAGTCCCTAATGTAGAGGGGATGTTATGAACAGTCTGTGATGAGTCTAAAAGCTCTTGCAAGGCTTCCTCTTAACTGAAGTCATCCCTGAATGTCCCTGTACTGTCAGGCTGCATTTACACTTCTCTTTGGCTCTCTGCACCCACATCTGACTTATATATTTGAAAAATCTTCCTGTCTTCCTGATTTTTCCTTCCTTTTTTTTTGTTTTTCAGTTCTCTCACATGGTGAGTCAAGGAACACATTATTCTTTAGCATTTAATGGATATTGTAGCCATCACTTTAAAGGTCAGTTTACTGAAATCCCAGAATAAATGTTTACATTGTATGTTTATGCAAACCGTACATTACATTTGTAAATTAATATGAAGCAGATATGTTGAAACCTGACATTTCGTTTAAACAATGTTGTGGTTAACATGTGGTTAGGTTTAGTCACAAAAACCACTTGGTTTTGATTAGAAAAAGATCAAATCTGGCTTAGAATTCCCACTTTTGGTGGCACAATTATGGCTAGAAACACAGCGTCTCAGTAAAAAACAACTGCTCTCATGGCTCTATCCCCAGAGGAAACACAGCAGCGGGTTGCTAAAAAACACCCAGGTTTGATTACTAAAAAGCGCAGCAATGATCACTAAAAAATATCAGCTTTGTTGTTTTTTGGTCTCAAACAATGGTCATCAGTGTGTCTAACCTTGGTGACATGCCATCCATCATCCCCTCCACCTCTCGATGACAAAATCAGCCCATATACCAAGTCGCATATGTGACCTTTTTTGGGAGTGAGCGACTGTGTTTTTTTTTCCAGTCGCATTAGCGCGAGTGCACGATCAAAGGCCGCTTTAGGGGCCAATCACACCTGGAGGAGACGCTAGAAATGCGGACGTCTCAAAGACGCTTGAAACGCTTGGATTAGACTCCATTTAAAGGAGTATTTCACTTGTTTTGATTTTATTACTCATTGCTCATTGCTGGTTAGATTACTAAAAAGTGCAGCAATGATCACTAAAAAATATCTGCTTTGCTGTTTTTTGGTCTCTAACAATGGTCATCAGTGTGTCTAACCTTGGTGACATGCCATCCATCATCCCCTCCACCTCTCAGTGACAAAATCAGCCCATATACCAAGCCACTTAGAAACACTGATATGATACAAAACCAATCAGTGATTTCCAAAAGTGTACATTTTCTTTCAGTCCCTGGGCTGGAAATCCTCAACAATACATTTTTTAATTTACACCTTGTGGTATCTTGCCAGGCAGTGAATTTGGGTTTAAGTTAAAACTGATGACTACCAATGAACTCTGTGCATTTGCAATCATTGGAGACACACATACCTGGATTTTTGTCTCAGCTTTTGCCCTGTCACCATCACAGACAGCATGGGCAAAGGATGAGCATTTTTAGTGAGTCATTCCCAGTTCAATTAGCAGTAATCCTCTTTGTGTTCCCTCCAGTTCCAGTCACCTGATCTCAACACCCACTCACACACCTGCTACTCATTCTCCAATTGCCCTCCTAGTACAAGCTGTACACCTGCCCATTTCTACCTTCTCCTTGTTACATCCTCTATCCATAGTATTTCAGCATGTTCTGTTTGCTCTGTTTTTTGACCCCAGCTGACCTTTTTGGACACCCTGCCTGCTCATTCATGCTTTTTTGGACTTGATTGCCTGTTCGGACAGCTTTTACCTGTGGCCAATGTTTGCCTGCCTCAACAGCCACATTAGAGCAACTGCCCTGCCTCTGAGTTGTAGCAGGAGCTTAGAGGATTGTGTGTCCAAACGTTTCCAGTTTTTGCAATACTAGTCCATGTCAGAATCAGAATCAGCTTTTTGACCAAATCCATGTTCACATACAGGCAATGTGACTCCGGTTTGTGTTGCTCTTAATGTAATGTACTTACACACTGTTCAGGTCAAATTGATCTGTACAAACGGATGATTATTATACACAATTTATTCATTTTATTTCTTACGCAGATTGCCATCGAATTGACATTTAGTTTATTTAGTTTCACTCCTTACAAAATTGTATTGACTGTTTCAAAATGCAATACAGCTGTTTGATTGCGGGGGCATTATACAGTCAGGCATTTCGACTTCACTTGATAACGGCTGCTTCAGTCACAGGTTCCCTACCTATATGCATTTGTTTTTTGTCTCCATAACTATAAACATGACTAGCAGCTGTAAGGTTTAGGGAGACTGTGGGTTCATTTAGAGAACATTGCTTTCTTGTTCTTGTCATGATTTAGTGTGCACACAGCGCCAGCCTGCCGTATAGCCAGCTGGAAGCAGACGGGTTATTGCAAAGCAAAGTATCATGGGAGTAAAGTAAAAATATGTAAAGTAAAATATGATTAAAAAAGCACTAGGAGCACCTTTTTGATGAACTTTCTAAATAAACTGTACCGAACTGAACTAGATGTTTCTGATATCTTTCGATATTGGTATCTCCCAATCAGTTAAAAAATGCCTTGACCCAGTACTGATCTTTGAGATTGGATTGGGACATCCCTAGTAATTTCAAAACATTTTAAAAACTCCTAAAGTACTACCTAAACACTATGAAATTTCTGGCCCTGGCTGAATACAATTATTAAATAATGTTGCAATAATTTTGGTAAATTTGGGGGTAAATGTTGAGATAATTTAAAGGGTAATTTCAAGTAAATTTTAAAAATGTTTTGGGAAGTTGCTACCTAATTACCATGAAATTTGCGAACCTGTAAAATGAAGTGTTGCCTGTTATTCACTCTCACATACTTAAATCTGGACGTGAAACTCTTGCAGTCTGCTTCATCTTTGTTTAATAAGAAAACCCCATTGAGATTAAAGTGATTCAGTCGTGTCCTCTTAATTAAAAATGTGACCAGCATAGGGATGTACTCTCTGCATACGGTACAATCCACTCACACTCTTTTGCATTCACATTTGGCATTTATAGGTGTTCTGGCTGTTGGCTGTGCACTGTGTTCATAATCAGATTTGTCAAAGGCACAACTCATCGCAATTCCAGTGTGTGTACTTGAGTGAGGGATGAGAGCAGCTTGTTCAATCTGAAACCCAGAGGAGGCCTGACAACGGTTCTACACACGATGACTTGTTTTTTTTCTTTCATTTATTTAGTTATAAGAATGTGCAACAGTCACACCAGTTCAATTCAAAGAAAGAAAGGCATTATTCACAGCAGTAAGAAACATATTAATAAAAACGATAATAAAAACATTACTTAAAAAAAACCCGATCATTTTGTGACAAGACTTCATCAAATATCTCAGTGTAGATTTTTGTTAGCTACTGACATTAATTTCTATCTGTAACAAATTTAAAAGAGCAAAATAGTGTTTAGAGATAACTTAGAAGATGAAAATATATTTACCTGGTACTGCAGAAACATTTCCTAATAGACCTGTTTGTGCATCGACTGCTCATAATGTCAATACCATTTAAATAAAGAGTTGAATTCTTTGAAATTAAATATAAAACTTTGTTAAAGATAGAACATTTCCTATGAAGTAGTTCAAAGAATCAAATAAGTTTGTTGAAAGATGATGTTTCTGTCAACCAAATTTTGTAAATAAAGTGACTTTTCCTTTTAGTAATAGATTCATTGTTCCATATAGAGTTGTGTGGAGAAAAACTATGCATTTTTCAAATCTGAATATTTTCTGAAATCCCCTCGGACTGAAAAGTACCCATTTGACGAAGGCCCATTTGTCTGACAGCCTGTTTACCTGAAAACAAACGCCCAATAGTGGTTGCAAAAACATACAATCTTCCTGTAGTTTGAAAGATTCCTGGCCTGCAATCAGTCAGCCCTGCCTCTTAATGTTCCGCACCCTCTCTTCCCTGGTTGTTTGGGAGCATCTCTGTGTATTGCTGTCGGAACTGACATTCTGTAACTAACCAACATGAGCTGTTCTTAAGCACTGTTCGTAGGTATAACTACAAAAGGCTGCTCCAAATATCAGACCTTCGATCTGACAATCACCCATATGCGTCCACAAAGAAATGCGAGTAGCCTCTTGTTCTGTAGGAAATAAGCCTTCACTACCCTCGCACTATCACTGCTGCATAGAACGTTACATAATGCATACCACGGAAGAGCGATGTTATATTAAATAGCCAACAGCGAGGTCTGACAGATTTTTTTTTTTTTTCGCCTACTATGGTGAAGGAATGACCTGCCCTACGCTGCATCATATTGGCTTACCCTGATATTTTTACCCTAGCCCTAACCAATCTCTCTCCTAATGCCCACACCTAACTAATCCAGCCAATGATGGCAGCAAGTACTTTCCAGTATAAGGCAGAGCAAAGCAGGACATGTCTTTGCCATTGCTGGAAGATCCAATAATTCTGTTTAGGAGAGAAGAAACCTTGTCGAAAAAAGTTTCTTTTGGTCCAGTTTAACATATTTCTGACAAATGGGGTTTTCGTATTAGGAGCCATCGGAACAACAGGCAATCCAACGATCGCACTTGCCTATTTAGTTTTTGCAGTTGGACCAGCTGTGTGCAGCACTTTAGTTCTCTTACAGGGCTTGTTTGATAAATACAGCTGTCTGATACTGCTAGGAACCTGAGCCTGTTTATACCTGGTATAAACATGCATCTTGGATAATCTGATCACAAGTGGACAAAGCTAAACACAAGTGTAAACCACCACAAAGACGCATTGTGATCCAATCACTAAAACAACTTGCTGAGATGGTCTGGGAAGCATTTGATCACATATCTCTTGCAGCGTAAACAGGCTAATAGGTCCTGATGCATCCGCAAGAAGGCCTACATCATCAATGCAGGATGTCATGGTGGTTTTCAGATAGACGGAGCATATTCTTATCATATTCTGTAAGAATAAGCTATATAGCTATAGATTCTCTATAGAATGTACAATATAAAGAACATACTGTAATACACTATAAATATACTAAAACGCTAAAACAAAAAAGACTAAATTATTGAATTTCCATAGGATAACATACTAACAGTATATATACATAAAACAAGAGTGCAAATTGTTGAAGTTTTGGAAATGCAGTGAGGCAGAGTGGGAGAATATGGTTTGCAAATTTGCCATGTGCAAGGTTATCGAAAAGCAAAACAGAGTGAACTTTTGTTGGGAAAGAACTATACACCTGACAGTTTTCTGGTGGACAGAGGTGAGGTGTTTTACAGAGTTGTTGCTTTTTTGCAGTAAAGATTTCCTGTATCTGTCCTGGTGAAAGCAAAGTTACCAGTCTGTTAACAGAAAGAGCTCTGCTGTTGGCCAGTAGGTGGTGGAGAAGGTGGTAAGGATTATCCATAATGGATAACAGTTTGTTCAGTGTCCACCACAGCTTCAAATGTGTCCAGTTTGCAGCCAATAACATAGCCAGCCTTCTTAATCAGATTGTTAGGTCTGTTTGGGCCACCAGTGCCAATGCTGCTCCCCCAGCAGACCACAGCAAAGTACAGTGCACTGGTTACAACAGACAGATTTCCTGCACGCATTGAAGAGGCTCAGCTTCCTCGGGATATAGAGTAGAGAAGCACTGGGAGCAAGTCAGGATGTGTGGAGGAGGTGCAGTGTGAGGTGGAGAAGACAGCTAAGAGGTGTGAACCAAACCTGTTGAAAAAAAAAACTGCCCTCTCCAGGCTGTCTACTGGTTGTTTGTCTTTCACCTTGAATCCAGTGATTTCCTTCATTCACACATCCCTTGTGTTGTTCTGCTGGAGTTTAGTCTCCAGCTTCCTTCCGTAGAAGTCTTTGCACTCCCTCAGCTTCTCCCTCGGGTCATGCTGTATGCTCCTCGCTGGTCCAGGGCTTGTTGTTAGGGAAGCAGTGTACAGGCCGGGCTGGCAAGATGGTTTGTTCACAGAATGTATGTATGTGTACATGTATTCTGTAATGCAGTCTGTTATGCTGTTGATGTCCTCCCCAGTGTGGCACACAGAGCACATCCCAGTTCATGGACTCAAAATAGTCCTGCACAGGTTGCAGTCCTTGTACAGGTTGCCAGTGGACAGGTGGAACTTACTTTGGTGTCAGTATGACCAGGTTACAGTTAGATTTACCAAGGGGGGAAGGGAAGTGGCACTGTATGCATCCTTGGCATTTACAGGAGGTCCAGTGTTTTGTTGTCTCCAGAGGGACAGTTACCATACTAATAAAATGTCCACAGTCAGAGCGTCCACGGTAATGGCCACAAAAGCATTAGGATGCAAAGTTTTAAGTTTTGCAGCAGTGAAGTGAATGACGTCACCGCTGCCACATCAACTGATGGAATAATGTAAGCAGCACCAACAATGGCAGAAGAAAACTCCCTCAGCAAGTAAAATGGAGGCATCGCCACAGCTAACAGTTTAATGTCCGAGGCACAGAAACATTCCTTTACATTAATATGTCCTAGATTGCATCACCTCCTCCCTTCTTCTTACTGCCCTGTATAATGGCCCTGTCCACCAGAACAGAGAGTGGAAAGCAGAGAGTGCTGGTGCAGCCATGTCTCCGTAAAACACAACATGCTGCATTCATGGTATTCCCTCTGTGTCTGGTTTTATATTTCCTTTTCTTCGCCTCCCACTTAGCTCCAGCTCTGCAACCCCGGTGTCACCCCCGTAGCTCCTCCGGGATTTCAGGTCTCATCCCAGGCAGTAGCACTGCTTTACACAACACAATCAGCTGCTTGCTTATATAAACAACGCCCTCACCTGGCTCTCCATCACAAAGCATATAGAACACATAGATGCAGCCACTTCAAATTTCCCACGCCAGTCGGAAGCCAGCCAACTCTTAGCCAAATACCCCCCCCCCCCCTCCTTTTTGGGGGTGTGCCTAGATTCTACTGTAACACGCCCATTTATTCAATTACAAGGTGTCACCATGAGATGGCACTTTCCTCACAGAAACACAAAACCTAACAAAGGTTTAGAGTCTCAGATGCTAATATTACACTTTAATTGCATTATTTTTATTTTAAAGATTTAGTTTGGCCTATTAGTTACAGTAGTTTTGTACAATAATATAAATTAGTTGCTAGGTTATATTATTATAGGTTACAATAAACCACCCAGCAGTATTTAAGTTATTAAAATGACCACCTTTATCTGCTGCAGCATCAGTGTTATAAACACAGTTGTTATTAGGAAAGGAAAACCTAAAATGTTACTATTGGCCCAGGTCTCCGAAAATATTGACTAAGTCTCTCAGAGTAATGAGAACGGTTCTGAAAATAACTAAAAGTTGCCCATTAAGACACTTAAATTTTAAAATAACATTAACATTAATTAAGAGACAAAATCATTTTTGTTTGTTTATAATGTGAAGAATTGTTATTAAAGTTAAGAATTATTATTCTTGATGTACAGCACTTTGTTTTAGCTGTGGTTGTTTTTAAGGTGCTTAAGAAATAAAGCTTGATTGGATTTGATTGGAATTGTAAAATGTCCCTTTTATGTGGTAGTTAAGACATCGACAGTGACAATGTGTTGTTGAATGTTTGCATCAGAAGTTCGTATAGCCGACTTGGTGTGATGATGTGAGTGACTGAAAGCTGTTCAGATGGAAACACTCACCCATTCAGAGGGAATGAAAAGGTTCATGGTAATGCTAATTATGTGTTTGAGCTCTCTCACCTTCCAAGATAAACAGGACCACATTATGTCGTGTTAGTGAAAGTACTTAACTCCTTTCCAGTTAAACTCTGCAGGCTATGTGCAGCTTAACCGTCGGTGCGGCTGCATGTGTAGTATAGTATAGTATAGTATAGTTTATACAGAGATAAGACCGAGCCCTCTCCTCCCCTCTTATATGCTTTACTCACAGCACAAGTGTGTGAATTGACCTGGATATAGCGCCAAATAATAAAAAGGTAGTTTCTAAAGAGCTAAGACAGAGAAAAAAATAAAAAATCAGCAGCGGTGATCATATTTAGGTGCGCCGCTGCTAGTTGCATATAGGGGAAACACTGAGCCAATGATCTGTCACTGACTGACTGACAGCCTCATCAAAGTGACATTTTACAATTCTTCATATTTAAAACTAACAAATTTGTTAGTTTTCCATGAAGCTGCTCAGACATCAGCGGTAAGGCGCGCAATAAGTGCACTTTTGCAAAGATATGTTAGAGTTTTATTGTGACAAAGGAACAAGCATTTGAAAATGGCAGGGGGGTAAAAAATGACCCATGGTGGTTCTAGTGTTAATAAATAGTAACAGACATTTTATCACGATTTCCTCTTGCATCAGATCTTGTGAAATATTGCTTCCATGAATGTGTTTAGACAGACAGTGACAGCTCAGTGAGGCAGAGCGTGTGCAGAGCCTTTTACAGTCCGAATTTAAAAAGAAAAGATCTCTGTAATCATTTCCAATATTCACAAGCTGTTTTTATCTAATGAAAGATTCTGCTTCAGTCCATATCTGTTGCCATGTAGTCTGAAAAACAACATTTTTGCTGAGGTTAAAAAAATCCTCTTGTCTTTCGCACATTCTGTAAACGGAGTGGGGTGGTACATAGCCATAATAATGGTATTTTATATATATATATATATATATATACACATACACATACATGTATATATATATATATATATACATATATATACATACACATACATATATATATATATATATATATATATATATATATATATATATATATACATATATATACATACACATACATATATATATATATATATATACACATACATCATACATACATACATACATACACACACACACACACACACACATATATATATGTGTATGTATGTATTACTATATTTATTACTATATAACATTATTATCATTACCACTGCAGATAAACTCAGCCGCTAAGACTAATGATTCAAACGCAGTTTTGTTCTTGCTGTATATCGCTCAGTTCCCAGCCACAGCACATTAATTTTCATGCAATTCTTTTGAATAACAAAACGCTGAAGCATAATATTTATGACCTATGATATGGTAGCCTGATAATCATTTAATATGCTCTGTGTGGGAAGCTCTCTCAGTAATAAGAAGTGCAGTAAACCGCTTCGGCTTCCACACTCACTGCTCCTCCTGGTGGATAGACACACCATTGCAACTGGTTTCTTCTGATTTAACTTAGGGGCGTTACAGGTCAGCCCAGTTTTCTCTACTCCATTGTGGGGGATCTCATTAGAGCTATGAGCCCGTCAAGGTGATGACAGGGACCTGTCGCGATCGGTCACGACTCCACCATGGACCAAACGGAAATTTGAAGTGGCTGCATCTGTAATGGCAGAACCACAAGAAAAGTTGCAAAACAAAAATCAGCCATTGCTGGATAGTCAGTGAAATAAATACTTGAAAAAACACATGCAGCAAGGAAAAATAAAAAAAAAAGAAGTGACAAATGTGACAAGGGGAGCTGCTGCAACAGGCTGCTACCAGCACGGCGCCATCTTGAATATCTTGGAACAGTGGGCTAATGCTCCATAACTTGCATATTTCAGACAAGTTGGACAAAGTGTTGCATGACCATCCATCATTTAGCGAGACTGTTGACGTAATAATCATACGTCGGCTCTTTTACCTTTTACCATAAGTGATGGCCGTAACAAAACCTGAACACAGGTGGTCAGCTGGAGACACAAAACACACAGGTGTGAATGGTGGTGTGTCTTGGCGGTCCACTTGTGTTCGGATTACCCAAGCGCATGTTTATACCAAGTATGAATAGGCTCACTGAGACTGAACCAGAGAGGAAGCGTGCTGTAAAAGCAGTACTATGAGCTAAAAGAGGTTAAAAAGCTGCATGGAGCTGCAGAGCTGGCTGTAATTATCCATGGTCTTGTCATTACATGTGAGTTCCATCACAGTACACAGCTATTTAATTGGTTTTCTGATTAATGCAGCTGAGTAATTTTTCACTTTTGCTTTAATACATACTTTAAATTGGGTTGACTGGTATTTTAGTATGTATCATGCAACCGGGACTACAGTCTGATCTCATTTCCTTAATGTGTGCTCCATGTATTCAAATATTGTCTTAAAGTGTATTTCCTGATCTAGATGAGATATCTAATTAGGTTACATTAATGCATTTTAATATTGGGTGGAGTAATATCTGGCCCAGCAATACATTTTTGCAATAGTGACTCATTTTGTTCCTCTCTGTAAGAATATTTAATAAATTCATTCAAACAGCAAGTGTATGAAGAGAATTCATCGCCAGTCTAAATCTGTAGCCTACAGTAACAATATTGCTGCTGTATGCTTTGTGTAATGACAGTTTTCACTCTCTTTACATAGCAATTACGTTGATGGATTTTGTTATTAAAGCATATTTTGTAAAGCCCTAATGAGATTTGTAATCAAATGAGAACTGGCCTTATTTAACAGGCTTCACATCAATAATTTATTGGAAGCATCTGAAGTTCAAACAGCTCTTTGAGCTGGTGTTGGACATTCTAACCTCCACTCCTCCCTCCTCTTTCTCTCCCTCCCTTCATTTTTCAGCCTTGTCATGACCGTTTATTTCCTTCTCAGAAGATGAAAAATAACATCAGCAATATTTTCCAAGGATGTGATCAAGCAGCGACCTTCCGGAAAAATTCCAGGCCCCGGCGCTTTTCTCTGGCTCTTAGCTCATAAGTGTTTGTTCGTTTTCCTGCTTGTTGCAAATACATTAAAAGACATTGGAGTCTCGTCTCCACCTCCACCAATCTCCACTCATCCAGACAGTGAGATGACTTGGAGAGAAAAATAAGTAACAACACACTAGAAGTCTTTACCCTCACTGGCAGCCCTGTGAGGCTGTAATGCTCATTACACAGCAGAACACAACAGTGACAGAGGGATGCAAAATGGAGACATGTGGTGTCCTCAGATTGTTAATACATGTGGCAAAAACAACAAAGTTATTACCCAACTCAAGAGGTTTTATTCTCTGTACACTGGCAGTTTTATTCTGAGATCGGACTACTCTACAGTTTTGTCTAAGGATGCACTATATTGGATTATTTTTTGCTGATATTCACTATACCAAACTATAACAAAATCATTTGGTCGATAACCGATAGCCGATAACCATCAGGTCTCTTCTGCTGTGGAATTAACATCAAATTATGCCATGCATACTCTTATCATGATGGCCCACCAGCAGCTGGAGACATGGAATATAATGCTTTTCAATGTAGTTAAGATTAATTCATTATGCAAAATAAGAAACAGCATGTTGGCTGATTCTAATAGTTTATTATAAAGCTCATATTACCCAATACTGATGATGGACCAATGTTATCGTGCCTCTCTATTTTTGTCTTTCAAGTTGTCTCTCAGATGGGCTGAGCATTCAGTCAGAATTCTTCCCTTGGCTAGACTATTAGGCATGGACGACTAGTTGTTTTACTGACCCAATAGTTATCTGGGTGGCCAAATTTACCAGTGTTATTCGCAGCATTATTGAAGATTCAGCCTTATGTTTTATAAAATACACAGTATGAACACAGACAACTTGTACTTTTATTAACCGTATCCTAGAACTTATATTTGCATTTTAGATTCTACCTGTGTACGCGTGGATCTGCTTTCTCCTCACACAGCCCCTGTGATGAAAACAATATTAATATTAGTAGTAAATTGAAATGATATTTTGATTTTAGATGTCTCCTGCATAACAAAGCAGCTGTTTCATACCAAAAAGGTATTTAGAATTCATATTCAACTTGTCCTGAAAACACGACTTGAATATATTTACCGTTTGAGGTTGAGTCCCGACAATATGATCCATCAGCAGGGAAAACGAAGGTGACAGCAAGTGACACAGTGCTGAATATCAATGACTCTTGGAAATGGGAAGCCATTGTATGAAAACAGAACTTGTTTGTAAAAATGTAAGCTCAGGTTGGCATTTAGCGTTGGGAGAAATATACACATGTACAGTAGCCTACATGTTACCATAATAACACCAGTTAACCTTGGATCACTATGTAGGAGAGTACATGATCATATTTTCTTTGATCATCAGACAAATTATTCACATCATGTATCCACCATAACACAATCTTGTGTTAGCCCACTCTGCATTGGAACCTCAAAGTTTATTTTCAAGTGTGCTAAAATTTGCATACTTCAGATCAGTTACGCGTCATCACTGAGTTAAGGTTTTTCACACAGAATATGAGAAAAGGATAACGGCCTTTTTACCATCTTTACCAAGAGTGTCTCTCCGTTAGTTTGGTACTAATGTTACAGTATTTAACACTGAATCATTCAGCATAACGTTTGCCAACCTTTGTTATCTCTGCCATTACAGATAAATTAATGAAGCTAAGCTCCAGAAGTTAACGTTAGCTTAACTAGAGTCCTATAGACAACAGCTAACAATGATGTACGATCACCAAAGTACAAAACTAGAACAAAATAGGCTAATGAACTCCCAGCAAACAAGGTGACACGATGAACAACGCAGCTAGGAGCTAACGTTAGGCTAACTTTAGCTAACGTTAGCTAGAGATGTTAAAGATAACTTTATATTTATTTCCATAAAAGTGACATGTTGCCTCAAACACGATGTTGACTTATCTTAGAACAGATGTATTAATCATTGTTAATCTTATTCACGTTGAGTTGATGTCACGTGCTGACGTATTGTGGTAAGCGAGTTGTGTCATTTCCGGTGTTTCTGTGACAGCGTCTCTGTACTGCTCTGGTGAATTCTGCTAGCCTGCTTTCTCACTTCAGTTGCTTTAACGTTGCTTTAACGTCTACTTCAATTCTTAACCCACACTGGTTCTGTTTAAGCACTTATAGCTCTCCTCCTTTCTACGACTTTCTCGCTAATCTCTTAGCTGTTGTTTGCACGTTACTAGCCTTGGTAGCTACATTAGCTTTACAGTTAGCGATGGATTCTCCCTCTGCTCTCTCTTGCTCGGTGTGCCAAATGTTCAGTTATGCCTCTGCCTCCTTTAGCGACAGTGGTAATTGTAATAAGTGTAGCTTATTTGCTGCGTTGGAGGCAGAGGCTTAGTGAATTAGAAGCGCGGCTCCGCACCATGGAAAACCATTCAGTAGCTGCCGTAGTTAGCCAGCCCCCTGTAGCCGGTGCGGAGCCACATAGCATAGCCTTAGCCTCTGCTAACTGTCCTCCGGCAACTCTTGTTCAGCCAGGAGGTTGGGTTACGGTTCACCAGAAGCACAGCTCCAAGCCGAAGCCCACGGCTCACCACCAGCCAATTCACGTTTCCAACTGCTTTTCCCCACTCAGCGACACACCCGCTGAGGATAAAACTCTGGTTATTGGCAGCTCTATTCTGAGAAACGTGAAGTTAGCAACACCAGCGGCCATAGTCAAATGTATCCCTGGGGCCAGAGCGGGCGACATTGAATCAAATTTAAAACTGCTGGCTAAAGCTAAACGTAGATTCAGTAAGATTGTTATTCACGTCGGCGGCAATGACACCCGGTTACGCCAATCGGAGGTCACTAAAATTAATATTGCCTCGGTGTGTGAATATGCAAAAACGACGTCGGACTCCGTAGTTTTCTCTGGACCCCTCCCAAATCTGACCACTGATGACATGTTTAGCCGCACGTCATCACTTAATCGCTGGCTGTCCAGGTGGTGTCCAGCAAACGATGTGGGTTTCGTTAATAATTGGCAAACTTTCTGGGGAAAACCTGGTCTTATTAGGAGAGACGGCATTCATCCCACTTTGGATGGAGCTGCTCACATTTCTAGGAACCTGACAAATTTTATTAGTAATTTAAATCCCTGACAACCCAGAGTTGAGACCAGGACTCGGAGACGCAGTCCTATACGCTTCTCTGAGCTTCTAGTGCAATTACCCAGCCATAGTTTTCATAGTTTTATACAAACGGTGTCTGTCCCCCGACCACCTAAATTATTTAAATCTAAAATTAAACAAAGAGGAGTTGTGCATAACAACCTCATAAAAATTAAAACCTCTTCTGTGACAGAAAGACAAAACAGGAGAATTAAATGTAGACTGTTAAATATCAGGTCTCTATCGTCTAAAGCAGTTTTAGTAAACGAATTAATATCAGATAATCATATTGATTTACTCAGTCTCACAGAAACCTGGCTGTGTCAAGATGAATATGTCAGTCTCAATGAGTCCACTCCTCCCAGTCATAATAATACCCACATTCCTCGAGGCAGCGGCCGAGGAGGGGGAGTTGCAGCCATTTTTAACTCTAGTGTGTTAATCAGCCCTAAACCTAAACTAGATTATAATTCATTTGAAAGCCTCGTTCTTAGTCTTTTACATCCAACCTGGAAAACCTCGCAGCCACTTTTATTTGTTATAGTGTACCGTGCTCCTGGCCCGTATTCTGAATTTGTATCTGAATTCTCAGAGTTTTTATCCAGTTTAGTTCTTAAATCAGATAAGGTTATTATTGTAGGCGATTTTAACATTCATGTCGACGTTGATAATGACTCCCTGGTTACCGCGTTTATCTCATTATTAGACTCCATTGGCTTCAGTCAGGGTGTACGTGAACCCACTCACTGTTTTAACCATACCCTCGATCTAGTTCTGACGTATGGAATTGAAATTGATAACCTAAAAGTCTTTCCACAGAATCCCTCACTATCGGATCATTATCTGATTACTTTTGATTTCTTTTTACTCGATTACACGCCACTCAGCAACAGTTACTATACTAGATGTTTATCAGAAAGTGCTGTCGCAAAATTTAAGGAAAGGATTACTCCGTCATTAAATTCAATACCAAGTCCCTCAGTAACAGAGGTTTCCTGTACCGACTTTGATCATTTTGTCGATAGCGCCGTAGGCTCGCTGCAAACAACACTTGACTCTGTAGCTCCTCTTAAAAATAAGTTAAAAAAGCAAAGAAAGTTCGCTCCTTGGTATAACTCTCAAACCCGTAAGTTAAAACAAATATCGCGAAAATTTGAAAGGAATTGGCGATTGACCAAACTGGAAGAATCTCGTTTAATCTGGACAGACAGTCTCAAAACTTATAAGAGGGGCCTCTGCAATGCCAGAGCAAACTATTACTCAGCATTAATAGAAGACAATAAGAACAACCCCAGGTTTCTTTTCAGCACTGTAGCCAGGCTGACTGAGAGTCAAAGCTCTATTGAGCCTTGTATTCCTTTAGCCCTTAGCAGTAATGATTTTATGAGCTTTTTTAATGACAAAATTCAAACTATTAGAGGCAAAATTCATGACCTCCTGTCCTCAGATAGTACATATCTAACCTCAAACACAGCTGTAAGACCTAATATATATTTAGATTACTTCTCCCCAATTTCTCTTCAAGAATTGACAGCAGTGATTTCTTCATCTAAATCATCAACGTGTCTCTTAGACCCCATCCCAACTAGGCTACTTAAGGAGGTCTTTCCTTTAGTTAACACTCATATATTAGATATGATCAATATATCCTTATTAACAGGCTATGTACCACAGTCTTTTAAGGTAGCTGTAATTAAACCTCTACTAAAAAAGCCCACCCTGGATCCAGAGGTGTGCCAACTATAGACCAATATCTAATCTTCCCTTTATGTCAAAGATCCTTGAGAAAGTAGTTGCAGACCAGCTGTGTGATTTTCTTCATGATAATAATTTATTTGAGGAATTTCAGTCAGGATTTAGAGTGCATCATAGCACTGAGACAGCACTAGTTAAAATTACAAATGACCTTCTGATTGCTTCAGACAAAGGACTTGTCTCTGTACTTGTTTTATTAGATCTTAGTGCAGCGTTTGATACAATTGACCATCAAATTCTACTGCAGAGACTGGATCACTTAATTGGCCTAAAAGGTTCTGCACTAAGCTGGTTTAAATCTTATTTATCTGATCGTTTTTAGTTTGTTGACGTTCATAATGAATCATCCTTACGTACCAAAGTTTGTTTTGGAGTTCCGCAAGGTTCTGTGCTCGGACCAATCCTATGTACTCTATATATGCTTCCTTTAGGTAACATCATTAGAAATCACTCTATAAATTTCCATTGTTATGCGGATGATACTCAGTTGTATTTATCGATGAAGCCAGAAGAAAGTAATCAATTAACTAAACTCCATAACTGCCTTAAAGACATAAAAACTTGGATGAGCACCAATTTCCTGATGTTAAATTCAGACAAAACTGAAGTTATTGTTCTTGGCCCCAAACAACTCAGAGACTCTTTATCTGATGACATAGTTTCTCTAGATGGCATTGCTCTGGCCTCTAGCACTACCGTAAGAAACCTCGGAGTAATATTTGATCAAGATTTGTCTTTTAATTCTCATTTAAAACAAACCTCACGGACTGCATTTTTTCATCTGCGTAATATTGCGAAAATTAGGCCTATCCTGACCCGAAAAGATGCAGAAAAATTGGTCCACGCTTTTGTTACCTCTAGGCTGGATTACTGTAACTCTCTATTATCAGGTAGCTCTAGTAAGTCCTTAAAAACTCTCCAGCTAATTCAGAATGCAGCAGCACGTGTACTAACGGGAACTAAGAAACGAGATCATATTTCTCCTGTTTTAGCTTCTCTGCACTGGCTCCCTGTAAAATCCAGAATTGAATTTAAAATCCTACTGTTAACTTTTAAAGCTCTAAATGGTCAAGCTCCGTCATATCTTAGAGAGCTCATAGTGCCATATTATCCCACCAGAACACTGCGCTCTGAGAACGCAGGGTTACTCGTGGTCCCTAAAGTCTCCAAAAGTAGATCAGGGGCTAGAGCCTTCAGCTATCAGGCTCCTCTCCTGTGGAATCATCTTCCTGTTACGGTCCGGGAGGCAGACACCGTCTCCACATTTAAGACTAGACTTAAGACTTTCCTCTTTGATAAAGCTTATAGTTAGGGCTGGCTCAGGCTTGCCCTGTACCAGCCCCTAGTTAGGCTGACTTAGGCCTAGTCTGCCGGAGGACCCCCCTATAATACACCGGGCACCTTCTCTCTCTCTCTCTCTCTCTCTCTCTCTCTCTCTCTCTCTCTCTCGTATTCTATTACTGCATCTTGCTAACTCGGCCATTCTGGATGTCACTAACTCGGCTTCTTCTCCGGAGCCTTTGTGCTCCACTGTCTCTCAGATTAACTCATATCACAGCGGTGCCTGGACAGCGTGACATGTGTGGTTGTGCTGCTGCCGTGGTCCTGCCAGATACCTCCTGCTGCTGCTGCCGCCATCATTAGTCATTAGTCATACTTCTACTGTTATTATACACATATGACTATTGTCACACATGTATACTGCCAGATATTAATACATACTTTCAACATATTGTACCACAGTAGCCAGAACTATAACTATAATATTATTACTTTCAATAATGTTGTTGTAAGCTACTGTCATTACCTGCATCTGTCTCATTGTGTCATGCGGATTACTGTTAATTTATTATGCTGATCTGTTCTGTACGACATCTATTGCACGTCTGTCCATCCTGGAAGAGGGATCCCTCCTCAGTTGCTCTTCCTGAGGTTTCTACTGGTTTTTTTTTTCCCCGTAAAAGGGTTTTTTTTTTGGGGAGTTTTTCCTTATCCGCTGTGAGGGTCCAAAGGACAGAGGGATGGCGTATGCTGTAAAGCCCTGTGAGGCAAATTGTGATTTGTGATATTGGGCTTTATAAATAAAATTGAATTGATTGATGTTGTGGTCTAACGTTACCACACAACTTTATTTAGCTAACTTTATTTAACAATCACTATGGCCAGATTAATACTGTAAGAAAAAGCCAAAGCTACAATTTTAACTGCTAACTATCCCCTTGTTTATTAGCTACCGAATTCTTAAGTAGGCTAACATGTTAGCTATAGCTAACAGCACTAACTTTGATATCATGATGCAGGGTTCCATGTGAATGACAAAATTCATCCTGATTACGTCCCCACAATATTTTCTCACTGAAGGAAGACCCTCTCTGGTCCCAAAAAACTGAGCTGTTTTAGGAGTGCCGTTAAATGAGCCTGTACTTTGACGTTATGCAGAAAGGAAGAGGACAGCGACCCAGAGAAACGTCCATGGGCGACAATTGCTTTTTGGTGACAATAAATGTGAATTAGAAATTATTTCAAATATGCGGAATAAAAAACAGGAGACTAACGCATAATAGCCTGACACCTAGCTAGCTAGCTAACGTTATAGTGACGAAGGCTGCATCAGGCTAACATCAGAATGTTATCTTCCACTCAGCCTGGCCCAGATCAAATAGTTGGCTATTAATGTTTTAATATTAGCAGCATGGTGCCTACTTGGTGACTCTATTAAATAAGTGTAGATGTCCACAAAATTTATCTCCGGCTACTGTGTTGGGTCATTGATCCAGACGGACGGAGGGAGACTGAATGGACATGAAGGCAGATTGATCAAGCATATAATTCTCTAAATAACGTGAATGCTCAGGTTAAACTTTCTAAATAATTAGTGGACATTCATACCTATACCTGTCTACCTCAATCTAATCAAATCTTATCTTCCAATCTAAAAAAAATCCAATCTAATCTTGAATACCGGTATCTGTCGGGGATTTAAAAATGATGGTTGTTTTCCCCCAGAACTCCCATGATGCCTCAGTGATGACACGATATCCGGTCTGATGTATGCTAGCGTTAGCATGCTAGCCCACTAACTGTATCCTTATTTTTTTTTTTTCAGGATTCTGCTTGGTGACAGAAAGTATTGCATAATTAAAGTGAGACTTATGGGTAACCAATCTTAAGCCCACGATAAACCAAGAACACCTTTTTTATGTGGTGGCCTTTTTAAACAAGCAGTAGGGGAAGTTATTAACTTAAATGATAAAGCACTTGATTAGTAGAAAGCATTAACTAGCTAGCAACATCTCCTACTCTGACTGGAGCTGGGAGGGAGGACTGGGCCACCTGTGAGTGCTTTGGGGCGGGGGAGGGGCCCACGGCAGCATCCGCTGCTCATTAATAAGAATAAGAACAATACATGCTTTCACGTCATCTCCAAAAGTCTCAGAAAAAGTCGTCAGATTTGTCGCTAGTCGCTTTATTGAAAAAGAGTCACTAGAGGGGTCTGAAAAGTCGCTAAATATAGCAACAAAGTCGCTAAGTTGGCAACACCGAAGCCCTCACTAGACAAGTGCCGAAAATGTTGCAAAATGTCAAATAGCAAAGGAAAGGAGAGCGGAAGCATTTTCAGCAGCAAAGCATACACTCCTTATGGAAGTGTATGATGATTACAAAGATATAATTACAAGAAAAGGCAATACGGCAGCGAACAATAAAGCCAGGGAGGTGGCGTGGCAGAATATTGCTGACAGACTAAATCCGTAAGTGACAAAGAAAATTCAGCATTTCAGCATAATATCATGTTATATAAAGCCTGCATCAAAGGGACAAAACGTATGTAGATAAGAACACCTATTAAATCTAACAATTCAAGTATGCCTAATGAAATTCACTAAATAAATATTGGTGATAGACTATTTATCACATTTATCTACTGATTCCTTGTAAATTTCAGATGATGGATTTAATCAAACTATTTTATGTGAATCATCGCATTTATCACAAAATTGATTGTAGATTATGACATTTCCAAAATGATCAATTTATAGGAAATAATCACGACATTTAAAAAAGATTTAATTAGTTTAGAAACATAATAATTACATGGCTCTATATAGAACCCAAAGCACCTTAGTTCATGCCTAAGATTAATGGAAATTGGCACCTGCCACCAGCCAAATGTTGGTGGAATATGGAAGAGGCCGGTTGCTTTCAGACACAAACTATCAAACATTTACTATTGTTGAAGGTGAAACATTTATGTCAGTGACTTGTGATATATCCATTTTTTTTTTAACAATATCTACCCTAAAATTCTCTACATTCATAGGTTTCAGGTGTCATTCAAACAACCTAGGCACACGTTCTAAATGGCACATTTATTTTTTCACAATTTATAAATACACAATTATATTTGAACAGAAAGTAATTGGGGATTAGTTGAAATGTGTGTCCCTATACAGGACCTTCACAGTCCTCCCATCTAGGGGTCACATCTCTCCTCCAGGACAACCTCAAGTGGCCTGTCCTTCTGGATTGTGGCAATATTGTGGAGGATGGCATAGGCAACTATAATGTTGCACGCCCAGTCAGGAGCAAACCTGAGGTATTTCAGGCACTGGAACCTGCAGGGATTGAAGTAAGAAGACATGCAAAACTGTGGGGTTGTCTGGGCAGTATTGTCTTGAAGGCTATAATCTGAATTTGAGGCTGCACAATGTGGCCTGAGAACTGTTGAGTTCTGAATCTGGATTTTAGCTGGCCAAAAACCATTTCAGTCCGTGCCCTGGTGGTGTTGAGGGCACGGTTGAAGGCCTCTTCTGGATCAGTCCCTGGCTCAGCGTAGGGGGTCAGCAGGTATGGGAGACATCGGTAGCCTCTGTCCCCAAGTTGGACTCCCTCAAACTCCCCTGCAGGGTGCAAAAGGAGTGAATGTGATGTACATGACATTCTTTTGAGTTAGGTAAATCACAGACCCTCTCCACATTAGTGTTGAGACATAATGAAGGCTGATTTCTTAACATTCTCTTACTTTGTGCAAGCCTCTGTGCCAAAGGAGATGCCCTGAAGAGTCTGGCATCATGGGCACCTCCAGGCCATTTTGCCTCAATGCTGGTGATGAGGTAGTTTGCATGACAGATCATCTGTCAGCATGTGAGGTAACAATCAATGACACTTGACACTACCAGTGTTGGGACATCTGGCTCCACTAGTAGGCTACATACCTGCACATTCAGGCTGTGGAGATTCCTTCGGTCCACATAGTCCCTCTCCACAGGTCCGGGTGGGGCCTGGATGCGGACATGGGTGCAATTAATGCACCCAAGGACATTGGAGAAGCCTATGTGAGAGGATGAAGGTATGACATACTGTATCAACCTGTGGGCCACTTTCTATTTTCCATCACATGCATTTGAATGTCACATACCTGCAATTGCATAGAATGCCTCCTTGATCCTCTGGGTATCATGATGTCCAGGGAAGGTGATAAAGATGTTAAACTGTTTCAAGGCAAGGTAGACTGTTCTTACCTGTAATGTGTTTGCTTTGTGTCATGGTTAATTCATAAATATAAAAGATAACCATATGTTAATGTCATCATCTCAAGCGCTATGCATGATGCTAGAAATAATCAAAATGAATAGAAAATACAACCTTTTTACCTCTCTGCAAACAGTTGCCTTACTTAGCCTCTCAGCATCACCAACACTATACAGTAATGTACCGCTAGCAAAGAACCTCAGTGCAATACAGACTGACTGCACAGTGGTCAGAGACTGGCTGTGGCGTGTGACCTTTATAATGTGTGGCTCCAGCAAACTGCATAGATGCACTATGCTTTGTCTGCTGAACCAGTACCTCTCCCACAGATAGGAGTCTGTCTGTATCAATGGGTTGGTCCATGGAGAGACACTAGTCGCGGCTAGGAGTTCATAATGCAGAAAAGTTGCCGCGTTGTTCACTGCACAGCAAACAGTGAAAATTGAATTGTGATTTTCTTTGCTCCCGGATAGAATGAAGAATGGGGGAAGAAGAAATCTGTGGCTCACAGCCATCAAACGGCAGGGTAAAGATGGAAAGCTGTGGGATCCAGCCAGTCACTACACCTAACGTTACATCTGTGGCAGGCACTTCATCACAGGTTAGATGGCTAACGTTAGCTAGCTAGCTAAAGTCAGTTGATCTCAACAATAACATGAGATATTCAAAGCCAAGAAGTTAATTCTAATGAATGTTAAGTAATGAATCGACAGGACATGAATTGAATGAATGAAGTGACAGAGTCATTCGTCCACACAGAGGCTGGCAGCTGAAAAGGGCACACACCTCCTATCATTTTCACTTTCTCGTCATACTGAAGGCGATCAGGACCTCTTAAACTCTCTCCATAGCATGTAGCCTGACTGGCCATTTCATCTGAAGGGGAAAGACTCAATTGATTTGTTTTTATTTACACTTTATGTGTGTGAAGAGCTCTGCCGCCAGTCAAAATCCCATGTTTCTATCACTTATGACGTTGAAGTCATGTATCCTTAACCCAAGGATAGTGATGGACAAAGTAATATTATAGGCAACTTCTGATGTTCAACAGATGCCCAGGAGTTGCCCCAGGATAATGGACAGATTTTTGACTCTAGCTGTCATTGTTGCTTGTTGCTTGCAGCCTCGCCCATAAAACTGCAGAAAGTATCATTAACCTAAGCTCCACCAACATTAGTTATTGAGAGAAGATTATGCTTTGTTAGCTAAGGCTTGATATTTTGGTGGTGCCCTTTAAATATGAATATTAATGCAGGCATTTTTGAGTCTAATTTTATTTATATTTACAGCACACATTAATGTAGAAGTCAACAACGATTACTTAAGCTAAACATTTATGTGATGATCTGGAAACAACATTGTACAACAAAGAATAAAGCAACAACTTGAGGTTAACATTGATATGATGATTGATATGACTGATAAGAAGACAACATTATGAAACAGTGAATATAGCAACCACTTGAGGTCAACATCCATGTGATGGTCTCAAGATAACATCTTTTAACAGAGCTAATGCTACTAATCAATTGCTTGATCATTTAAGTTCATAACTTCCCCTGCTGCCCATTTAAAAAGGCTTCGTTTATCATAGGCGCTTTAGATTGGTTCTCAATAAGCCTCACTTTCATTATGAATTACTATCTGTCAGGCACAATCATGGAAAAAAATTAGGGATACAGTTGGCGGGTTTGCACGCTAACACTAGCATGCCGATTTTAGCATGCTAATTCTAGTGTGCTGTGGCTAGCTCACTAAATCACTCTCCCTTTGACAAACCAAACAAAGAACAAATTTTCTTGTTGTGACCTTTCTAAATCGAGCAGGAATGAAAGTTAAAGTTAGAGTATTCTGTTATCATCTAGGAGTCAATACTAAGCAGCTAGCGCCCTAGCTGGCTAACCGTTGCTCGACTTTGCATGTTAATGTGAGCTTATTTCCATGGTGGCAAAATACTAACAATTAACCTAAGAAGCAAATATGTATTTTAATGCCTGTAGTAGCAGACTAGTGTAAACTAAAGTAAGACTTTCAGGTTAGGTCTTATCTTGTAATTTGTGCCTCTTTGCACAGCCGTTTTGTATATTTTGCAGGGCACTGGAAGCAGGGCTCTCTTTGATGACATCACAAACGTTGATTGGCTAAGACAGTTGTTGTCCGATGGCTATCATACAAAATGTTGTTCTGAGGACAGCAACCACTTGACAAAATCAGGACATGCTCCTTGAATGGCCACTTCAGGCTGGCTGCAAGAGCACGTCCATCCCTATCAACCCCATGTTAAAATGCCCAACTTCACAGCAAAAATAAACCTGTTTCCAGCCCTATGCAGAAAACATTTTTGGTCTCTATCTTCCCTGCTCATGAAAACTTTATCAGGGTGACTTTTATATGATCTCACCCATTTAAATTTTATTAAGGCTTTGGCCTCTAGTTTCGCAGACCGGGCGAGGTGGAGGTGCAGCGCACCTGCACTTCGCCAACTGGGTGTGGCCAGGCGGATTTTGCAAGTTTGGCACACCGTGCGCGCTGGCGCAGCTCTCAGCAATGTTAGTAAGGTAACGTAACCGTGGCATAACCCCAATTAAAGTGACTGTAGGCAAAGCTATATCAGTGTGTTTTCACATTAGTATTCATGGTTTGGTTGTACTCATAGACCCTCTATGGAGGTCGCTGTTCATTTTTTCAGGTATTTTGTTTTAATGGTTTTAAGCCTGTTTTTCACTATCAAAAATTAGCATTAGTATTATCACAACAGGGCGGCACGGTGATGTGGTGGTTAGCACTCTCGCCTCACAGCAAGAGGGTTGCCGGTTTGATCCCGGGTGTGGGAGCCCTTCTGTGTGGAGTTTGCATGTTCTCCCCGTGTCAGCGTGGGTTCTCTCCGGGTACTCCGGCTTCCTCCCACAGTCCAAAGACATGCAGATTGGGGACTAGGTTAATTATATCCCCGGTTAATTGATAACTCTAAATTGTCCATAGGTGTGAATGTGAGCGTGAATGGTTGTTTGTCTCTATGTGTCAGCCCTGCGATAGTCTGGCGACCTGTCAAGGGTGTACCCTGCCTCTCGCCCGATGTCAGCTGGGATAGGCTCCAGCCCCCCCGCGACCCTCAAGAGGATGAAGCGGTTAGAAGATGAATGAATGAATGAATTATCACAACAAACCATAGCTGTACCATGCTACCCAAGCACACTTTTTTTTAGCATTAGGGTAACCTCTACCCACTTGTCCAAAAATGGTCACTTCTGTCTCCAAGAAAACAAGATAACAAAGGCCAAAAAACAACTTCAGAATGGGCATCCACAAACCTTTGGGTTATGCTGTGATGGCTATGTTCATTACACAGTTTGTGGTTCTCACCAACCTTAAGTACCAGTGGGTGATTTCTGCACTGGGGCCTCAGGGGACAGTAAGGAGCCTATTATTAGCTTGATGCATCAGAATAAGGTGAAGAAGACGCCATACTAGAAAACCTACTTGGACAAACGACTGAAAGGTGAGATTCTTGCTTCATCTGAAGGGTTATCAAGCAGGTTCATTGGTTTTACAAGAGAAAAAACAAAAAAAAAGACTGAATTGTTTTATAACAGAGGTGGGGCAAATAACCAATGGAAAATTGGAAGCCACTTCCAGAAGCTTTTCATCAGAGTTCATTTAAACCACACAAAACAGTGTACGTGTATCATTTCATCATGCCAGCATATCCTAATACATTACATTCCCATTCATTCATTGGGGTCGGTACATTGATGATGTTTGTGTGCTTTGGTTGGGGTCAGAGGAAGAGCTACTTGCCTTCCACACTTTGTTGAACAGTATTAACCCTAACACCAAGCTGTCTTTAGATTACAGCAAGGAGAGCATACATTTTTTAGATCTTGAGATTTGTAAAGATAATCAAGGGAATTTGCATACATCTATGTATAGGAAACCAACAGACAAAAATACCACATTACATGCCAGAAGTTTCCACCCCAAGAGCCTTAAAGAAAATATTCCCTATGGACAGTTTTGTGCGGAGAATATGTGACCAGGAACAGGAATTTGAGATGAAATCTAAAGAAATGTTGTCACGTTTTCTAGAACGGGGATATAATAACACAAACCTACAGAAAGCATACACTAGAGCCAAGAATCTGAACAGACAAACCTTCCTACAAAGACAGGCCCCAAAACAAACAAAAGATAGTGACGTTTGTAACAACATACAGCACAGAAGCAGAAAATGTTAAACATATTATAAAAAGAAATTGGGGCATTATTGAAAGTGATAATACACTTAGTCAAGTTTTCCCTGAACCACCTTTAATCAGTTTCAGGAGGTGCCCCACCCTACAGGATAAACTGGTACACAGCCATCTTAAAACAAACACCCAACAAACATGGTTGGGTATCAATCCTAGAGGGTCCTACAAGTGTAACCAGTGTAACCACTGCACAAATGTAATGCAAACCAAAACATTTATAGATTTTACATCTCAGAAAGAGTTCACTATCAATCATTTCATAAACTGTAAAACTACTTTTGTCATCTATAGGTTGGAGTGTCCCAGTTGTAAAGTGTTCTACATTGGAAAAACAAAAAGACGTCTTCAAGACAGGTTAGCAGAGCACAAATATGCCATCCGCACTGGTAATGTTAATTACCCTATGGCAAAACATTATCTGGACTTCCATAACAGTAATCCATCCTCTTTACAAGCCTTTGGTATTGACCAAATTCCATCCTCCTCACGCAAAGGTGACAGACTAGAAACACTGAACCAACGGGAAGCTTTTTGGATACACAAATTACAGGCTACCAGACATCCTGGACTTAATGAAGACCTAGATTTTACAGTGTTTTGGTGAATTCATTATATTTTTTCTAAGTTGTCAATATTTGTTTGTTTGGGCAACCACTGTTATTGTATATATCGCTGCATGTCTCTAACTTCTCTGATGATTGTCAATACTGATGATTTTGCCCTTTTTCTTCAGCTTTATTTTATTTTAAGGTGGGTCTTTACAGAGGTTGGCTGTTTTTCCACACCCTCTCTGTGTCACTGGGACCAGGTGGAAGATTTTCATTGGTGGAACACCACTACAAAAAGAATAAGGTGTTTCTTCATAACTCTGTTTGACTCCCTGACGAAGGCTATATGCCGAAACGCGTCGGAGTTTGGTTTTTAATGTCACTGTGACAATGCCATGTGAATAAAGGCATTTTATAGATTTAAAGAGAGTGCCGTGGACTTTTCTGTGTTTTTTGTATACATTACATTCCCCTGTTTTCCTTTTCTCACAGAACACCTTTTACATAGAGCATTTCTTTTGTTACAGCAGTAAAGAAAAGGCACTCAGTCCACACTTTGTGAGATCTGTTCTTTCCGAATAGCAGCAGTCCAGCTGCTCTTGATATAGATTGATTTGTAACAACTTTTTTGAAAACCATGTTGCCTCATTGTAAGTGCAGATGTTTTTGGCTGAAACTTGTACCTTACTTAAGATTGTAATAAATGATGTATACCTTGATGTAACAGCTGTGTGATAAAGCAGCTAATATACAGCAAAATCAGCCCCTTCAGGCATGATGTCAGTTACTGAATCAACCTATCAGGCCTTATTTAACCATAATGACCAACGTGCTGCACATTTCCCATTGCATATTATACCATAATTTGCCTTTATACATGTGCCTGACTTTATTTTTAGTCCAGTAAGAGCTGAGGACCAGCAGCAATCTCATTTATTTATTTATTTGTTCTAGCATTTTGCCTTTATTTAAAAATTGGGAATTAATAGTAAAGAATAACCAGGAACCTGAGAGGAGTGACCTGAACTTGATGTTGTGTCTGCATGTAGTGTCCTTTGGCTTTCGGCAAAGCAGCATTTTTGTCTGTGACACAAAGAAGAAATAGTTACTGCACAGTAGCCGCAGTAGGTTTTCTTCTATCAGCTCACTCCTATGTCAGTTTGTACAACATATCCAAAGTCAGCTCAGTTAGTTGGAGAACTTGGTTTGTACCGGACGCAGTGCACTCACAGCTCGCAACGCTCAGGGCTTCCTTTTTAGTGCTCCATCAGGTTGCTATCTTGCTTTAAAAGTCTGCCAGCTCCGGGTCACGTGACGCGGTGAAGAAGATGGCTGCTTAGCTGAGTAGCTCCGCCGTGGCAGCTTATACATTTATCCGTCAACACATAAATAGTAGGCATCTCCTTACTAGAACTCATCCAGACTTTAGACAAAGCGCTTGGGAAACAATGTCGAACAAGCCTAAAAGCTCCGGGCGACAGAATCCTAAAAACACCGGCATGTCAGCTGCCTGTGTTAGCAGCGATGCTAATTCACCAGCGCATCAGGAAGAAGGTGACCATGCACCAGGTAACGTCACGGAGGACATTGCAAATATTTTCTCCGTCCTGAAACAAATATCCGGAGAGCTGCAGAGCTTGGGGGAAATACGCAAAGCCACTTCATCGATGGAGGAGAAGCTAACAACTCTGGTGACACGGATCAGTGAGGTGGAGGGGAGACTCGGATTTCTGGAGGAGTCTGACAACCGGCTGAAGGCTAACCCCCCAGCTACCAAAGCCGAGGTGGCGGCTCTCTCTGAGAGGCTTGATGACATGGAGGATTGGAGTAGACGAAATAATTTGTGCTTTGTTGGCTTTCCTGAGGGCTGTGAGTCAAGTAACCCGATCATGTTTTTGGAGAAGGTTTTGCCCGAAATGCTGGAAATACCCACACCCGAGAAGGGATGGTTTATTGAGCGAGCCAACAGACTCAGCCCCTGTGTTGCGGAAGACAGGCGCAGCGGCCGGACACTGATTGTGAGGTTTATACGGTCGGGGGACAGAGACAGCATCCTGCGCGCGTCCCAGGGGAAAGGAGAACTTCGGTGGAACGGGAAGCGAGTCATGATTTTTCCAGACTTCTCCAGGGGCACTGTGGCCAAGCGAGATGCATTCAGAGAGTGCAAGAGAGTCCTGCATCAGCGTGGTGTGAAGTTTGCCCTGCAGTATCCAGCCACGCTCCGCGTCGACACAAAAGAGGGATCCCACCGCTTCGACAATCCCAAGGCAGCTATGAACTTCATTAGAAGTGAACTATCCCAGTTGGCCGGGGACATGGAGTAATCCGGCACCTTCCCGCTTCATCTCTGTGGGAATTGATGTTCCTGTTTTCTCCTTTTCCTTCTCCATTCACGGGATAACGTGAGTTAAATGACCACTTGACCACTGATCTCCCCTGCAGTTTGCAGATGCTGTTGAGAGTTGAAAAGGACTTGAAGTAGTATTTTCTCTACACATTTAATCTAGTGCACATTTATGCACTCACCAGATATGGTACCGTCTGTATAAAAAGAATGAGTAGGCTATCTGTTCAGTTCATACTTAAGGTGCCTACATATGTTAGTGACATTACTTTTGGTAGGCTGCTACGGTTCGACTTAGTTTTGTCAGCAACTTTACTGACAGTTACGAACTATTAAGATTCACAGTGCGCAGTGTTCAGGGTTTGCGCAGGTTGGTAATGGTTATGCACCTCAGTTTTATTTGTGGTTATTGCTATTATTATTTTTGTCTGGTTTTTGCTTTTCTTTTTTGTACGTCCAAGACAGTTTCGATCCCAAAAACAAGACATGGAACCTGCTCACTACCACAGTTATACATTTCTGTGCAATATAACAATGTCTAGTCATAATAATAATTTGCGCCTAGCCACCTGGAATGTCAATGGTTTAGGAAACCCCATCAAGAGGAATAAGGTCCTTTTCAGTTTGAAATCAATCAGGTATGATGTAGTTTTTTTGCAAGAATGCCATATGTCTGTTAAAGACTCCAAAAAATTACGGAGAGGATGGGTGGGATATGTTTTCTGTAGTCCCGGAACGAGCCGAAGCAGAGGTGTTATCACTTTAGTGAATAAGCATTTACAATTTAAATGCATAAAAGAGGTAAAGGATGAGGAGGGGCGGTGTCTTATTATTTTAGCTGAAGTTCAAGGGAGAAAATTAATACTGGCTAATTCTTATGCCCCTAATGCTGATGACCCTTTGTTTTTTGCTAACCTTGAAAGTAAATTGACTGACATGGGAAGTTATCCAATTATCTGGGCTGGGGACATGAATATTGTTATGGATGCAATTTTAGACAGAAGTGTCCCTACTAAGACTAGACCCCCAAAGTCACTTCTCACAATTAAGAAACTGTGCTCAGCCCTAGGCCTTGTGGATGTGTGGCGTCTGCTTAATCCCACGGGGAGGGATTATACCTTTTTTTCAGCAGTTCATGGTGTATTCACCAGAATCGATTATTTTTTTATTTCAAAAGAAATACTTCCATCTATAATGTCATGTGTAATTGGCAACATACTAATATCAGACCATGCAATAGTAATGCTTGACCTGGTCCCTATTAATGATATGATGAAATCTCCAAGATGGAGATTCAACTCCTCCCTCTTGCAAGATGACGCCTTTAAGGCTACGCTGAAAACACAAATAGAGTTGTTTATCGAAACAAATATTGCCTCCGTCTCATCGGTAGGCACAGTTTGGGAGGCCTTGAAAGCCTTTGTAAGGGGTCATGTTATTCAATTTTCATCGCACAGGAAAAAACAAAACACAAGGAAACTTGCAGACTTGGAGAAGAAAGTGAGAGAGGCAGAAGACAAATTAAAGCAAAACTATTCCCCACACAACTTAAAAACAGTCACACAGCTTAAATATGAATATAATCAGATAATATCACAGAAGGTCGAGTTTGGACTCTTTAGGGCGAGACAAAGGTATTTTGAGTCCGGGGACAAAGCCGGGAAACTCTTGGCACGATATATTAAGCAACAGGAGTCCATGGCTATGATACCTGCTGTCCAGTCTCAAAGTGGGGGTCTTGTGACAAAATCGTCAGACATAAATGAGGCCTTTAGAAATTTTTACGTGGAACTGTACACCCCCACGTCCTCTTGCCAAAAGGAAGATATTCTTTCATTTTTAGCAGGGTTAGACCTTCCAGCTTTGAATATAGAACACCGCGAGATGCTGGATGCTGCAATCACGGCGGAAGAAATAAAGGAAGTTATCCGAAAGCTGCGTGCTGGTAAATCACCCGGACCTGATGGGTTGACCGCAGAATTCTATAAATGTTTTATGGATGAGCTCACTCCACTTTTGTTACAGGTGTATAATGAAGCCTTTGAAAGAGGAGTGTTACCCCCCACTTTATCTCAGGCTCTAATATCTTTGATTTTAAAGAAAGGCAAAGAGCCCACCGACTGTAAAAACTATCGTCCAATTTCTTTGATATCAATAGACACTAAAATACTTTCCAAAATCCTTGCAAATCATCTCAGCACTGTTATAACTACGTTAATACATACAGACCAGGTTGGGTTTATATGTAATAGATTTCCCTCGGATAACATTCGACGTCTGATTAATGTTATGTGGGTGGTTAGGAACAACAATACACCTACTGCAGCCATCTCACTCAATGCTGAAAAAGCATTTGATTGCGTAGAGTGGCAATACCTTTTTCAAGTGCTGGAGATTTATGGTGTTGGGCAGACATTTCTAAAGTGTGTGAAACTGTTATATAATGAGCCTCAAGCAGCTGTACAGACTAATGGCATAATTTCTTCATATTTCAAACTAGGTCGCGGAACCCGACAAGGTTCACCTCTCTCCCCATTACTGTTTTGTTTAGCATTAGAACCTTTGGCTGCAGCAATTCGTAAAGACCCTAATATCCCCGGAGTCCCAACTGCGGGAACCACACACAAGCTTAAGCTATATGCTGATGACATTTTAATACTCATTACAGACCCAGGCAAATCTATTCCCGCGTTGCTTAAAATTATAAGATCTTTTTCTGGTTTTTCAGGCTATAGAGTGAATTGGACTAAGTCTGAGGCTCTTCTTGACAACGTATTGCCCAAAAACATTATTTCAAGCCGGATCATTTCAGTGGCCTACTAAGGGAATAAAATATTTAGGAATATTATTTCCTAGGCAATTAGACAAAATAGTGCAATGTAATTTTGAACCTCTCCTGGACAAAATTAACACAGATTTGGAAAGGTGGTTGCCGCTTTATCTCTCACTATGGGGAAAAGTCAATATTATAAAGATGAACTGTTCTGCTAGAGTTAATTATCTACTTCAGTCTCTCCCACTGAATATCCCTGTAAAATACTTCAAACAATTTGATGCTCTGTGTAACAAGTTTTTTTGGAACGGTAAAAGGCCTAGAATACATCTGCGTAAATTGCAGAAGCCTGTAATGAAAGGTGGCCTGGGAATGCCAAATCTTTTGTTTTATTATTATGCATTCAATCTGAAGCATTTGGCACATTGGGCATTACCCCCAGAGAGAGCGCCACCCCTGTATGCAATAGAGCGGTCACTGTGTATTTCAATACCTCCATTGCTGTTCTTGTCGGCCAGAATGCCTCCAAATGCTTGATCCCATCCTATTATCTCTCATTTACAGGGACTATGGAGAAAGGTGTCTCGTATATTTAAGATTAACCCCTTTTTAAGTTTATCCTCTGGTCTACGGGACAACCCAAAACTACTTATTGGTAAATCATCTCCTATATGGAAGGAGTGGGTGATTAAGGGGGTAAATACTCTGGGTGATCTGTATAAACATGGTGTCCTTAAATCATTTGACAATCTGGTTGAACAATTTAAGATAGCCAACAATCAATTCTGGAGATATCTTCAGCTGAGACACCTCCTCGTCACTACTTTTGGCTCTACACACACACCACCCCAGGGCATGGACTTCATTAAAGAGATTTTACGGATTGCAGGGATTAGGCATGGGGCCTCCCATTATTATTCTATGCTTATGAGTAACTCTGGTTATCCATCCAATACAGCTCTGAAAACCTTATGGGAAAGGGATCTGAACATAACATTTACAGAAAACGATTGGGATACAATTGTTGGAATCACTAAACAAGTCTCCAGGGATATCAAAATAAGGTTAATTCAATTTAAAATCCTTCATCGATTCTATTGGTACCCAAATAGGTTATTCAGGCTAGGGATGAAAGAAACACCAGACTGTTGGAGATGTGTAGGCGAGTTGGGTACCCTAACACATGCCCTATGGTCGTGCCCAAAGATTCAGACATTTTGGAAAAGGGTTCATGAGATTATCACAGAGGTCATAAGAGTGGATTTTGAGTTCTGCCCCAGTCTTTACATATTAGGTAACCCTAAACCCATGGCCCATATTGTAAAACCCTTAACCAACTGGATTCAGACAAGTATTATGATTGGTAAAAAGATGATAATGAGAAAGTGGAAAGATGCAGAGGGACCGGTGTTTCAAGACTGGCTCACAGAGTTAGGCAAAGAAGCTGCCTTTGAAAGAATATCCTATAGTATAACAAATGATATTGATAAATATAATGAGAAATGGGGAATGTTTTTAAGACTATACTCTTTACAGGGTAGCTAAAATATATCTGTGTACACTGATCATTATGGGCTGTTTTTGGGGGGCTGGCATGGAAATGAAGGTGGAGGTGGACTGGGTGTAATACAGGGATCTGTTTATTGGAAGACTACCTGTGGGCAGTGAATTTCACATGGGACAAGGAATGGACATGTAACAGTGTGGTGGTTGTCTCCTGGTAACTGGACTGGTTAACATATTGAGCATGGACTAATTTACCTGTTTTGGACTTTTTATGTACTTATTTTATTTATTGTTTTTACTTTTATGTTTTACTGTCATAATAAGTGTGTGTATCTTAATTTTGCCTTTTTTTTTTTACTGGATTTTAGTTTGGTCTTGTAAAAAATTTAATTTTTTTTTTTTTAAAAAACTCAATAAAAGTTGAATCATAAAAAAAAAAAAGTCTGCCAGCTAAGTGCTTTTGCAGAGAACGCATTTGTAAGGCTGAATGCAGGTTTGTGTTGCATTGCCTGCAAAAGCTGTCTGCATAAACTGTAATGGGTGTGATTGAACCCAAATGCAGCACAGTTGGTAATGACCTTTATTTATACACAGAGTGAACAGGACCTTAAGCTGATGAAGATATTCCGGTAATACCTCATTCTTCGGGCTCAGAGCCCACACACAGTCTCTGGGTTCAGGGGCCAGGGAATAGACCGGGCTGAACTTCGAAGTGGGACCGAGAACGTGGACGTGAGTCCTTGGATCTAAGGTCCCAAGGTCTCAAGGATCCCAAGTCCTTGGGCTTACTGATGACATGGTTTGAGAAGGGGAGGAGTCCAGAACCAGAGGAGCAGTCCAGCAAAGCAGCAGAGCTAACGAGGGATGAGCAGCAGGGAAGTAGCGACCAGGCGATGGATTGAGGAGCTGACAGGTTGGTGAAAGGAGAACACACACAAGGCAGTGTGTGGTGTCTCATAGCAGGCAACTGACAAGCAGGTGGGAACACTCACGCTGAAATGTCGTGGCAGGAAAACACCACAGCCACAGGCAGACAGAAACCAGAGACACTGAGGCAGAACTCGTGGTCGGGGACAGAAGACTAGTGAGTTTACTGGGTAACAGATTACATAGACAGGTCAGAGGCAGGTAAGAGTCAGAAACAAGAGACCAGGCAGGTAAGAAATACTGGAAAGTTGCATCAGGGTTGAAGAACAATCTGGCAAAGAGTGTGTGTGCGCTGGAGAGGCTTATATACCAGGCTGATTGGCTGATGAGCTGCAGCTGTGGAGGCAGGTGAGTGGAATGGGGTAATCAGGTGGGAGTGGCTGGCAAAAGCACACACACACACACGCACACATCTCTGACGAGAATCGCCACCTTAACGTGGTTGAGGGGTTTGAGTGTCCCTGTGAATCTGGGAGCTGTGTTGTCTGGGGCTGATAGGCCCTGGTAGGGTCTCCCAAGGCAAAGTGGTGGGACCAGACTAAGAGCGATTCAAAGACCTCGATGAAACGGACCTTTCGTGAGCAGAGTACATCGCCCTGTATGGGGACACCGGGGCCTCCTCCTGGAGCCGGGGGAGAGCTCGCTCAAACTAACAATGAATGATGACGTACTACACCGTGACTTTATTTTATGATATTTGGATGACATAATATCCGAAGACATTTTTAATGATATTTTGGCGACATACTATAGTACTTTACTAAAATTTCCTGCATATGATGTCAGTCACAGCCTAAACACATCTACAGAGGAATTTTGAATCGCTATCATAGCGCCACCTACTGGCAAAAGGAAATGACAATTTTTATATTTCAATGTCCTCCTTCTAGCAGGTTTATCAGACCCACTTCAAATTTGATCAGAGAAGTCCTAAGACCTTCATGATACTCAGAAATTACGCTTCAGAGTTTTCATCAAACACCATCGCTGTGGCATCGTATTGTTCGCCATGAAACAGGAAGTTGTTTGAAAGGGGCAAGGGATGCTTGAAAACTAACAAAACTTGGCACACACATCACAATTCCTAAAATGTGTTATCTTATATATTTTTTCCCTTTGATGAGCCAAGGAGGCTCGGTAGCGCTCCCTAGAAAATTTCAATAAAGCAGCCCCTGCAGTACATCTTGCCTAGAAGTATGATAATTGGTAGGCATATGTAACATCCCAAGATGTACAAAAGAAAAGCCTCTTGGAGCCATTCCCCAAACCGAACAGGAAGCAAGCCATTTTTAATTTAATGTTTCAATTACATGCATTTTTTTTTTTTTCCATTTCCAGGGGTGGTACTTTAACAAACACCTCCCACAGACTTGATCTGATTGACTTCAAATTTTGTCTGTACCATCTTAAGACCAGAAAGGTCTGGCGTGAACCAGAACCTCCCAGAGACATCAGCGCTCACCACTGAAAATTAAAATAAACGACTCTCTCACAAATCGAAAAGCTAGAATGCTAAAACTCACATTTGTTATGTCAGAAGGTGTGTAGCCTGGAGCTGCTCCATAGATAATAATTGGGAAAGAGGTTCTAGTAACACTGAGAGCACCCAGGGGAATGTTCTGACACTATGGATATATTTTCTGTTTCAGAACTGATAACACTACAATAAGACTGAGCTCAACTGGGTATAAAAAACATGACCACTTTATGTGGGTCAACAAAATCAGGCGCCATTCATTGTCTACGGAGCAGCTCCAGACTTTACACCCTATGAAATCACAAATTTGAGACTTTCTTCTCTGGTTCCTGGTTTTGAGAGAGAGTAGCTCATGTTCACAAATACTGATAGGATTTTCCAAGGCCATGGAAATAACTTATCAGAATTCTTAATTTAAGTAGTGTTCCCCTTTACGTCCACCTGAGCTGCAGTGGGTTGTGTTCTATGTAATGTCTGAGGGCCCTGGCTTTGGCATTGCCATATTTAGGCAACAATACATCTGTCTCAACAGGGAAACAATGTCGTCCTGCAGGTTCCCTCTTTGTGGAAATGGGGGGTGGACGGATTAGCTGAGGATCAACCTCACTGTCTTCTTTGTCACCTAGCTGCAGTGGGTTGCGTTCTATGTGCTGTTTAAGGGCCCTAGCTTGAGTATTGCCATATTTAGACAATGATACACTTGTCTCAACAGGGAAATAACGACGTCCTGCAGATGCCTTCCTTGTGGAAATAGGGGGAAGACGGATAGGCTGAGGATAAACCTCACTGTTTTCTTCGTCACTTACCTGCAGTGGGTGGCATTCAATTCATTGTTTGAGGGCCCCCACTCGCACATTGCCACATTTGGGTAATGATTCCTCTGTATCTGTGGTCCCCACAGCCCCAGCGGGAAGTCGGAGTCGCCTTGCACACATCTGTCCCCTTGAAGTTAAAGCCTCATTCAAAGTTCTGGGAAGTGGTGGACTTGGTTTCAGGTCTCTTGCCTTACTTAAGACAGTGGCCTGATGATAATGATGATTGATGATGAATGACGATGCATGACTTATAGCCGGAAAAGAAACTAGCTCAATGAAATGATAATGGATCTGACATCCGCTAAAATCTCAAATGCATATGACACATTTGAATGGCTTGTATTTCCCAGGCAGCTGGTGACATCACTGTGACATCACATTTCGTGCCTTTATGACTCAGACACACAAAAGCCTACACACGGTGACATCATGACATTCTGTGTGGTATCACATGCCTTTAATGAACCACACACAAACATTCTAAAGGTAGTTTGAAAAAAAAGGATCAGTTAATCAAACAATATATTTATCAAATGAAATCATAAAATATTATTTCAGTGAAATGCAATAATCACTTCCATCAATTTGTATTTTCAAAACTGTGCAATGATGACAAATAAATGTCTTTGTTTTTATTCTGGTGTACATGTGTAATGACAGTGATGAGGGTGGAGATATGGTCAGATGTGTGATGGCTCAGCATGAATCTGACTTTTATGTGGGACATTGTGGACATTGAAATTCATGTCCCTCAGTAATTCTGAGAGTCAAATGTGCAACTTTTTAAAATACACATATATATGTGTGTGTGTGTGTGTTTGTGTGTGTCTGTCCCCTCCTGTCGCCCTCTCGCGGGATTTCGCAGGGCGTGACGTTCTCTCTTCTCACCAGCAGAGGAGGAAAAACATTTTCACGCATGGATACGCACACCCAGGCACACTCGAATGATCATGATCATGCATACGCGACATTGCCAGTTAACTTGCATTAACCACAGGCCAAGGCATTACGGAACCTGCTGAGCCTTGCCCTCACTCGCATAGCATTACACCGTCAGTCATCAGAACCTGCGTTAAAGCTTTTAGCGTCAGTCATCCGAACCTAACTTTCCACTAACTTCACCTGCTTTAACGATTGCTTCGTGTTGGTTGCAGAAAGTACATTGCACTTCACGGCTCTTATAAGTTTAGAACATAGGCCTGAGTTGGCCTCTATAAGACACACACACTTTTTCACTTTTTACTTTAATTAATTTCATCTTTGGAAATACCTTCCCATATATTTCCACACAATATCTGTTCACTCAGTTGACTGATGTTCCATTTGTGTTTACACTTTATCCAATGACAAAGCAAAAAGATACTGGTAGTGGTACTTTCACATTAGTGAAATGGGGTTCAACTCCCTACAGCGTCATTGCTAAAAGCCAAACACAACAACTTCATAAACAACAACTGATTAAACATATACACCTCAATCTGTATCCATATCAATCACAGACACATGTAGCCTTTCATCTTTCAACTGACGCCTCCTTACCAAACTATATGCTTACTATGGCCACTGCATTAGTACTATGCTATGACGTTTTTAATGACATTTTGACGACATACTATACTATGAGGCTTTTAATGATATTTTGATGACATACTATGCTGTGGCGTTTTTTTATGATATTTTGACGACATACTATAGTATGACATTTTTTATATTTTGATGACAGGTTACATTTGCTACGTTCTCATTACAAGTTTGTCTGCTTCCCTCCTCTACCGTCTAAAGGTTAGCGTTAGCAACATAGCAAATGGCTTGCGTCATGTTCTTTAAGCCCGTTCCACAGCTGATTGAACTTTGACCCCTTTCTTTCTGTCGCTCAACCACATCCAACATAAAGATGCTAACAAAGTATTAATGCATTGGTTAGCAATATGTTTGCATAGTGTAAATTTTGCCATTATAATTCCCTTAAAAGTCACCTGAAGCCACCATTTAAGGGGTTGTTTTTCAAAATTTTCTGGTATGGACTTAAAATGCCACGTTTTGAGGGCACAATCTCGGCAGGACACACTGTCTTTGGCACTATCACTGGTGGTAAAACAGAAACGGGTAGCTAAACAACACACCACATTTGGTGCCTAAAATGTCGCTGGAAAACAACAACAGGTCACTTAAACAAAACAGGTTTTGTTGTTTGTTCAAACAGTGGTGTGCAGCTTAGCAGGCATTTCGCCTAGGTAACATGCCAGGTGCATGTGGGTGGGAAACTAGTGAAGGATATTCTTGTTTTTGTACCTGTGACTTCCTCTGGTTAGTCAGGGCACGTGACTGGAGGGGGTTGAACGTCCTCCTGGTGAAGCTTTTCACTAATTTGTAAAAAGAATCAGCAGCTGTCACCACATGTAAACTTTTCCTAGGCTAACACTTAAGTAGGCAGTGACAACAAGTGACAGATGTTTAAGTGGCAGAGAAACTGAAAAAACTCTTGGTGATGGATTTATGTCCTTGTCGAAACATCAAACCTGAAAGACCTCAGTTGGACTTGTCAGCACAGTGACTAAGATGTAACCCATGGTGACCCCAGTATAAGGCCATGTAAACAACAAATACAGAAATGCAAACTAGAGCTCATGGCAGAATAAATGTTTTATTTCAGACCTGTAACAATACAAGTAAAAAGTTGAATGATTGAGCCTGACAGTACAGGGGCAATCAGGGATGACTTCAGTTAAGAGGAAGCCTCGCAGGGGCTTTTAGACTCACCACAGATGGTTTATAACATCCCCTCTACATTAGGGACTCAGAGATCTGGCTTTAAACCACAGCAGGGTTCAGAGAAGCACACAGGAACCAGAATTCAGCCTGACAGCACTGGGATGACCCAATGATTTGCAGCAGCAGCTACCTCAAGTACCACTGCTATAATGCATTTTGCTGCATCAGGAGTCTTAAAGAGCTTCTTGAAGACAGTCAAAATATTACATGTAATTTACACCATGCTAATTCTAGGGGTGGGGGAGAGAATCAATACAGCATAGTATCACAATATTTTCGTGTGACAATATTGTATCATTACATGGACCCCAAGTATCCATTTTTTTATTGTTATATAAGTTATTAATATTACAAATAGAAATTTTGGAAAACTTTGGTAGCCTACTAGAATAATATAATCAGTTGCTTCTTCAGTTTACGAGACACATTTTTCTGCATAAAAATAAAGTGAGATGAACACAAGGGAAAACTGTTGCTGTTGATGAAGTTTCCCTTTGGGGATGTAAATTGCCACTGAAAAACAGGTAAAAAAATATCACAAAATAATTTATTGCAATACTCACATTTTAAGTCGCAATAATATTGTATTGTGATAATGTTGTATCGTGGGGCCTCTGGTGATTCCCTTCCCTAGCTAATTCATACTAGCCTTGGGCAGTATTTATCATTTCATATCTTCCTACCATTTTTGTGTAACAAAAAAACAAAATAAATATATAAAAGCTGAACTACTGGTGAGCAAAGTTAATGGCTTCTTGGCTACAAAATCAGATTTTGCCCTCATTCCAAAAAAGACAATGTTCCTACTAAGCTGTTTGCATGTGTAATGAAAATGAAAATTCTCTAATTGATGTGCTGTAACATAATGTGTCATGTCTAGATATAGAAAAGTGGAAAAGCGGAAGCTTCATGTGTGTCTTTGTATCAAAAGGATTTCTTCCGGTAGGATTTTTTTAAAAGTTTTCATGCCTTTGTCCACCTTCTTGAAAAGGTCAGCCTTGTGATATTTAAGTCCTTCAGAATGTTTCATAAAGTAGGTGTGTTTCTCCTTCTGACCAGAAATGTGGAAGTTTCTTTTGGTCATGCGTCTCTACACAGCCTTGCAAATTATTGGTGAGTTGGTTTGTGTGCAACGTTTCCATGACAATGCATAGACCTGAATGAAACAGACAAGAGGCCCTGTGTTGCAGACTGCAGTAAAATCCTCAGCTGAGACACTTTTTCCAAATGCGCTGTATACATGTCCAAAGAATGCTCGTGAGACCCAACTTATTTCAGCATATGTATTTTCCCATGTCAAAATCAGAGCACACTAAATTTGAATAAAGGTCTAATTAAAAAAAATCCAAATGCATTATGCTGTTTACATGACATGCATCAAATTCAGAATATTGTTATATTAAGAATAATAGTGGCATATTATTGTGCATGTAAACGTACTAATTGTAGCATGTATGACACAGTGTACAGTGCCTACAATGCTGAGTGTCTGATATGCAATTAGCCTGGCCCATAGAATGAGACAGATTTGAAATAAGCGTCCCTCTTGCTGGAAGACCCGATGACGCTTGTTGCTGCAGCTCCTATCGATACATCACTAGGCTAAATAAAAATGATGCATGTATAGTGGTGGTAGACTGGCAGTTGACCAAGAAAAAGCTATATGTGGCAATACTCCCAAACAAGGGCAAAGACTTTTTTTTTTGTTTTTTTGTAAGTAGTCCTGTAACATTATCCCCATCACTTGCAGTCACCATCTTTATCAGCTCAGCTGCCTGTTCCACCAGTACAAACAGACCTCTGGTGACATGTGATGTGCACTACATACAGTACATCCTCAATACAGCATCTACGCATCAGTTTAATAGAAAGTTGAGCGTCTGTATTTTTGACAGTATTGAAATCATACCTTTGGGATTATGAAATACCCTGGTATGCTTCGCTACTTTCATATCGCCCAAGCGTAATTCATACCATAAACAGGGTTTTTTATAATCTGCAGAGTTGGTTGGTACTTTGATATTTATCATCAGTAAAACTCAAAACTTCCTGCACAAATTTTTCACCTTAAATGTGATCATGTGTATCTATCCTTTTATCTGTGGTATTTACAGTATATGCATCCTCTAAAAATAACAACAACAACAAAAACATAGATTAGGGCTTTAAATTCTGCTAAGAACAGCAACAACTGCAGGAGCAGAGCTCTGGTCCTAGCAAATTCTGGAACTCAGGTTTGTGTTTCAGTGTGGGGCTTCAGGGATTCAGACAACCTTGTAAGTACAGTAGAGGACATGTTACAGTGGGTTGGCAGAGATTTTGAAAAGCCTTTTTTTCCCCATCTCAACCAGGCCCTGTCCCTTAAGATTGCATGAAGGGTTTTATATCAGATATCCCCCTCTTTGGGATTCAGAGGCCCTTGTAGAAACAGGACAGTACATGTTCTAATGGGAGGGCAGACTTACTGAAAATTATTACAATTTTTCCCCTTATCTTCAACCAGTCCGGTCTTTTTAAAGTCAACACAGACACCCTCCAGCAATTACATATTTGGAAAAAATAAATAATAGTAGTTGCTCAGGGATTTGGTGAGGCTTATTGATCCACTGCAATACAGCAGGTACTGACAACAGATAAAAGCAATTTACTGAAGCTCATATCTGTTCTGTTTTACAGTTTATTTTTTCATTACATAATATTTATTTATTTCTTCTAAAGCTATCATTTTACTGTGATTGCTTCCAGGGAATTTTAACCATAAAAAAAGGCACGGATGTGTACATACATGCACAAACACACAAACTGCTGCAAAATCTGCTGCTCTGCACACATAAGTGGACATTAGGGAATATAAAAGAAGTCACATAAATCCCTACAGATTCATTTATCTGAGTTTAATAACATATAGTACATTTACAATATTTCCATATAACATAAATGCACACATACTCAGAAGTACTGATAATGCAAAGTTGTGTATATGAATACATACACATTTAATTATGGCTTAATTACAATAATAAAGAAAATTCTTGAGTTGTTCTGAACACAGAGAAAAGATCTGCATAAACACAATTTAAGTGTTTCTGGTTGAATATCACATTTAGTGCTGGGATTATTACATGATTAATCTCAGTCTAAAGTTATTGTAGTTATTATCACTGGGCTGCTGGTAGGACATGGAAAGCATTTTGAAGATGTCGCCTGTTTTTTTTCTACTTTTTTGACACAAAACAATAAACAATTTTAAAAATATCATCAGATTAAGGGAGAAGGAAAATGATCAGTTTCTACCCCAACATTTTGACATTCTGGATGTTGAGATGATTGGTTTGGTAATGAAGCAGCTGCAGAAGTAGGTATAAAGAAGGGTAATCTGTTTATGGTTTAGGAATCTCTTTTCAACAGACAAATCTGTTTCCTGAAAATATGCATCACAACCGTGCCTTTATTTGAACAGGCCAATTTTAATCCATTACTCAAAAAAGGCTCTCTATTCCTATCACCCGCATGGTCTGAATAGATAGTCATGGCTGCAGGGATGATACAGTTTCTTTCACATTGACATGACAGATTCTGTCATTCTGTCAATATCACAATTCCAATTCGACCCTCAAGAATATAAATATTTGATAAATCTCCTCATTGTACTGGATTACTTGCTTTTTCTGAAACCTCAAAGAGCAAATATCCTTCCAATTATCAATTCAAGGCAGTGATTATAATATATATTGGAGGGACACAGCCCCCCTGATTTTCAAATATGCTCAATCTGTTAATTTCTGACTCATGAAATGTCGTTACTAAAGAAAAAGTAGGTTTGCCACAGGTTTCCCGAGACCCACAGTGCAACTACAGCAACGTTAAACAACAGCCAATGACGGATCTGTAATGGCAGCATTCATGAATAGCTTCTGAATCAACTTCATTCCATCTGCTAACTGTTAAAGTTCACCTGGTTTCACTTTGGTGTAAGTGTACTAAGAGTCCATTGTGATTTTGAAGTTTATTTCTGCTAACCTTATAAATTACAATTAATTTTGGACAGTAAAGCAAAACAGTCACTTATTTCTGTATCAGACCACAAATGAGACAACCAACTCTGTCTCACTCACTCTCTTCCTAACCGTCGGTGTCGTGCTGCAGCAGGAAGGATAGCAACACATTCTCACTTTGACCTCGTCACATATTACCATTTTGGTCATGGACTTTCCACATCCCCATTCGACAGGCAAAGTACCCTGGGTGCATTGGTTGTTGACGTTCTAGGATTCCATGTCAAGTTCTCTTCTTTCAAGATACACTTCCGTTTCCACAGGAAATTTAACATTGACATACAGTCTCTTTCAAAATAAACGCACTACATCGGTAACCCGAATTGTTGTTTTTTTTTTCCTTCAACAACAAACACGTGTGTGGGTTTAGGCAACAAAAGGAAGTGGTTAGGTTTAGGAAAAAAGAACAGGGTTTGGCTTTGGCAACTTATGGGGCGCGAACACTGCTGTGCAAGTGAAAGTCAGGGTTTGTTGGACCCATCCACAACCCCTCCCGCCTGACCCATGTGGACTTTCGGCGCCTTATCTTTTGTCCTTGTCCTGCTGTTAAACTATAACTGCAACCAGCTGCATATCATGCCAATGTTAAAGGACTCTTTTTTTGTTGGTTTGTGACACCAGCAAAAGGCTGCTTTCACTTCAGCTCAGCACAGACAGTGCCCTGGACAGCACTGTGATTCTTTTAATATTTTGTCATTCTAACAGGACAGCACTTCCCAGCAGCCAGATCTGTTCGAAGCTGGTGCTGGTGGATACTGCAAACTTTTTACACGTTCCAAAACTGCATTTCCAGCGCTGGAGCTTGGTAACATGTCCATCCATCAGTGTGTTGTTGTTTTTTTTTTTGTTGTTGATTTTGTGTAATCTACTGCATGATTGCAGATGTTCACCGCATAGGCTAGAAAATTACTCAAACTCTTACAGCAACAGCAAACAGTTGGTATAATATAGAATGAGAATTGAAACATCAAAAATGCCCTAATGCATCTGATAACATCATATTTGTGTAAGTGTGACCCTATCAAACACATACATTCACCTCTGGTGATATGCAACAAAGCACATATTTTTGTTAATTTCTTATAAATTGATTAGAAAAATGGCATATACTAATAGCTATACTGCTATTCATAACACACAACTATGCAATTACTGTAGATAACAAGACAGACATCAGGGTTATAGCAAATAAAACATAGCTATCAAGTTCAATATGCAATCCATCAATTACAAGCCTATATGGAACGCAAGAGACAGAAATCAAGTCCACTGTGCTAATGAAAACCAAGCCACCCCTTTATGTAAAAAGTCAATGGCTATAGAAATATGCCAATTTTAAGATAAAACACATATAATTTAGTCTTGCAAGTAATAAATGTTGCATTATGATCTCCTGCAGTGTTCAATACTAAGGTAAAGACAGCATCAGCTTTCATTTACCATAATTGGGCAACTTCACGCAGTTGTCACACACTTCTTCCATGGTTAAATAGAAATGCATTATATCGTCACGTTTGAGCCATTCAACAAATGGTCATCAGGAGGTCTAAAACATCCATTTTTTTTTTAGTTGTCAGATGCCTCTATTTTTTTTTACAACATACGCCACCCATTATATATAATTGTCACTGCATATTTCAATCAATAACGGGAAAAGAACAAACAGTCAAAAATGGGTTTTGCTGAGGTTTTACAAGAGAAATTTGATTGCAAAAAATATCAGCTGTGTGGTAACAATGCCTGTTTAAGGGTTAAAGAGTAGCTGCAACTGAAAATCCTGATTTTCATTCTGTGAAAAATGCATGTCATATCGGAATTATTGCTTGGTTTCCAACTTATAAAAAGTGTTCACGTCAACCTTAAAGTTGTAATCACAGCTCTGAACATTTCTGAAAGCTTAGTAAGGTTAACTTAACATAAAAAAAAAAAAAAAAGACTGATCTAGTCTTAACTTGCAGAAAGGCTCAGCCACAGAAGCACGATGTGTGACTCATTGTTCAGTGTGTGTTTGTGTGTGTGTGTCCCTCCTGGCTGCTTGTGCTCGTCTTTGCTCAGCACTAAAAAAGTGACTCAGCTGACAACAGAACATTTGAGAGCAGGTCAGGTAGAGCTTCACAGTCCCCCAGCTCAACAAAGACTCAATGCTCCGTCACAACATAAAGTCTCACTGCTTCACAAACACATCAAGTTGCACAGGAAAGGACGAGTGCTGCAGAAGATGTGTGTATGTTCTGCCGAGAATGGCACTTCAATGGATTTAAAGACTTCGAACAAGCTCTCTTTTGGTTTATTCTGATCTCTGCAGTACACGTCGCTGCTGCTCATCTGCAGTTGGTGATGTCTTCATCACTCTTTCATCTCTTCTTGCACTCTCATCTGATTCCTCCCTCTGTCCTCTTTGGGTTGTTTACAGTGTCAGACTTCACAGCTACAAAATGCAACATTTGATCTTTCGGCAGCTAAGTGTATTGTTAGTCCAGCCCTCCTCCTCCTCCCCTTGTTCTGTAACACTTGTCACTTACCTTCATGCGCTGTCTCTGTGAGATAATCTTGCCACTGTTAACGTGTCTGCAGAAAAACACAGCAAATTGGCTAGCATCTAAGCAGTGTAGCAATACACAGCAATACACTCCTGTCACTGCTCAGCCAACCCTTTCTTCTCCTTAGAACTGCACCAGCCTGCAAAGTCGATTGCGTTTTTTTGTTTTATTTGTTGTTTTTTTTTTTTTATGTTTTATAACAAATGTAAGTGACTTTAAAGGCACTACAAGGAACTTTTAACTGGATATGCAAAAGTCTCTTGTTTCTGCTGATGTCTGTGCGTGACCTACAACAGCAAATGAGACCATCTGTGTGAAGATAAGCTATTTCTATATAGTGTATATCCATACCTTTAGGAAACTGTGTCCGGATCCGCCCCAGGTTGCTTCCAGGATGAAACGATTTACAGCACTCAGACGGCACACGTCATCTTACCTAGCTGCTTACATTTATAGTGACTCTTATAAATAGTCACTATTCCTCCTCCTCGACCCGACGTCCGCGGGGAGTTAAAATAGCAGCAATCATCGGGTAAAAGTTCTGTGAAAGCACTGGACTCACCAACAGTCAGCCACGTCTCAGTCACACAGAGAAAATCCAATCCTCGGGAAGTCAGGAAATCCTTCAGAATAAATGTTTTGTTCGCTAGCGATCTAGCATTTACCAGCCCAATCCTGGCAGGAGCTGGCAGGTCCACGGCGTTAGCTGTCCGGGGAACCACACACAGGCTGCGCAGATTCACCCCGAGGAGAGCAGGGGTCGCGGGGCTGGAACACCTCATCCGGGCCGACGACAGGTAGCAGCCAGGCGCCAACAGGGTCCAGCGAGTGCCGAGAAATAAAGAGGCGAGGCACCGCTCCATGCTCAGTCCAAGAAGCCGTGGAAGTGCTCGCCAAACAGGCCTTCAGCCTTACCAGCCGACCGCTGCGTTTACCCCGGCGGCAGTGGCGCTTACGCTGGAGAGGTGGAGCTGGGGCGTGGCAGAGGTGAGCTGGGATCCCTGATAGGAGCGGGGGCAAAGTTTTCCCGTCTTGTTGTTTCATTCATCCCCAAAACAAACACATGCGCGAGCCAGGTAAGCATCTTTACGACAATACGTGCTAGAGCTCATGGGAAATGTAGGCTTCATTCTGGCAAAACACTACCGCTTTTGTCCACAGGGTCGCCAAAGTCAACTCAAAATGAAAGTTCCTTGTAGGGGCTTTAAATTAGCGATCAATGATTTTTGATTTATAACTCAAACAGAAGATTCAATACCCTCCCTCTAAAGGGGAGTGAAGATTACAGACTCCAGTACACCACAACCACAATAGTCAAACTGCAACCAACACCCAGCACGTAAGCTGCAAAAGAGGCCCACTGGCACTGTCTGTATGCCTTTCCAGTCATTTTAACCTGCACATCTCGTCCAGGATATTTAAGTTTCCCTTTTTCTTCTCCTCATGTTTCATTGTCATGTACATACATACATATATGTATGTCATGTATGTATTATGTAGTTTTATTTTGTTACGCACATCTTGTCTTGTCTCAGGTCTGCGTGATTACCTGTCCCACCCTGATGTATTGCACCCATGTCTCATTGTCTCCCCTCCCTTACACCCGGTATACACTGTGCCATTCTGAGCTTTCCTTGACGAAAGATGACAATTGTGAAAGAAACATGGTGATATCTTTGGTCGTGGCTCTGAAACGGCGGTTCCATGTTGCACATTGAGAGAGGTTCAAGGGTGGCCATTGTCTCGGTCTTGCGATCAAAGACAGCCTAGGATAAAATTTTGACAGTGTCAGAAATTTGGGGTAACCATCTTAATGTGTGCCTGCTGTTACGACCTATGTCTGCTAATCAACCAATAGAAATGCAGCATGAAATGACGCACTGGCAGTAAACCCAAACAAATGGGCATAGCAGCTCACCATGGAGGCAAAACACACTAAAAGAAATGTGTGGGATTACAGCAAAGAGGAAAAGCTCTGGCAGCAGAAGCCTTGCCTGTATGATGTATCCTCCAGCTCTTACAGTGATCACATAAATAAATATGGAGCACAGAAGGAAATAACAGTGGAGTTGCAGCTGCAAGGTGAGCAAGCCAGCAGCTAACAAACACACACAGGCACACCGCAGTATATGAGCACCCACAAAACTTCACAGTTGGAGAAGCAATAACCTGTGCAGCATCCTTGTGAACTCAGTATGGGAAGCTATTGCATCTCACATCATAGCCTGCATTTCAGTAGGCGCTGTCATAGTACAGTCTGCTTATGTGGCACCTGTAAAAAGAAAAAAATAGATTTTTTTTTATTAGAATACATGTCCATTTCCTTATTTTATACATGTGGTTTAATAATTTGCTAATATTTGCTGGACATGTTGTATCACTCACAAGTGGGTGGCAGAATAACCTGTCTGTGACCCTAATAGGACATAGAAGGAGAGACATTGTTCAGTCTAGCCCATGTTGTGGTAAAAGTATGTCTGTGTGCATGCGCCCGGTGCTCCTACAGTTTGTAGCTATGTTTTTGATCAGTCCTGCCCGTGAAGTTCATAAAACCGCACATTTCTGCACCATAAATACCGTTGCTGTCTGGATGGTGTAGCAGTCTGGGGGCTTATCCGGGATCATTATTATTTCAGAGTGGAAATTCGATTAGAAACATGGTAAACCGGTGTGTCAGAGAGAACGTCTCAGTAGGCTAAGCTAACAGAGCTAATGCTACAGTGGAAGTCCAGCTAGCGCAAGACCATCTCGTTGTGTTGTTTTTCAGGTGTGACCGAGCGTAAAACATTACAAGCAAGATGTCAGAGCACCAAGAAGAGATTCTTTGGGAAACAGAAATGAAAATGCTTGGACTGAGTGTTAAAGAACTTCACAGAGTTTTGAGTACTGCAAAATTGCTGGCAAAGACTCAGAAGACATTAAAAACAAAATTCACTGCGCTCTTGTTAAACACGTTATTACGGTTTGTGAACGTGAGGAGTTTTTTGAGACGGAAGCTGAAGGCATGGCTGACTTTTGGAACTGAATGACACACTTGACTTTCTCATAAAGTATCCATGGTAACTGACAACGCAGGAGCAACAGCACTTTTCTCTTCACTTGCGGCCGACGAGGGAAAGGAGGAGGTGGATCGCCTGGCTCAGTCCACTTTAGGAGGACAGCAAGGAAACAGCTTGCAGCCTCTGTCGTTGCTGGAGCAGCAGGTAGCCAGGTACGAGGGGACTCAATGCAGAGGCAGAGGATCCATCCAGTGTGTCCAGACACACTGGTCAAAAGGTTGCAGGGTAGGTGACAAACAGAAGCTGTTTGGAAACTAGCAGAGGTTGTGACTGGGGGATGCCCCATGACCTCAGAATTAAAGTCTCAAAATGCCTCAAACCCAAAACTGAACCCTCAAACTGAGCCCTCAAACCTGCATGCAGTGCCGGGGGGGGACTGCCCACTCATCACCCCACAGCACCTTTAAAGTCAAATGTCAAGCATAAAGTGTTTCACTCACACAAGCCTTGCACAAAACGCAAGCAAGTTGCACAGCTGGTAGGCAAAAAGTGTCTAGTGCAAAATGAACAGCATTAAGACTCAAGCCCTGTGGGACACAGGAGCCCAAGTGTCCATCAGGAGTAAGGCTTGGTAATCCCCAAATTTCCTGGATGCAAAAATCAACCCTATCAGTGACCTGTTAGGGGATAGTGAACTGCTAGACTTAAGAACTGTCAATGGCTCAGAAATCCCCTTTTTGGTCCGGGTAGTGGTTAGTCTCCAAAAGCTGAAACAGTAAGATCTGACGACAAACTAGTTTCCAGTGCTAGTGAGCAGGGATATAGTACAGAGACCAATAATAGGCTTGCCATTGAGGAGCTAATGAGAGAACCAGGTTCAGCCCAGTGAAAGAGCTGCTCTGCTCAGAAATTCACTAAGACTAGGGTCAGGAAAAGCAGAAGTGTTGCTAAACCTCATTCAAGAAGCTACTAATGATAATGTTAATTGCACTGTCAAAAGTGAAACAAATACAGGGCATTAGTTGCCCTGTCAAAACAGGTGTCAAAGTGAAAACTAAAATGTTTTTAAACCCAAAGAAAACCTTTCATTGGATGAAGGACTCAAAATTACTTGTCAGTTGGTAAACATTTCTTGCTCTTCAGGCAAAGTGAATATCTATATGAGAAATACCACCCATCATGTCATCACAATGCTGATAAAACTGTCATAGAGAGCATACAGGGAGTGTTGGCCAGTGTACCCAGAGGAACACCAGGTCAGTGCATTAGTAGTTGAAAACTCTCAGAATCCCCCCAACTCCACCGCAGTAAGGTCTTAGATTGATCCCCAAGAAAAAAAGTTGGATCCACCTGTCAATGTGAACCACTTGACCAGTGGCCAAACAAATGCTCAGGGAGGAATCTGTGCATTTGCCAGGCACAAAGATTCATTCATTCATTCATTCATCTTCTAACTGCTTCATCCTCTTGGGGGTTGCGGGGGGGCTGGAGCCTATCCCAGCTGACATTGGGCAAGAGGCAGGGTACACCCTGGACAGGTCGCCAGACTATCGCAGGGCTGACACATAGAGACAAACAACCATTCACACCTATGGACAATTTAGAGTTATCAATTAACCTGGTTAATGGTTTTGGAATGTGGGAGGAAGCTGGAGTGCCCGGAGAGAGCCCATGCTGACACGGGGAGAACATGCAAACTCCATACAGAAGGGCTCCCACACCCGGGATCGAACCGGCAACCCTCTTGCTGTGAGGCGACAGTGCTAACCAACACACCACTGTGCCGCCCCCAGGCACCAAGATGATGTAGGCTATATAAAAAACTTTAAAATGGACATTAAGCTAATTGATGATGTCCCAGTAGCCAAAACATACAATGCCATACTTAGACCATTGTATGAGGAGGTAAAGAACCACATCCAGGATCTGTTGAACAAAGGCTTCATCTGCAAATCCACCTTCCCACATGCAGCTGCAGTGGTTTGTGTGAGGAAAAGACTATGCATTGACTGAAGGGGCCTTGATAAAAAGGCAATTCCAGATAGGCACCCCATCCTGCGCATACAGGAGTTAGTTGATGGTCTTGGTGGAAGTGCTTAGTTTAACATGCTAGACCAAGGCAAAGCTCACCATTAAGGTGGCATCAGTAAGGTCTGCAAGAAATACACAGCCTTTACAACCCCATGGGGCCTGTATGAATAAAACAGAAATCTATTTGGCCTCACAAACACATGCTCAGCTGTCCAGCATAGTATGGGAGAGAGTCCAGAGGGTCTCAAGGACAAAATATGCACTCCTTACTTGGATCATAACATAGTCTATAGCACAACATTGGCACAGCATGTTGAGATGTGAGATCTATCCTCATGTCAGCAAGCCTGGGGAATTAAACTGAAGCCAGACAAATATGATCTGTTCAAAAATGAGGTGTGCTACATTGGAAAGTGATCCCAGCTGAAGGTTACAAGATGGACAGTAAAGAAATAGCTGCAGTTTAGGTGCTAACACATACATCAAACTCGATGTCATACCCAAGTTTATTAGATCCATGTCACACAGCGTAGCTTGCACTAAACTTATAACATTGCTAAAATCTCACAGTCTGTAGGAGGCTTTAGAGTATTTAGTCTCTTTGTTCTATTCCCTCTGTGCCATTTTGTCTCATTCCCCTGTGACAGCATCCTACCATTCCCTCCGTGTGATTTTATTCTGAGCTATAGTTTTAGACAGGTGTCTGCCTTTTTTGACCCTGCTTTTGCCTGCTGATTTTGTACCTCTGCTTTGCTGACTGATCTCCTGTGTACCAACCAAGCTTTTATTAAAGGGACTGTTTGTTTGAACTTTCACTGCCTTGTCTGAGTCTGCTTTTTGGGTCCAAGTCATTGGTTCAGTGTTACATTAAGTACAGGTGCACTCAACAGCAACTCTGCACGGTGAGGGGTGTGTGTGTGTGTGTGTGTGTGTGTGTGTGGGGGGGGGGGGGTGGTGGGGTTTTGCGCAAGAGAGAGAGGAGCACATTTTTACATTCACTCTACTTCTTTTTCAACAACATTGTGGTTAACGCATGGTTCGGTTCAAGCTGCTCTTGTGCATTGCACTGTATGTTTTCCTGCAAAAAAGGAATGCACCAAAACTTGTACATATCCCACATAATGATGAGATAATAATGTGTGCAAAACCCACTTATTGTGGAAAGCTGGCATCACGTGACTAAAGAAGGAAGTGTTCCTGAGCAGTCCAGATAGGAGGCAGGTGGGGGTGCTGGATGAGTCACAAAACACAGGACTTTCTCCAGGGGACATGTGTCCAGAACCATGTGAACTTTGACTCATTTTAAAGGGCCAGTGTGTAATATTTGGCATGATTTATTGTCAATCTGAATCTGAATCTGAATATTCCACCCATTAATATGTTTATATGTTTATGTTTATATGTTTATGTTTATGTTTATATGTGTATAATCGCTATAAAATAAAATTCGTTTGGTTTTCGTAGCCTTATAATTATGGTTTTATATATATATATATATATATATATATATATATAGCAAGGGCCTTGCTTTAGAGAGGTCGCCATCTTGCGCCGCCATGTATGTACGGCAGACCGAGCGGACAATCCAGCCAGCCAGAGAACGCGTTTCGCGTGTATCAATAAACCAACGAAGACAGCAGAAGGAAGGAAGAAGGAGGAGGAAACAGCAGAGAGTGTTAGTAGTTTGTCGATAGAGAGTAGTGAAAAGTTTTTTTAGTTATAAAGTTTGCGAATGGACCACACTTACCACGCAACAGGAGAGAATGAACCCGAACCGTCATCTGCGAGGAAAAGAAGACGTAACTTCACTCCTTGTGATGCACTCTCTGTGGCGCTTTTCCTCCTGATGATATATCTCCCCAGCGATGGTAGCAGTAGCACCAAATCCCATTCTGTGCATTCAGCCTCTCTTCTCGCCCGCTCAGCATCAAACACATGGAGTTCCTCATCTGTATGCTCCGGCTCAAACAGGTATGGCTCTGGGTCTGATCGCGTTCAAAGTCGTCCATTGCAGCTACTATAGTCCGGAGATATTGCTAGGCTAAATAAACAGCTGAGCTCTGTTTACCGGCTACGCTGTCAGTCAGTGTGCGGGCTGGAGATTGGTGGAGCAGAGAGGGGAGGGGGGTCCCCACTTGGCATGGTAAACGAGTATGTGTGTATGACGTGTGTCTGTTACGCCAGAAGAGTCAGAGTTTGGGACGGAGTCTTTTACCCCCTGGAGTGTTACTGGAGTTTTTGGAGTGCTCAAATAAACGGGCCTTTTTCCCGAACGCTCCTCTGGTCTCCTGCTCGTGAGGGATTCATTACAATATCGTAACATGGTTTAGATTTCTAAATAAATATTCACCTCGTTGGTAGATAGACCTACTCCTGAAAAACTTGCGCGCAAGGCTTTTTGTCCCTACGAGGCCACCATCATTTACCCGACGGGAGGGGTGAGCGAGTGAGCCCTGCAATCTAGAATTTGACCATTGATGTCACTGTTTTCAACCCATTTTACACACTGGCCCTTTAAGGTATGTCCTCACTGTGTTTCTCTTACCAGACCCAGAAAGGAAGGCAGAGGAAATACCCGCATGATACTTGCCACCCACATACCAATGTAACTGGGCTACAGAGCCACAAAAAGGGTCCAAAGGCTGAGATCAATCCAAAAATCTGCAGACTATTTGTCATCACACTGATATAATACATATATATGGTTTGCAGAACTTTTATCTTTTTAGGACATGCCACTTTTCTCTGACTTATTTATGTGACTGCGTCTTTTTTGTGTATTTCACTCACTCAAGTCGCAATGCTTATGAAAATGCACAGATTTGATTGGCTCATCAAAAGAGATAATTTAATGCATGTAATTGGTCCTGAAGTTTGGTGGTTGCCAAACCAGTGCTTCAAATGCCACACTATTAAATTTGGAAAGCTCCATCAAAATGTAATATTTCTCAATAATTTATTGGTTACACCTCTGTATTTGGATAGGATGGCATCTGGGTCCAGACTAGGGGGATGGAGAGGGATGGTAGGTTAACAGGGGGGGACACATATTTTGGCCATTTTGCTAACAAGTGGGATGGTGTCTCCCATCACCCATTACCTAATTCATATTTGTTTGTTTGCAGCACCTGCTGGTTGTGGTCTTTCAGATTTCAGTCCACCCATGGTTACCCTGGTAACAGCAAGTTCAGTGTAATACTACGGCAAACACCTGCTGAGCAGTTACTCAACAGAGGTATTTGTCGACAGTGTAACTTAACAAACTCATGTTGTTGTGATAAAAAAAAGTCCATCAATAATAATTACAATTCTGATTTCATTGCACAACTTCATTATCCTACCATGTTTTCAAACCTCCTCTGTTACACAGGTTTTCCCCTCACTCTCTCTCTCTTTTCTCCTGCTTTACTTCTATCTGCTCTTTCTTTCCCTTTGTTCTGTCTTCTGTCTCCTCTGATCTCCTCCTGCTCCCCTTCCTCTCCCACTCTACCTGTAAAATGAACATGAATATTTCAGAGAGGAGGAGTGCTGAAGCATGGAAGCCACTCTGGTGACTCCTGTGTGTACGTTATTGAAAATGTGCATGTCTACATGTGTGACTCAGAACATAATGTGACTTTGTGTGTGTGTGTGTGTGTGTGTGTGTAAGAGACTAATGCCCTGGTCTGATCTCCCATGATGCCACTTGCTGCGACACGCAAGCATTCAATGCAAAAAACACTGCTGCTGGCAGCTGTGAAATGAAGCGAGAGGATGGCAGGAGGGGTGGAAAGAGAAAGAGAAAAGATCAGAGATAATAGTGGTGCTAATTAGAAAATGTTAATGCTAAACTAGCATAGTTAACATTGCACAATGTAACCTCATATAACAGTTTATATGATATACTACGAATGTGTGCCCCACAAATGACGTTACATACTTGACATAACTTAATATAAAGTTACGGAGGTTAGGTTTAGGCAATTAAAGTTACTGTGGTTGGGCGTCTTTAGGCTTTGGCAAGTCAAGTTACTGTGGTTACGTTTAGGGCAAAGAAACATGGTAAGGGCGTACCTTAAAATGACTCAGCCTTCACATGATTCTGAATTCCGGTCTCCCTGGGGAAAGAAAGTGTTTTTTGACCCAACCACCCTCCCAACCTGCCTCTGACTGGACTGCTTGGAACCACTTCCTTCATCACTTCCATCATTGCTTTGTACTCTGTACAAAATATGTGGGTTATGTCACAAGTTACTGGTTAATAATTCTGTAGGATAAATACACCTTTTGTTGCATAACTTTTCATAGGAAAAAGTAAAAACAGTGCATGAAAACAGCATGCATGGCCACTATTCTTGATGAACATCACTGGCCTTAGTCTAACAGAGCTGCCAGCGTGGCTCAAGACTTGCTGTTTTTTCCTTTTTTAAATTTCTGTGTTATTTGTCCTTTAAATGTTTTATGAGAGCAGCAAGTGATTTGAGCAGTTCTGTAAAAAGAATGTCAATGCAATTTCTTCCTCTCTGTTGCCTCCATGTCTGAGCGGTACCTTTAGAAATGGCTCCATATGGGGTGAATAATTTGTGTATGATGCTTTTAATATTTCATGAAGTTGTAATGTTAAAACGTTCCACTGGGTACCTTTTGATATTCTCTCCTCACCCCATGTGTGTTCTGAAGCAGAAACTTGAATAATGTGGTCTCAGATCCCAGAATGCAGTTCACCTCGACACGCTAACGTTTGACACGCAACACAGTTCTCCTCCATAGTCCCACATACCGGCCCAAACAAGAGATAAGAATCCAGTGAAAGTGTTTAATAGCAGGTAAACAGAAGCGTATAGGAAAAATTAGGCAAAGGAAATGAGGAAAGGAAGGAATATGAGGCAAGCAGAGAGAGGAGGCAAATTGATGAAGGGAAGAAGAAATGCAAGAAAAAAGAAGTAACAGAGAGAAGAGTGAAGGAAAGGAAGAAAGGTGAAGGAAAAGCAGACTGATGGATGGAGGAAAATACCAAAAGGAGAGATTGAAGTTATGGTGACTGTTCCTCCAAAACAGAATGATTGGACGGTTGTGTGCAACTTCAGTAACAGCACAGAAGTCTAATTTTGAAGTCAGGATTAGTGAGCATGAGATAATCAGCAGCACATAGTTAAAGAAGTGAGTAAGACAGGTGGAAGATTTTGGGCAATTGTGAGAAGATTACACACAATTTTCACTTCTCTCGTCGTGGTCTGACAAGGCTCCAGAGGCATGAGCTGAGACAAAAAGTCCTTTCAAGTAGGCTGCACAAAATATGAAGAATAATTTTCTCCTTTATTCAGACATCTAAATAGACCTTTTCCATGGCTGATTGAACAAATGCACCTGTCACTGGGCTGTTAGTCAGATCTTCAAACTTTAAAATCTGATTTGGGGAATTTTATTTCATCATGGTGGCAGCAGGCTAAGAAAGGTAGCCCAAACATCCTTCTACTCAGGCACATTCTTCACGTCTTCCTGGTGGATCGAAAGGATACCCAGGCCAAAGAGAATATACACTGCTCAAAAAAATTAAGGCAAGACTTAAATCACGAATCAGATCTTAACGAACGAATTAATCAGGTTGAAAATCTTTACAGGTGTACATTCTATAATTTGTTGAGAACAAAATGACGTAATAATGGTCAATAGAAACCAAAATCATCAATCCACTGAGGACTGGCTTCGAAATCACACCGAAAATTAAAGTAGAAACTTGAAATCACAGGCTGATCCAACTGAATTTAATCATGGCAATTCATAAAGTGACTCAGTAGTGTGTAGGACCCCCACATGCCAGTATGCACCACTGACAGCGTCTGGGCATGCTCCTGATGAGTCTGTGGACAGTGTCCTGGGGGATCTCCTCCCAGATGTGGATCAGGGCAATGGTGAGCTCCAGGACAGTCAGTGGCAGTACTTGGTTGCACTGAATGCACCAATACATAACATCCCATCAGGAAACGAGAGGGCCAGTCAATGGCATACATGCCTTCGTCATCCAGGAGCTGCCTACACACTCTGGCCACATGAGGCCGGGCATTGTCCTGCACCAGGAGGACCCCGGGCCCACTGCACCAGCATAAGGTCTGACAATCATCCCGCTATCCAAGAGCAGTCAGGGTACTGTTGGCTGTGACATGGAGGTGACCTCCCCAGACCATCATACTGGATGATGTTACAGGCAGCATAACTTAATAACCTTACCCAATTCAAGCCAGGGGGCATGTTGACAAATTACAACCCAATTTTTCAAACCTTGCAGGTTGGGCCTAATCAGACAGAGAATCAAAGCTTTTCTTCTCTGGTCTCCTCCTATCTCAACTCCAAGTTCAGTTGGGATGTCTGAAGAACTACATCATCTGCAAAAAGCAGAAATGCAACCTTGAGGCCAATAAAGCAGACACTCTCCAAACTTTGGCTGCACCTTAACATTCTGAGCAGAATTGGTGACAAGGTACAACCCTGGTTATGTCGAACATCTGCTCAAAACATGCTTGACTTCCTGCTTAGACCATGAATACAACTCTCTCAAGTTATACAAGGGCTCAATGACTTTTCATGACCCCAGCATCCTATACCCATTTTCTACCAAAAAAACCCGCATATATGCATGCTTTCTGCACACAGGAAAACTTGCTAAAAATAGGTGATAGACTCCTTTTCCATTGCCAGTAGACCAGAGCTGTACATGTTTTTTTTTGTGTTTTTTTTACTGGTGTGTCACATTCAATGTTACAAATGTACCGGAAAACAGGGTTAGTAAAGATAAGAAAGCAGTGCAGAGCCCAGTGAAAATGTTATAGTGGTTACTACTTTTTTATATATGTGTTACTTGTTCAGTCTCTCTTTCAAACTCGAAGCAGACTAATTTTGAGAGATGTTAGAACGCTGCCTGGACAGAGATAGTTGGTATTTTGTTACTGCAACGCACTGGAAAAAGGGTGGAAATTAGCATGTCCACATCTCTAGCAAATCTGGGGAGATTTGGCCATTTTAAGACTTGTCAAGTCACTTCACTAAATATGATTTGAGAAAATGCTGTGCCTGATATTCATTTACATGCTCCTGCATATGTTGGTCAGCTTTCCATTAACCACAATTAATGTCGAAATTACTACAGAGAAAGCGGAATTCAATAGCATGGTATTACAAAGCTGAGCCTCTCCTCTTTGTTCATTGGATATTTTGCCCATGTGAGCTGTGCTGCTATATCAGCAGACACACAGGCTACACGAGCAGGATTTATGGACAAGTTGACATTTTATTATGTTTATATCGGGAGCAATGGAAATCATCTCTGTTGTAGGAAGGACACACACAAGGGTTTGCACAACCACATTTAATGAAACAAACTTTTTTCCCTTCTCTGTACAAGAAGCTGTAAAAGTCATTACAATGATTAGTATGCCACCGACAAAAGGACACACACGTAATGCACAAATGCACTAATGCTTTGACATTTTTCTGCTTATCAGTGCTTATGAAAGCCACTGCTATAAATAAGGGACACATTCAAAACAAATGCCTGCACTGACATAAAAATGTGCATTACTCAAATATAGGTATTTGAATTCAATGAGGCAGAAGGACACACACACACACACACACACACAGCATCTTCCAATCAGGGTGAAGTGGAGATTCTAATTGTGCTGCATGAAATTAATAACCATTAGTTTTTAAATCTCTGTATTGTCACAGAGCTCATGGTGAAAGGAGGTTTCTTCCCTGCAGCTTTGGTGCCCAAAATGGAAAAATGATGGACAGCTAGAAACAGAGCAAAGGAAAGCAGTCTTCTTCTAAAGTGATATGATGGTGAATTATTATCTCTTTGCACGATTACCAGGGTTTTTTTTGGAATGCTATAATCTCCTGGGCCACCTGAACCACCCACAGTGCATTATGCAAAAGCCCCACAGATCCATTCGAGATGTGCCACTGAAAGCCGTCACTTAGACAGATGAAACCAGTAATGTTACTTTGCCATGTCTGCAAAGGGATGTTGAGTGTTTGGAACATACTGATTATACCAATGGACCATGGAGAGGTAAATTATACTTTGGGAGTACTTTGAAAAGTTTCTGTGAATGGTTTGATTTTTAAAAAAAGTTACAAAGGATTCTATTCATGACACAGTTCCATGGTAAGAAAAGTAGGCTGTTCCCATGCGCTGTGTACTTTTGTTTTTTTACATAAAGTAACACACCAAAATTTGTACATATCCCACGTAATGGTGAGCTAGTAATTTGTGCATAACCCACACATTTAAAAAAAAAATTAAAAAAAATAACCCACATATTTTGGATGGTTGCCGTCACTCGACCAAAGTGCTGACAAGGAACCCATCCCAAGCGGTCTGAATAAGAGGCAGGTTATGGAGGTTTATGAGTCACAAATCACAGGACTTTCCCCGAGTACTATTGGTCCCCAAGAGACCTGAAACCATATGAATTTTGAGTGAACTTTGAGTCATTATGAGGTACACCCTCCCCTTGTTTCTTTGGTAACACTTCATAAGTCAGCCTGCGTTTTAGAGTGTACCTCTCACCCACTTTCCCGGGAGTTATCGTATAATTCCCGGGAACTTACATGTACTTTCCCGGGAGTTAGAGCATAATTCCTCCCAGTCACTTACCACATACTTTCCCAGGAGTTAGAGTATCCCTCGTGGTCACTTAGCACATACTTTCCCAGGAGTTAGAGTATCCCTCGTGGTCACTTAGCACATACTTTCCCGGGAGTTAGAGCATAATTCCTCCTGGTCACTTACCACATACTTTCCCAGGAGTTAGTGTATAACGATGCGGTCACTTAGCACATACTTCCCCGGGAGTTAGAGCATAACTTGTCACTTATGTAATTTCCCAAAACTTATGGTTTAATTTCCTTATATGAATCTGTATATGTATGAAGTGCAACAAATGCTTTTGCCCTTTGCTCATGGCATTTGATTCAGTCACTTTTATGTAGCCTATGTGTCATCAGGCAATTTCACCCACACTCCAGGGTTTTAATATTTATGTTTTGTTTACATTTCATTGAATGAGTTTGAATATGAATATGTCAAGAAATGGGTCTATATTCCGCCAATTGCCTAATTAACGGGCAGGCTGGAGTACAAAGCAAACTTACCTCTCTCAAGTGCACATCTCTGGAAGTCTTGTAGTGCCATCCGAGGACGAAACACAAACAATACAGTAATGTAATAATATAGCCTACATATATCTTAAAATACACAATAATGAGTCATGAAAAGTTATAAAATGTTTTTATTATTTAATTACACAGAAACCACATGGTAAGTGCTGTTCTCACATCTACAGCGTACTTTCACCAAAACTTAAAGTAAATTTACAGGGAAACTAGGCAGTACTTTCCACCTAAGTATATACCAACAAAAGAGACCAGGCAGGATTATGAAGTTTGCACTGTTTGCCCGTCCTTAGTCTGTAGCATGGCACTCAGATGTTAACCCTTTAAAAACAGTTAGTTCAATGCTTCACAAGGTAACAATATTACCAGAAAATAATACAAAGATGAATCAAAGTGTCCCTGAGTTCCACTGGTTGTCTTATTCAAGTTCAGTTTTGTTCCTTCTGTTACAAACTGTTCAGTTTAGTTTTAATCCTTTATTGTGACAAATGCACTTTTTAAGTCACAAGTCAAGTGGAAAAGGTTGTTGTGATACTACTACCACACTGGAGTGTGATGCTCAAGTGATGGAGATAGAAGAATGGATGGGCTCCTGCGGATAATAGGTGATCTTGATCCACCTCCTTGGGTTAACCCAGTTAGACCGGAATACACATCTATGTATATATCCCTTTAAGGACGGGATACCCATGAATGAAAGGGATTAAGGACGGAATACACGTGTGTGTATTTCCACGTTATCGTCTTTTTCAAGGCATGTGACTGATGATATGCGCCACGATTGTCTGAAACCCCACGTGGGTGAGTGCAAGGGATGTCTATCTATTTGTCAGTGAGGTCACGTGACAAAAAAAAAGCTTCGTGATTGGTCAGAATAGGTCAACAACAAAGTAATGCAAAGTCCTCGTTACTGGTTGAATTACACGTGTAGCATGCTTGCACCCGACCCCTCCCTGTTTATATTTTCTGCCGGGAAAAGAGATCGGTCTTTTGACAGCTGTCAATCATGGAGTCAAGCGAGGGGTTAGGGTTACGCCAGGGCCACACCGCCCGCGGAAGTGCTGCGAAGCGCAGCACACCCGAAATTCTCGCGTGAGCCGGAGCACCTCCATTTACATCAGACGCGCATTTCTCCACGCCGGTCAACAAGCGGTTCAGCTCCCTAACCAGCTGACTTCCTGCCCGGCTTGACACATTTGCTCGCGGCTCGCGCAGAAAATAGACAAGACGCTGAAACGATCGCTGCAGGGTGCGAGCCGGCCGCGGCGCAGCTGGTGTGGATGGCACAATTGGTTAACATGGGCGCCGAGAGGCGAAGCCAGTTTCCTGTTTCCTTTCGGTATCAACATACCTGATTTGTCTGACTATAATAAATGAGGACCGTTGACTTTTAAGACTTGTATTTGAGCTTCATAGTAATGTTACAGAGCTCTCAATTAGCAGCAATAAATAAATAAATAGAAATACAATGATAACACATGATTGATAATAAATAAATAAATAAATAGCAGCAATAAATACATAGAAATACAATGATAACACATGATTGATAATAAATAAATAAATAAATAGCAGCAATAAATATATAGAAATACAATAATAACATGATTGATGATAAATAAATAAATAGCAGCAATAAATAAATAAATAAATAGAAATACAATGATAACGATTGATGATGAATAAATAGTTATCTGAATCACACACACTCTCCTCTCTGTCTTATGGTTGTCTCTTGTTTATTGAGTTTCTGAAAATCTAAGTTAAAGATTACTGTAAAACAAGTCAGTACAAATAAACGCTACACTTGTAAGCTCTCAAATGCTTTTTACTTCATGTTTCTATCTGCTCCAGAGCCTGAGAAAATAAGGTTTTAGTAAGCGAGGTCAGTTTTTTTTTACATTTTTTCAGAATATGCTCAGGATTAGGGGTTTTATACAGGCTTTATAATGCCTTTTTTCCAGGCGAGATTAGGTCTAAATGGGTTAAGGCAGAGATCAGGTTCATGGGTGGCTTGCCATCTCTCTCGTCAGGTAGAATCTCAAATCCACATGTAATTTTCCATAGGATCTCAAAAACCTCACCTGTGTAGAAACAGAGCTATTACTATTTTGCATCATCAACTTCAATTGTTTTATGGCCATAATCAATATCACATAAATACACTGTAGTAACACAAAGTGAGCAGATGAATAATACTTTATCCTGTCTTTACATTTCACATCATGAATTATTAGCCTATTAATCCACAACTTGTGATTATTAAGCATATTAATCAATTACAAATGATACGTATTTCCTTTTGAACTACAAAGTTAATGTTTTTAACCATTTGTTTAACATTTTTCAACTTAACTATGAATAACAAAAGCATGTATGCTATTAACACACATATTTCAAATCTGTGGGCTTCACCAGTACACACACTGTGTTACGCTTGACTATTCATCGTTAATAACATCCATAACCAACTGTAATAGTGCAAATGTATACAGTACACTACTAACACAAATACAAACAGAAACAACCTCAAGGCAAAACAACTGTAGCACTTTACTGTTAAGAGAAAGTCGCAACGCAAAGTTAGTGTGGTATAACAGTTGGAGGGAAGCACACACTGTACACAGCGGCGGGCGCCGATATCATCTGCAGCACAAGCTAACATCACTACCTGCGTTAGCATTAACTCACCAAGACATTGATAAACGCGGTAAAACTCCCATCGCACAGGTCCTCGGTTCCTCCCTCACGTCTCCTGCGAGTATCTCGGAGTGTTAGCTTTGTGTTTACATCAACATTTCACACTGTAGACGTGTAATTTCACTCGTTTCTCTTTGTCGTCTGCTCGTGTCATTCCTGCGCCTATGAGTACAAGCTCCTCGCTGAGAGGTGGGACTTTCTACCTTTAGCCAATGGGAAGTGTGCACCTCCCTGTTTGACCAATGACAGCTGGTCTAAGCACAGTGACTGTGATTGACACCTTGTTTGATCAATAAGACTATGCCAGAGCAATGTAGTTAGATTGACAGGTTAAAAACAAACAAACAAACGAGTTATACGCTAACTCCTGGGAAAGTGGGCGAGAGGTACACTCTAAAATGCGGGCTGACTTATGAAGTGTTACTGTTTCTTTTCCTAAACCTAACCACAGTAACTTTACTTGTCTTAACCTAAAATACTTAAAGGGATATTGCACCCAAAAGTTAAAAATTCAGCCATTATCTAGCCAGCGCGGTCTCGCGCAAGCGCACACACATGAGCTCGGTGTACAGAGAGGCAGTTAGAGCTACAGGCTACAATGAGGCTAAAAACAGAGTTCAGATGACATTTTTCCAAACAACTTTTTATGTCGGGGCTTCAGGACACTTGGATCACTACGGACGAGCAGTATGGAGATATTTTGTGGTTTCAATTATGTGTTTTTGGACGTTTGAATCTGGGGCGCCGTCAGCCTCCATTAGGTGTTGTGTTGCTACCCCCTCTCTCCTTGGAAGTGTTGTGAGGACTCTAAAACTTCACCTGAGCCTCTTTCGGCTTATGGGTGAGTAGATAATGGCTGAATTATTCATTTTTGGGTGCATTATACCTTTAACTTTTGTTGGGAATAGAATGATTTTATGTGTTTTACTATAAGTTGTGTTTCACTATATAAGTTTTAGATGTGTGAACAATGAGAATACTGAGATGATTTCAGCTGATCTGAATGTGTTTGCTTTGCAGAAGTGGAGAAGTACAGGAGAGGAAGAGACATGAAGTCTGAGGAGCACATACCGCAATGCTTAGATAATTAGTTTCATATATGGTAAAAAGAATAGAAAGTGATATACAGATAGTAAGGTACAGCACGTGTAGGGAGTTGTGTTGTTCTCTTGTCTTTCAAAACAGGAACCACGCCCCCACCGCCAGCGGGAAGGAGTCAGATTAACACGAGGCAGGGGCGTGGTGTGGTGAAGGAGGAAGTGGAACTGCCAATGAGAAGAGGACAACGCCTTGCGTGCACAATGACACTCTGTTACGCTCAGATATACTGGGTCAGGGAAAGGACAGGAGGTCAGACTTCGTGAACTGACACACCTTTGTTGTTCGTCAGGGACGTGAAGTTGAGACCCAGAGCTCTGTAATTTTATTCCTTTACTGCTTAATAAACTACATTAACTGAGACCGAATATCTTCTCCTATTGCTTCATTAAAGAACACGCAGGACTGAGCTCACACATAGCACATTGGAGAGTAGGATGAGCCCCTAGTCCATCACTTTACATTAAGTATGTAACTTTATGTTAAGGATGTAACATCATTGGTGTGGAGCAAATTCGTAGGATACCATACAAATAATTGTATAAAGGTACAATGCTCTGGACAAGACGTCCAATACTCTAGAATTCAGTATGCTAGGAATCAAACCTCCAGCTTTCAGATGGGCTTTACGATAATAGAAGTGGCAGCCTGGTTACTCCACCAAATTATTATCCACCTCAGGGCAAGGCTTCATGATATAATAACTTTTGAACAGAGAGCACACATTCATCGTTTTATAATTGTAACTCTCAAGCTACCAGCAACCACCCCACACTGAGGGAAATGCTTTGTCACACACACACACACACACACACACACACACACACACACTCATCATGTACACTCACACTAACACTCTCTTGTTACAAAAAAAAAAATATCCTGATATATAAACAAACGAAAAAAAGAACCACAGATGATATTTACAGACCACTTGTACAGCCTGTTTCTATGGGAATTCAATTCATATAGCAAAGTTTCCCTCTTAGAGATTACTATACATCACAGGAGCACACTCTCAAATACTCAAGAATTCCTCTCTATGCAATAATACAAATGAGACAGACTGGTTACTTCTCCATTGTTATTATACTACTTTTGTACACCTCATGGCCAAGAATTTCATCATAATAATTTCATACAGGGGAAAATGCTCGCAAGAGCTCAGGAGGGGAAATAAATTGTTGCATGATTATAACTCTGTATTAGTTATAAACAGCGTGTGGGACTTACACCACACCGAGAGGAATGCCTTGTCACATACACTCACAGATGCACACATCACAAGGACTTGGGAGGGGAAATTATTTGTTGTATAGTAATAACTTTTTATTAATCATAAAAACTGATGGGACTTGAACCACACTGAGGGAAATGTTTGCCACAAACATTTACTCACTCACTTGGAGAGAATTCCACTATACAATGCCCTAACTGATAGAAGTCACTGACTGGTGTTGGGCTAAAAAATGAATGAAACTTTTACCAAAATCGCAATGTCCTTTAATTATTACACAACCTGCCTCCAGGTTTTACCACATTGTAAAGATTGTAAAGGGTGCCATAGAGTAGTACAGCTAGGTTTTATATTGCTAATCTGAAGATAATGTTAGTTTTTTTCTCTCAAATGATTTTATGTTACCTTTACACATTCAAAGTTGAGTTTCAAGATCTACATTCCCATTTTGAGTCATTACGTGTTTGATACCAACCCAACTTTCTTTAACAGTCTCTTTTTGTAATAAAATTTCTCCCTTGCTTCTGTTCTGTTCTGTTCTCTCTGCTTGTTAGGACCCAGGCACCATGATGTGAAGACCCTATTGAAATGCAAGAAATTATTATTGTTCCTCCAAATGATCTGCCTTTTTAAGGGGCTAAAGATGCTCGGACCCACATGAAACTTTGCACACATCAGAACTGGTGAAAAAATGTTATTGGTCTTATGCTAAAGTGTGACAAAATAGCTCAGTAGTGCCCCCTACAAAACTTCAACGACGTAGCTCCAGCTCTGTGTTTTGGGAGGCATACGTAACATGTTAAAACTCAAAAATGCCTCATTTTGGATGCTGGTTGGGGTCAGTGTTGATTGTCCCTTTGAAGCTTTAAACAAGCTGGTCCCAAGCAGAGCAGGGCCTTCACTAAACACAAAGAGGGAAGCAGGAACAGACATGGACTTAAACAATACAGTCACTCATAAACCCTGTTAAAGGGTTTTTTTTTGGGGAGTTTTTCCTTATCCGCTGTGAGGGTCATAAGGACAGAGGGATGTTGTATGCTGTAAAGCCCTGTGAGGCAAATTGTGATTTGTGATATTGGGCTTTATAAATAAAATTGATTGATTGAATTGATAAAACCCCAAGCACCTGGATGATCACCTTTCCATAGTTTTCCAGAAAACACTGCCAGCAGTAAAGGGGAACCTAGAGAGTTCATAAAATGTGGCCTCTTCTGAGGCAGTTTTGGTTTGCATGTGAAAATGTCAGGCTGAGTGTTGTTTTCTGTATTATTGTTGGCAGCAGTGCCATGATCTGAGCCTTCTCCTAACTTCAGTCCTTTCTGGTAGGTGACGTGACGTGTTCTCTTTCTACGGGGTCGAGGTGAGCACAAGATTTCCAGCCTTGTACAGCAGGAGAAAGATGTCAGCAGTTTGAGCGCTATGAGGGGGATTTGACCAAGGACAGTAAGATATTTAATTCCTCAGCAGTTAAAGACTTGTTATCCTGTTGGAGGCGGTCTCTACTTCCATGTGATTGGTCCCTCAGTCGCAATAAAATAGTGGCAGTTGATGATTTAAACACAGAACTCAATGACTCAGCCAGGCAACCAGCAGGCTGATTACCCACCCAGACGGTAATGGAGGTGTACCCTCAGCAAGATGCTCTGGCCACACTAATGCATAAAACAACAAAGTTAAACAGCAAATGAGTCCACAAATAGACGTTACTTACTTACTTAGTAATCGGCCTACCTATTCAGAAATTAGTCCAACACAGTTGGGTACCCGCAGGTAACGGGTAAAAATATAAGTATACAAAATCACAGGTATGGGCACAGGTGAAAATAAACTACATGTGGGTGGGCAGCAGCTGGGAACTTTTTTTTTTTTTTTTTTTCAGAATAAAACAAATTAAAAAAAGATGTGCAGTACATGTGTAATATTTTGACATCTAAATCACTATTATCAAGCCACAATTCCTTTTATTTTGAAAGTCAGTGACACAAGTCAAACCTTTGACTTTGTCGTCACCGACGTGGAGGATGAGGTGTCAGACTACATCGAGTTGAAGACAACCAAGGAGGGAGGATCCTTTTGAGGTTTTATGATGGTGGAAGGAGCATGCTAAAATGTCTCCTAACCTGGCAGTGATTGTGCAGAATGTTTTTCTCCGTCCTGGCATAGAGTGCAGCTGGTTAAACTTTTCCTCCGATGGATTTGTAATTCAAGAACAGAGAACCCAGCTTAATGTGAGTGACTGCAGACCGTGTGAGTTAAATCACGGATGCAGGTCAGGTCACGTGACTTTCATTAACGGATATGGGTGGGTGCAGCTTTGATTTAGACATAACGATGGCTAACGGGTCAGTTCTAGTACTGAGCTTTACAGGTATGGGTGAATGCAGGATTTTATAAAAATGGATGTGGGTAGGACTCTAGTTCCACTAAATAGGCTGACTGAATCACACCAGATCAGAGGCAAATTTTTGTGTGTTGTGCTTTCTCAGTATCCACTGTTTATTCAGCCATTCAACCGAGACATTTGCCATATTATATAAGTTCTGAGAATGCTGCGGCTGACATGATTATTTGTACCACACTCACTTCACTCATCCAGACAGGCTTCACACTGCTGATGCCTACATTGACACATTTTGTTACGAGTTACTATGTTGAGTTTAATAAACACCTTTCAGTCACCTTCCATCAGTGTGTGGACTCTCATTTGTTGCAAGTCCTAAGCCAGGTCTGTAAGAATGTACATCACCCAAGTTTTATTTAAAAGGGTCTTTACTGGGTGGCTGTGGCTCACAAGGTAGAGTGGGTTGTCCACTAATTGAAGATCTGCAGTTTGATCCCTGGCTCCTCCTGTCCGCATGTCAAAGTATCCTTGGGCGAAATACTGAACCCCAAGTTGCTCCCACCGACTGTGCCATCAGCATGTGAGTGTGTTTAAACTGAGTAGCAGTTGGCACCTTGTATTGTAACCTCGGCCACCTGTGTGTGTGTGTGTGTGTGTGTGTGTGAGTAGGTGAATGTGGTTCTGTGGTCGGAAGACTAGAAAGGAGCTATACAAGTGCATTTACCATGAGGTATTGCTGCTTGCACACAGGTGCCTGAAACAGGTAAGTTTGTAAACTATTGAAAATGCTCTGTTGGTGACTGGCTTTTTCAATGTTTAGCAGATAATACTCATTAAATGCCAAGATCGCTTGAACGAAAGGTAGACTACAAAGATTTAAGTCTCTCTGGTCTAATTTTGGCCAATGGAAGCTTTGCAAACTCTGGTTATCACTATATCACTATATTTTCACTTAAAATCTGCAGCTTTGTTACAAGCTGCATGTTTTAATATTATCTCTTAAAGTTAGCTTGGTGTATTAGTCCAGGGGCCAAGAGGCTACTTTTCACAAATTGGTATCACTTAAAGGGACTAAACAATTTTGGTATTTTTGACTTCCTCTATGTCTCTAGTTTACATTTTGGTACGATAGACCTGCCTATGTAGTAGCCAAATATACATTTTTTAAAAGGAGCAAGGTACTGATGAAATCTTTGCTGCATTGTGTGCAGCAACTGTCTGTGAATATTCAGTCCAAATTTGGTGACATTCTGATAATTATTTCCCGAGATTCATGTGATAAGGCAGGCAGACACTGTCCCTTTTGGAGAAGCCTCAATTTTGACTATTTTCAATTTTGGGGAGGACCCAAAGATCATCCAAAAAATTTTATTAAGCTACTACATAGGCAGGTCTATCATACCAAAATGTAAACTAGACACATAGAGGAAGTCAAAAATACCAAAATTGTTCGGTCCCTTTAAGTGATACCAAAATCAAATCTGCCTTGGCCCCTGGACTATATGTTCTCTCCTAAAAAACCACACCACACTTTTCTTGGAAGAGTGTGCCAGCTATCTGGTGCACTACTGATTTTGATGGCTACTGAGAGGCCGTTTACACGTTGCCGGCTATTTTCATAAACGGACATTTCACCGTCTCCGTTTTCAAAAAGATCTTCGTTTACACTTACCCGTGTATATATACACAAGAGCATGCCAAACCTGTAGGTGGCAGTGTAACGAGAAGCTCAAGCCTTCCATGTATCCATTGTCACCATAGCAACATAGGTCGCACTTTTGACACAGGCGCAATTTCCGGCGCATACTGTGACGTCGACTGCCTATAACTCCGTTTATCTCCGTTTATCTCAGTTTACATGCAAACGCGCAACTGGAGTTTTCCAAAATCTCCACTCTGGCTGGAGTTTTTAGAAAGATTCGTTTTCAAAGGAGAAATCTCCGTTTGCATGTAAACGAGGGACACAAACGAAGGAAGATGTCTCTGTTTATCAAAATCACCGTGTACGTGTAAACGGCCTCTGAATGTCCTAGACTTTGATTTGAGCCAAGCATTTTTTGTGCGTCAGAATTTAGCTGCTGCACTCCAGTCCTGTGCTGTCAAAGTGTTTACAGAGTTTTATCAAAACCAAACACCGCAGCAGCTGATTTCACTAATTATCTTCAATCAAAGAGGGAAGCTTCTAATTAGTGAACTCAGCTGCTGGAACGCTTGGTTGGAACAAAAGGCTGCAGACTGCTCATTGGCAGGGGCCTGGACACCGCAGGGAACATGGATCTGCTTTGACGGGTCTTTGTTGCTTCAGATTTAAAACTGATGGCTTTCACAAAATTTAAATCCAAAAGGTCAAACTCAAAAAGTCCTTTTTTTATTACATGGCTAAACCTTTAAGATATTGTACCCTTATCTGACCTCAAAGTAACCTTGAATTCACAGACGACACTTAAATAAATACATTTCTACACCCCTGAAATACGCATAATTAAGCCTTTCTTCTTCCTCTTAACATCAACAAAAAAGCCCACAGGCATGAATCTTCACACATTCCTTCCTGCCTCAACACACACTCATCCTCCCAGCCTCCTTTTTATATTTTACATCTGCACGCTAAAACAAAACAAACCAATTCACAGTTACTGGCGGCACATCTCCCTGTTTGGAGTGCTCGGCTTTGGGAGGCGTCGGCAGCCGGTAAGCCTCAGCTGTGAGGAAGGTTTCGTTGGCAAGGATGCGAGGAAGCGCCTTCTCAATGCAGAAACAAGCACAAAAAATAAAAATGAAAAAAGCCCATCTTGGAAGCGGGGCTCTTATCCACCACCTCAGAAAGCTTAATCTCATTTCCACACTCGACTGTGTGCGCGGCTAACTAGTCTGCACTGTTTCCTGTTGTTCTGCCTCTTCAGAAGTCAACCAGGGAGAAGTTTATGAGGAGGCCAAGCAGGAGGGAAGGGGTGGGGGAGCAAAACAAAAAGGGAGGAGTTTAAACTGCACTCTGCAACTTCCCTCATAACAAATACACTACATGTTTTTATTGTTTTCTATTCCCTTTGAGTTTCACTTTTCTTTTTTGAGCTGTTTAGGGAAGAACTATTGATTGGTTATGCATGTGCAATTGGTCAGCACTGAACAAGTTGTAGCTATCAAGGAGTGAGGAGAATCTAAAGGACCTCCATGACGTGCAGCGAGGGTCATATGACTGACAAAGGTCACGCCCTACACTAACATTATGTGTCATAGCTGAGATTACACTGTCCATAATGTTCATGGCTTAGTAAATCGATGATAAAACATTTAGCAGCCTGAATTCATGCTCATTAGTTCCAGAGTCACCAGAATAAGCTCAAAAGGTTTGTTAGGAAACACTTACATAGTCTTGCTCAGATAATTAAAGACTTTGAGAGAAACTCAACTCCTCACTTGAGAGTACAACATCTAGAAAACAAAATTCTCTCGGTGCTGTACCCGCTGTCCCTGTAGTAATCAGACTGTACTCTGAAATAAAGCCACAATTATTTACAGTCGACACCAAGTCAAACAGTAACACCTTCGTGAAAGGGAGCAATGTGTGCTGCATTTTAGCTCAGATGCCAGAAGAAATTGTTGGCATTGTAAGTTTCTGCAAATCATGAATAAGCTTCCTTTGCATGCTTTATACGTATCTTATCAGCATTTTTAAAATGATGTAATAAATGCACAGACTTTATCAGGAGGTAGAAGAGATGGTAGATGGCAAGACACCTAGGCAAGACGCTTGCCGAGCTACAGACCACAGTTATAGACCATCAAACAACAAATTCTGTTGTTTTTTAGAGAATCATTGCTGCATTTACAGCTGCTTATCGGCACCAAACGTGGATGCTCCTTTGCATCGCTGCATTTTATGCTGGGATTGTGCCCCCAAAGTGGGTATTTCAAGCCAAAATATGATCTCTACCTAACCATAACAAAGTAATTTTTTGGGGTCTAAAACCTGACCACACATTAACCAGTGCTGTCGAAATGTGAAGTTTTATCATATCCGCTGCATAATATGCAAGCGTAACATATCCATGGTTTGCAGAAACATACAATGCCAACATTTTTCTGGCACATTGGTTGTGCATTTCCAACATCACTGAATGCACAGATGGTGTGTATGCAGCATACAAGAGACTTAAGCCCAGTTTCCACCAAGCAGTTTGGTACAGTTCAGTTCAGTTCAGTACGTATTTTTTCCATTTGCACTGTAAAAAGTTGTGGATGGTACCAATGGAACCGTTCCGCACCGTCCACATTTTTTGTACCCCTTCCGTTGAGGTACCTAGCAAACAGATGTGGTAAAAGGTGGATATTTGAACACTGCAGTCACTGATTAGTCAAAATGGTCACTTGCTCAGAGCCAAGTTGTGGTTGGTTTTGAAGCTCATGTAACCACTGTTAATACTGTGGAGGGTTTTACATATATTAGTAAACTATAATTGTAAAAAGGAAGGATGTTTTTCTGCCTCTCGTAGCTGCTGTAGTTTGAGAAAAAAAACTCAATTCACTGGGCCGACTGCCGGCAACTTTTAGGGTGGAACGTAAACTTGTAATGTTACTCAAGGCATGAGTTGACGACTTGAATCCATCAGCACACCTTACATTTCAAAATGACAACTTTGACCATTCCGTTCATTTTTATTGTCTCTCCTGGATGACACAGACTTTTAGTAATGAGTGGCTCTTCAAGCATTTAAAAATTTATTTCAACTAGATTATGTGAGCGGTGTAATCCTTGAAGAAAAAAAAAAGCATTGCAGAGCATCATTCCTGTGGGTTCCGGCCGCCTGCACTTGCCTGAGAAGGGCTAAGTGCACAAACCCGCTAGCGATGTGTCGGTCGCGAATGAAACAGCTCTCAGAGCCGGCTCTTTGAAGTGAACGACGACAGCCGGCGCCTGATTGGGAGCCGCTTTGTTTTTTTTTTTTGTTTTGTTTTCTCTTTTTTCTGTTCAAGTCGCACGTGATTGGTTAATATGTGTGGCGTCTGTGTGTCCACGCTGAGCAGAAGGGGGAGGGGCGGGGGTTACAGACACACACAGCACAGTGAGCACATGAACAGGAGGGAGGGAGATGAGAGAGAGAAAGAGAGCAGGCGCTAAAGAGAGAAACAGACGAGGAGACGCTGGAAAGGTAAAAAGAAGTTGAGAAAATGAGTGACAGCAGGAAACGCAGTAAGATTTGGAACCATTGCAATTACACTGATACTGCAAAGGCAGAGTGTAGAGTCTGCAAGAGTAGAATCTCATATCGAGTAGGCTCCACAAACAACCTGCACAGACACATGAGATGTGTCCACCCATCAGTGCAAAAGAGGAAAGAAGACAAGCAAGCGAACCCATTAATGAAGGTGCCAGTGGGTCTTCCACTGCAACTGTTGCTGCTGCTGCAATGTCTACAGATTAGACATGACCAGAGATAATAATGTATACTACTAAATAAAACAAAGCATAATTTTAACACTTATTGTTTACTCCTTTTCAGCTTTGTTACAGCCTCCAGAATGTTAATCCTGTGCAAGGGTCTGCAGAGAGTGACAGCTGAGCACCAGACCAAAGTGACCGCAGGGAAAGTGACAGAATTAGTGGCTGCTCTCTGTGCATCCATGGACAGAAAGTTCCACAAAATTGAATACAACACTGTTCTCTCAGAAACCACCATTCTTGACCCAAGATTCAAAAAGCTGGAAGAAATCCCTCAGCAGATGCAACACTGGAAGTGAGATCCTATCTTGAGGAGCCCCTTTTCCAGAGAAGTGCAGACCCACTAAGCTGGTGGGAGAGCAAGGCTTCATTTTACCCACGTCTTACACATGTGATGGCATGAAGACTGTGCATTGTTGCAACATCAGTCCCTTCAGAGAGAATCTTCTCTAAAACAGGGCAGATTATAACGAAGAAACCAGATCAACCCCTCAAAGCTGAGGCACCTCATTTTTCTCAATGCCAATCTTTGCTAAAGACTACGTAAAACTGTTACCTGGATACTGCTTTTTTTTTTTCTCTCTCTTTTGGTTTTGCACATTTTAATTCATATTTTGTTGTGTGATACTGTAAACTTCTCCGTTGATTCACTGTAGTTACAAGTTTAAAATAGTTAAATGTTCAATTGTAAATACTTAAAAGTTTGCTTTTTGTACTTTATATTTTTTTTTTTCATAGCAGCAGTATATAAATAAAGCCATTTAAATAATAAAAAAAAATGAGATGCATGTTTTTTTACATTAGTAATTCATTTTACACATAATTTTACATTATTGTTGGTAATAAATTCATTTAAGCAACAAAAAAAATTGAGGAGCCACTTGGGAGCCGAAAGAGCCAGCTCTTTTTAGTGAGCCGAGCCAAAAGAACCGGCTCTCTAAAAAGAGCTGGAATTCCCATCACTAATACCCGCTATTTTTAAATATCCCAATGAGAGAGACTCTCCCTCCAGCCTGTTCTATTTGTTCTGGAAATGCCAGTGTGTAACCCCATTCCCTGGACGATAAACAAGGTGCAGACTTCCATCTGTGTCACTGATGATGAGGAAATACAACAACCCTGCCCACATTTAAGAGTACTGTTTGCGGTAAAAATGCTTGGCAGACCTAGGGTCTAAGTACCATGTCTGAAAGGCTACTTTTGGTTCCAAAGGTACTATCCGAAAGTGTTTGGTGGAACAGAGCTCTACAGACTCATTGCCAATTTTTTTGTTATCCTTTTGACAAATAGTTATCCTTAAATCACTGTAGTTCCTCGTCCACCTGTGCTTGCAGCACTATCATGAGCAGATGAAGCCAGGAAGAGGCAAAGAGTAATGCACCTTTTCAGTTACTGTGATAGAGTGTCAAACACAGCTGTTGACAGCAGAGGCACTAAAACATGCTGATGGGTCAGACATGACTGAACAGAGCTGGTGGTAATAAAACAGGGTGTGCTTTGTTTCTATAATGACCTTGTCTTTACATCTACGGTGAATAATGCAACCACAATAACAGAGTCAGCTATTAGGTCTACAGGTTATTAAACTCACGGAGAATTACATTTTAATGCAGACCTGCTTCATATATATATAGATTCTACATAATAGATTAATAACTAATTCATGATATACAGTAATCTATAATACATCAGAATCTTTGTAATGCAGCGGGAAATCAAATCCATTAAGTAAGCCTCCAGATACTCTAAATAGTCTAATCTAAAGGTGTAGGAGAGACATTTTATTATTGATGATAGTGGTCTACAATTAGGCTGCTTTCACAAACAAATGTTATGCTGTGTAATGCGTAACTGAAAGCTTAAGTGATATGAAATAGATGAGCTTCAATAAATGGTCATGATAGCAGTACCTCTGAATAACCCATGCAGCCCATTTTATTTTAATCTGCTACACCTTTCTCTCATCACTAGTGTTTAACCGTGTCACTGTGAAATTAGATGCTGCAAACTCCAACTGTAATGGTGCTTGTTGGAGCGGTGAAGTTACGCACTGAGGAGAGCATTATCTGTGACGATGGTTGAATGAACGGGGTGTTGCTCCACGCTTCTGGTGACTAAATGGTGATATAGAGGATGATGATGATGATGGTGTGAGGTTGAGGGCCACGTGCCAGTTTTTGCTCTCTTCTCTTTGAGCAAATGGCACCAGTTAATAAACACAGGTCAACAATAGAGCAGCTGTCTGTTCAGAAAAGTGCAGTGAATCAGGCTAATGGAAGTACTATTATCAGTCAACAGTGGAAAAGTCTGACAATCAATAGGCTGAATGCTGATTATGTAATTTAATCCATATGACTGAGAAGTATAAACATTTGCATATAAAAATAACAGCACAGTGAGGAGGAAAGTCTGAAATTGGCATGCACAGAAATCATGCCAATTTCATTGGGTTCAGATGTCAACAGCCAGGATACACTCATCTGCATATGTCTGATAGGAGGTGTGTGTTTGTGTGTTTGCCAAACTGTCTTTATTACTGTGTGAAAGCTCTTGTCTCAAACCCAACATGGATTATTTTTATTGATGTCTCTGTACTGTATATCTGCACAAACCAAACCACTTGCCAGAAAAATTGTTGGCATTGTACGTGTAACCCAGTAGAAAACTGAGTTCTGTAAAGTTATTTTACTCCCAGTGCTATTTTATGTGTTATTTATTTCATTCCAGCACATTTTATTTTCTGTTTGCTAATCAAACAATGACAGGTATCCTACCTATACTTGATTCTTATTGGTTCAATCAGCCAATGCAGACTTCTGATTGGAGAGGAGAGTCAAGTCCCACCCTCTTCACGTAGCATGCTATCAATCAGAAGCACGGAGATGACACGAGCGGACGAAGCAGATAAATTGCTAAATGAGTTGATAACTAGCAAAACTAAAACTAGTGGTTTGTATAAATTTAAGCAGAAGTCTGAGTGTGAAGTGACCGACCGGATCCACGGACCTGTGCGCCAGGAGTTTTAACAACTTTTGGTAACGTCTTGGTGAGTTGAGCCGAGCTAAGCTAATGTGGCTAACTGCAGCTAACAATAGCAAGTTCAATGTGTCGTCATGAGGTCCTGTAGAAAGTTTGTTTCTTTGCTAATATGTGAACTTTCTACACACTGCTATGATATGAAGAGTGTTAAAGCAGCATAATTTTTGCAACCTGATAGAAAAATACACAATATGAGTAATAAGTCAATTATTTTCTGTTGATGGTGAATTAATTATTTTTTGTGTTCTTTTTATGTTATACTGGGCACACTTGCAGCATAGCTGTCCTGTTATGCACCACCAGTGCTAATAATATGCACTATGGTTAAGAAAAACTACTGTGTGATGTGTAACATCGATGCTGATGTGCTGTTATTCAGCTCATGATTTAAAAAAGATACATACATGTCTATTTCATGGATAAAATGTCAATAATCATAATTTAATGTGTAATATGTTAAATAATCATAATTCATGGTTAAAAAGCTAAAAAGATAAGTTATGTTAAAGGGGATGAAAAATTTCATGAGAAATGCGGAACAGTGATTCATGAAGTTAATCACTATTGTGTTACAGTAGTGTCTGAAGAATTTTGATGTGATTTTATTATGGCCATAAGAGACAGGAACTCAGACATAACCCAGAGAGTAACAGCCTTGTTTCTGCCCAGGCTAGGTTTTTGAGATTCCCTGGAGAAAACCCCTAGATTTAGATCTGGATTCAGATTCTCCTTGATGAAGGAGATGGCGAGCCAACTGTGAAACTGAGCATCTCCTCATCCGAGGAGCTGGAGTGACATCACCCTTGCCCCAAGGAGGAAACCCCCCTTCCCGTCTTTTCCCCTTTCACCTCTGTGGTAGGACTAAAGCCTGATTTATGGTCCTGCATTAAATCAACGACGTCGCTACGTCATAGGGTACGTGGCTACGCAGAAGGCTTGCCGTAGCCCCCGGCGTAGCCTGACGTGCACCTCCCCAAAAATGTAACTACACGTCAAGGTGACGCAGACCCAGCGCAGACCGAGAGGGCTGTGATTGGTTTGCTTGGTAGCAACACATTTGCGGTTCCGTATTTCCAGATTGCGCCATCTTTAAACATCTTCTGTTGCGATGTAGATGTTGCAGTATTAAGGCCCATTTATGCTCAACGTTCAATACGGATACGGACGGAGCCGTCTGTCCGTGCTCCGTGTTCATTTCTCTGTGACTGGAAAAGCCGGGAAGCTAAATAAAGAATCAACTAGAGATGACGATAACCATTCAGGAAAGGAACGCAGCCTCCTACCGCACTGGCAGTGAATTTCACCGCGACGAAATGGAGTGACGGAGAAGTTCGAAGGGTTCACGACGGCGTCACGGCAACGACGTAGGTACGTCGTAGGTACGCCGCAGGACCATAAATCAGGCTTAAAGGTCACACCTCACTACCTGACTTGACTGATATAAAAAGCGCTTGACTGAAATTGACTGTCTGACTCATGCTAGCTGAACTGAACTTAACGGAACAAAGGAACTTTGAACTCTTTTTCAATTAAAGGGACATTTTCTGTTATTTAAAGTGAACTGTGCAATTTTATGTGATTTGCCTTACCTGTTCAAAAGGGTGAAATATTGTTCATTTGTTGCATTGAATGCACTTAAGAGTCTCGACCAGTTGAGTGAAGCTACAGTGTTCGTTTAAACAAATATTTTATTTTGTTATTTTTCCAAAGTGCCTTTAATATAATTTTACATTTAATCCATCATCTGGCTCCAGCTACTTATTGTGTCATTCTCTCTTTAAATCCCTCCTATGAATCTAGACACTGGTCCTAACTATTTAACTACTCTGTGTACCCTATCAGAAGTGGGTTACATAGTTTCTGTTAACCACAGATACATTTCAGTGTTATTATGTAGCAGATACAGTGAAAGCTACTTTTCAAAAACACTGTGGTTAATATGTGGCAAGGTTAAGGCTCATCCTAAGCGTGTGGTTATGGTAAGGAAAAGATAATGCTGCAGTGTAAAATACTCACTTTTTGTGGCACTGTCATGGCAGGAAATGCAGTGAAGTCTTTGTAAATAAAAAACAACGTAGTCTAATACAGCAGTTCATCTGACATTCTCCTAATTAGTGACCCATGAATGACATTAATTTATCGACATAAAGCCTTGACACAAATATAAAGTTACTGTGGTTCGCTTTAGAAAAAGCAACATATTCAGGCCACACATTTAAATGCCTACAAAGTTTACTCAAAGTAAATACTGTTCCAAACACTGGTCTCCTGGAGGAAGTCCCAAAGGAAAGTCCTGTGTTTTGCAACCCATCGACAACCCCAACCTACCTCCTAACTGCATCGCTATGTCACTTAAGAAATGTTGATAATGTGTATGAAATGTACATGTCGTGTATTCATGGACTGCAGAAACCTACAACACCAATGTCTCCTAGCAACCGGGCTGCTCAAACTGAAGCCTTTCGGAACATTTTCACTCGTTTCTTTAGTTTCATTTCAATGGTGTTAACCCATGCAGCTTTTTGTGAGATACTACGCCAGAAAGAAAAAATCAAGGTAGCTAGAATGTATTTAGTTGTACTAAAACTACACAGCAACATGTCCTTCCAGGAATAATGTCCCTGTACATAGCTCCTTCAGAGAGTGTTTTCTCCTGTCAGTTAAAAATATACACATTAGCTGAGAGTGGAACTGCGGATATAACATTTTCTTTGATCAGCTGTAAAACTGTTAATAATTTACCTTAAAGTACTTACTGATGCTTTATCCTGTTGTGGTTCATCACTGGCAGTGATGATGTCAATAAACAAACAACAACAGACAAACAGTATTTTCTAAGTTTAAATGGCCCCATAACAACCAAAACATCCAAAGGAAAAAAGGACACGGCATCCAGCTGTGAGAGTTCGGGAATCATTCTGTTATCTGTACATCCCTGAAGGCTGACTGGCACCTTTTCTTCTTATCTTGTTGAAACTCAATCTCAGTGTCCTAATGTGGGCACAGAGCAGTAACTTGCCCATGACTTATCCACTTGTGCAAGAAGATAAAAAACAAATGTTCTGCTCACAGAAAACACTTGCAGGTGCTGATTCTGAGAGCATGAAACAGCAACACAGTGCCCAGCAGAAAATGTTGGCATTGTACGTTTCTGCAAACCACCAACACGTTGCACATTATATATGTATCATATTCGTCTAATAAAGTGATGTAGTATATGAGCTGACTACAACATACACTCATACAATGGTTTGTATAATAGCCTACAAAAATGCACACTTAATGGTTTGTATGATATCCTTACAAATTAGCACCCCAAGGATGACTTAACATACTTATGGTAAAGTTATGGAGATCAGGTTTTGGTGAGAAGTCACTGTCATTAGGTTTAGACAAAGAAGCATGGTGAGGACATACTTTAAAATGACTCAAAGTTCACACAGTTCCTTACAGCACTCTTCAGGGAGAAATCTTGCTTTTTGTGACCCATCCGCTGCCTCAACCTGCCTCCTCATGATCTACTTCCTTCTTTATTCTTTACTCTTGTTAGCACATCTGTCACATGAACGCATCCTTTCCCAAATATGCCGATTAAACACAAATTACGGGCTGACAGAGGGTAGGTACAAATTTTAGTGCAGGAAAATGAATGAACAGTGAATGAGAGCAGCCTGCTGACTTTGTCGTCAGGAGGTGGAGGGGATGGTAGATGATGTGTTACCTGAGGAAGATGCCTGCCAAGCTGCAGACTGCTGCAGTCCAGAGGGTACCAGAGAGTGGTTTCTTTACTCCTGTCCCATGCCATTCCTGGACAAATGACTCCTGTATCATCCCATACCTTCTGCAGACTCCTGTTTGAGGCCAAAAAAACAACGAAACCAGTTCTGTTTAGCTAGTCCTTACTGTGTTTCCTCTGGAGATAGTGCCACAAAAAGCCGAGGTTTATTTCATATCCTGCCCACAAAATAGTTTATTTTAAACCAAAACATTCTCCGAGACATAACAAAGTGGTTTTGTGTCTTAGCCAAACCGCACACATTGCTGAAATGTAAAGTTTCAGCATATCCATTACATAACAATGTAAAAATCATATCTAACATATCTGTGGTTTGCAGAAACGTACAGTGCCAACATTTTTGCTAGCTGTTGAGTTAAAATGATTACATTTTGGAAAATCACACATCAGCACTGTGTTTTTTTAATAACCATATTTTAGTTGCATGAAAACAAGGCTAAAAGTTATCTTTCCTCAGTCGAGCCGAGTCTTGGTACTCTGCAGTGTGCAGTGAGGGGGAGACGTCAACAACAGCAACTTATAAAATAAACATTATTTAGATATCCAGCTGCACTAGGATATTTAAAGCCCAACCCTCTCTGGCAATGAAAATAAACACTAAATGCTTAATTAGGAAAATACTAAATGTTAAAGTTTATTGATCATGATAATATAGAGATACGGGTCTCTCTCTCCACAGCTACTTAGGAAATAAATAGTCTGGTGGTTTGTGCTGTAGGAAATTTTTCATTATCACACAGCCCATCAAAGTTTGTCTTTTAAAGTCAAAATGCACTCCAAATTGCAGGTGGAGATTATTACTCTAATATAACACTAATTATTTTAAATGTTTTAATATAAAAACAAAATCAAGTCAAGTTCAACTTTATTGTAATTTCCACATACAGAGTACAGGGGAATGAAACTGTGCTTTCTCCCAGTCCCAAGGTGCCATCATACACTTACAAAATATAAAAATATAAAGATAAAAAGTAGCAAAATATACACTTGCACATCATGTCAAGTTATAAAAGATAAATATACATCACACATATACATACAGTATATATGCATATATACACACATGTGTACATATACAAACAAATAAAAGCACACTTAGAATGTAAGGCGCCCTGAACTAAGATGCATCTGGTATTCAAAGTGCATAATGGAATAAATGACAGGTTAAAAAACGATGAAAATAACAATCAAACTTGACAGAAGCATCACCAAATCTGCAACTGCACCAGCCCAGTTGCCAGAAGAAAATGTTGGCAGAGGAAAATGTTGAAAAAGTTGGTGTAGTGCACTGCCTAAAAAAATTAAGGGAACACCTAAATCACATATTTCACATCTTGATGAATGAGTTATTCAAGCTGAAAATCTAAAAGTAGTGTGTATGGCCTCCATGTACCTGTATGCATTCCCGACAACATCTGGGCAAGCTCCTGATGAGCCAGTAGATGGTGTCCTGGGGGATCACCGTCCAGACCTGGATCAGGACATCAGTGAGCTCCTGGACAGTCTGTGGCAGTGCTGGATGCACCGATACATAATGCCCCATAGGTGCTCAATTGGATTTAGGTCAGAGGAACGAGAGAGCCGGTCAATGGCATCAGTGCCTTCATCATCCAGAGACTGCCTACCCTGGAACCCAGGGCCCACTGCACCAGCCTAAGGTCTGACATTCGCTCTGAGGATTTCATCTCGGTACCTAACAGCAGTCAGGGTACTGTTGGTTATGATGTGGAGGTCTACGCAACCCTCCAAGGATCTGCCTCCCCAAGACCATCACCCACCACCTAACTGGTCATGCTGGATGATGTAACAAGCAGCATAATGTTCATTGTGGTGTCTCCAGACTCTTGCACCCCTGTCACATGTGCTCAGTGTGAACCTGCTCTCATCTGTGAAGAAAACAGGGTCCAGTGGGGGACCTGCCAATACTGGCATTCTCTGGTGAGTACCAATTGAGCTGCATGGTGCTGGGCTGTGAGCACAGGTCCCACTACAGGATGTCGGGCCTTCATGCCACCCTCATGGAGTCTGTTTCTGACAGTTTGGTCAGAAACATGCACACTAGTAGCCTGCTGGAGGTCATTTTGTAGGGCTCAGGCAGTGCTCCCCCTGTTCCTCCTCGCACAAAGGAGCAGAGACCGGTCCTGCTGCTGGGTTGATGTCCTTCTGTGGCCCTGTCCAGCTCTCCCTATGTAAGGGCTGGTCTCCTGGAATCTGCTCTATGCTCTTGAGACTTTGCTGGCAGACACAGCAAACTTTGCAGTAACTGCATGTATGGATGTGCCACCCTGAAGGAGCTGGACAACCTGTGCAACCTGATTGGGCTGCAGGTACTGTCTCATGCTACCAGTAGTGACAAGGATACTAGCAGAACACAAAACTAGAGAATAATCAGTCAGGAAGGATAAGGAGAGAACAAACCATTCCTTTTTGTCTTTCGTTTGCCTCTCCATTGCGCCTGTCATCACTTTCATTTGCACCAAAGCTGCAGACTAGAGGGCTGCATTTGGGATTGGGTCCCGCCGGGTCCCTCGGGACCCAACGCAAATATCGCGGGAGCAGGCGGTTTGAACTTTGCTGTGGGCAGGAACGGGCAGCTAAAAAAAAACACTGCAGGATCGGGATGTAGCCTTTTTTGTTTTTTTATTATTATTATTTTTTTTAAAAAGGTGTGATAGTCATTTTGATCCACACTCCACCAGTTGGTGGCAGTAATGCACCAATTCACTGTTTGCCACCCGCCATTAAACAGTAGAAGAAGGAGAAGAAGAAGAAGAAGAAGAAGCAGAAGAAGAAGATCTAGCCTAGCGACAGGATGGAGTCAACTCATGATGTCGAAAAGAAGCTCAAACAAGGTCTTTACAACACAAAAACAAAGCAAGGCAAGTCTGACATTTGGAAAAGTTTCTCAATTGTTTGTGACAAAGATGGAAACGAACTGGACTTTGTTAGTTGTGACAAATGTGCAAAAATACTAGTCTACAATGGACACAAATCCGGCACCTCTGGGTTGAGGCGACACACCTGCTCTGTTCTCCCCGGTCAAAGTAAGCTGCTTTTCAAGGATAAACAAGTTCTCCCTACACACATTAAACAAGAAACTACTGAGAAATGTGTGGAAGTGTGCTGTCGAGACATAAGGCCATATGACTTCGGCGCCGGGAAAGGCTTTGTTGACATAGTGCAACACTTTGTTAATGTTGCCGCTAAATATGGCAAATTTGATGTAAAAGATGTTTTACCTCATCCAACCAGTGAATCCAGACATGTCGATTGGCAAGCACAAGCACTGCAGGCGCCAGTGGCAGCGGAGATAAAGCCCATCATCGAAACATATGGATGTGCCATCACAACAGATATATGGACGGAGGATTACCATAAAACTTCATTCATATCCGGCACCATCCATTATACAAACAACAACTTCGACCTCGTTTCCAGGGTGTTATTCGCGGCTCCCTTTGAGAGTGGTGTATCAAAAATGGGAGAATATCAGGAGCCTGCTGTTCCAGAAATTCCGTGAATTTGGAATAGATGCGTCACTTCTATCTGGCCGTGTTGTGTTTGTCACTGACCGTGGAGCCAACATAGTCACCGCCCTGCGTGGATACACCAGGCTGAACTGCAACGCGTACATCCTGAACGTCACCCTGTGAAGTGCATTTGCACCAGCCGTGTTGGCTGAAACTACTGAGCTGTCTGAACTGTTGACCAATGCAAATTATGATATGCTGGGTTCCATACTGCAACAGCATGAGGAGATCTCCATATTACTGCTGAGCAATAACTATGAAAGAATTGCGCAGATCAATGCAAACACTTTGACAACAGTAGTTGCGTTCCTTAAGTTATTCAAGGATGCTATTAAAGACCTAGAGTCCGACAACTCCACCCACTCCCAGCGCATCACTTCCACTGCCGTGGTCCGTGAGACTCATTGAACACTGCCAAGCAGCATCCCTCGAGCCCTTGCTCTCTGAAGTCGCCAATGTGTGTGCCTCACGTCTGGAAGAACTGATGAGCAGCAGTGACACATCTGCATTCCCTCTCCACATGATGTACAGGATTGCAACGCTCCTGACTCCTAAAATGCAACTGCTACGGATGCTGCCCCCAGATGCAAGAGAAGACGTGGTTAAAGGTATGTACGTAGCCTATTACAGACATAAAAACAGAAAAAAACACAGTGCAATTACAAATTAGAATAAGTGAAATGCAGTCAGAAAATAGAAACAGAGATAAAAAAACAATGATTAAAAATCCTAAGTAGCTATATATAGCTGAGTGAATAACAGCATGAGCCATTTTATAAATACATATTTATTTATATGTAAATCAAATCCTATCCAAAGGCGCAAAGGAAATTATTCAGAAGATGCAGTTTGACCTGGTCCCGGCCACAGCAGAGGATGAGCCACCAGCCAAAAAGCAGACTTGGAAGACAATGCGTCCTTTGCTTCAGCGCCAAAGCTGGTCGATGATAAAATGGCTGAATATCTCAGCTCCCGGCTTTCTGATAACCCAGACCCAGACAGCGTGCTTCAATGGTGGAAGTTCAACAAAGAGCGCTTCCCAGGTCTCTCAAAGCTGGCGCATTTTATCCTCAGTATCCCCGCATCCAGTGCGCCTTCAGAGCGGGCCTTTAGTATCTGTGGGCGCATCTTGGAAGAGAGACGCATGGGATTGGGACCACAGTCAGTCAGCAACATTCTCTTCCTCCACAGGAATATGGCCAAGTGATTCATTTGTTAAATTCATTTGTTAACTTTGTTTATTACATAAAGAGGCGTGATGATGCCAGTGTTATTGAGCATAGGCTGCCTAAGTCTGAATGTTTTTATTCTTATTTTTATTTTTTCAAACAGAATACCTGAGACATCTGGCTGTGTGATGTTGCACTGAAAAGTTTTTGATAAAACAAAGTTATATTTAAATTTATTGTGTAGTGTTGTCTATCTGCTGATTGTGTTCTCAGTAATGTTTCTTATTCGGGTCCGGCGCCACGAGGGGACGAGGGGGGTTGTTTGATTTTTTGCCCCCTCAGTTTAAGTTTTGTGTACCATAGTAAATCTGCAAAAACAACAAAAATACTGGTCCAACTGACCAGTATTTTTGTTGTTTTTTTTTTAACATAGGGTTATGGTGTTTGAGAGGAGAGTGAAACACCATAACCCCCTGTTATTTGCGGTAATTTCAGAACCATGGACAGCGCTGTTTGTTGCATGTTGTATTAGGTTTGGCCTCACGGCGCACCGTAGTATGTGATTTAAGCTAGCTTGCTTGCTAAATAGTTTGGTCAACTTACTTGGCCATCGCGTTAGTGTGTTTTTTTTTCCCAAAAAGCAGTTCAAGCCAAAGATGGATATAAGAACGTGGTTTTGTAAAAAAACAAAAAACAAAAAACAAAACAGTACAGAAGAAACCGCAGCCTAGGCCAGCGGCTCCTCGCTTACTCAGAAAGTTCAACAAACAAGAAGGCTGAAACTCTACTGAGGAAAGGTTAGACAGAATGTAGCTGGTTTATTTTTCTGTGTTCTATGTCACACATGTCTTTTTCTGCTGGATATGTCAGACATGCATCCAGACAGCAGGATGATTTATGATGGATGAGTTTTGAAATCGGGGCCATCCAGCTTTGGATGACAGATTAGGCTAGTGGAAAAACTGTGTAGATTCATGACATGATAAGAATGTGTACACAGAAAGCCAGAAATATACACATTATTTTCGGCATATTTGTAAAGCCTCTCAATTAATGTAGGAACTTGTTGCACATGCATGAGCGTTTCCACTCCATATTTATTCATAAATATGGAGTGGAAACGCACGATGAATATGCCTTGAACCAGCTTTCATACCAATTTGCCGCTTGCTCCACCCGTCTGTCTGTCTGTCTGTCTGTCTGTAAGCTCCATCTGTCACGAGACAAACATGAAAGAAGACGTGCAGTTTATTGTGTTTCACCGGCGACGAGCTGTCAACGAAACAAACAACCCCATGAATTATTAATAGCCTATAAAATGACGTGTTTTCTCCTGCGGGATGGGAGAAGACACAAAATCAATGCATCTCTATTATTGTGCAGGCATAAATTCTCAGAGTTTTGTGGGAGCGGGCGGGAGTGGACATACACATTGCGGGTGCAGGCAGGAGTGTAACACACACGTTGCGGTTGCGGGTGGTAATGGTCAGAAATTCAGCAGGAGCGGGCAGGAGCGGGATGAAGAAAACAGTCCCGCGCAGGGCTCTACTGCAGACTCAAGCTCAACACCAACAAACAGCAAAACCAGTTGTGATTTAGTGAGTCATTACAGTGTTTCCAGCAGCTTTTTAGGCACCAAACATGGGTGTTTAGTAACAACTTGTAGCCACTCTCTTTTTTTTTTGCCGGGATTGTGCCCCAAAATCATGTACTTCCAGCCAAGACACGATCCTTTCCTGATCTCAACCAAGTGGTTTTTGTGCCTAAATGTACCCACGTGCTAATCACAACATTGTTGAAATGTAAAGTTTTGTGTAAATGTAACAGAAATGTACATTAACAACATTTTTCTTCAATTTGTTTGCAATACAGAGGCTAACTGACCTAATCAGAAAGCCTCTTACCCATTTAAATGAACCATAATCTATCATTTAAGAGCAAATGTTTTTTTTCCAAAAGATTAGAAAGAAAACCTTCTCTTTGAAACTGAAGGATATTTTACTGTTTAAGTTTTGCTGTAAGCTCAAACTGTGAAGTTTTGCTCCAAAATAGATTCAAAACCAAACAAGTGTTTGAACAAGTGCTATCAATTACACGGTGATGTTTCTTAAACTCCATTCCAGCTCTGTTTTTAACACTTGTTTTTCTTTTCTCTCCTGTCTCAGTAACTGATGATTATGCTCTGTTGTGCTCACTGTGAACACTGTAAGTTTCTGCAGAAAGGAAAATCATCTAAATACCTCAAATGCAAAATGTAAATGAGCTACTTGAAGCTCATCCTACTGTTGCGCTCATTGTAAGTTGCTCTGGATCTAAGCGTCAGCTAAAATCCTAAAATTTAAATGTAAAACAGCCGTAAAACCCCTTCGCTCTCCTGAGTTACAGCTTATCTGCGCTTGTGGAAGCCACACTGACTTATAAAATAAACATTAGTCACAGCCACAGTTACATGAAGATATATTGGCCTACATACAATGCGTGATGAATGTGCTTTCCTCCCAGGCATGAACATTTGGTCCTTTTTAAAAGTTTTGAAGAACACTAGGGGGTGCACACACACAAACACACAGACACACACACAGACAAATTTATTCACTTTTTGTCTTCGTAACCCAGTTGCTTACAACTCCTTCCCCATACACTGTTTGATATTATTGAAATTATTTTTACCTACATTTCCCACTCATTTTTTCTTCTTTTAATATTTGCCTGTTTCAAACTTGATTCTTTAGGGTTAGAATATAACTTCACAAATGCTACCAAATGAGCCCCTGCATTTCAAAGAATCAAGCCCACTCTCAAATATCCCCAGTGAGCAGTTCTTGCTTTCCAGCACTTCTTCTCTGAGAAGTATAGCACAGTGTAGAGCTTAACGCAAAACGGCTGCACCCCCTCAACCCCAAATCAAACACATTCAAATCTGTGCGATGAAGTCAAACCTCCAGGATTTCACTTGAACACAGCATGAGCCTGAACCCTCCACCTAGGCTCATTTCAACAAAGCAGATCTGACATAAAGAGGCAGGTCACTTGTTTGATGATCAGACAAATCAGAATTGAATGATTGGGCAAATTATGTGCTAATGAGGGCTGCTGATGATAATGGACGAAGAGGCTTCTAATGAGGTTTCTCCCTAATGACATTTTGCTGAGAGTTTTCCTTCATCTGACTGTGATTCTGAAGTTTAGGGTGCCTTTCATTTCATATTTTGCCCCTTTGAATGTTAATGTCTGTTAAAGTGATAGTCCTCCCAGAATCTGTCTGAAGTACCAAAGCACCAAACACATTCGGCTCGAAAAGTGATTGCAAAACTTTTCTGGTTGGCTTCTTAATAGGGAACAGCAGCCAGTGATCATCTGAGTTTGTTTTTTTGTAATCCATCCACCTCCACAATCTTCCTCTTTACCGGATTGCTCGCAGCCAGTTCCTTTTTCACTCCTGTCAACACACTGGTCATGTGATCGCAGCCGTCCAAATACCTGGGTTATGCTTAAATTACTGGCTCATCATTACGTGGCATATGTAGGAATCTTGGTGTTACTGTTCATAGCAAAACATATGAACAGTGCATGAGAAAAGAAGAGGCCTATTTTCTTGCAATTGGAAATAAGTGTTGAAATACATTGTAGATAAACAGATAGAGAGATAAAATCCAATTATTGTTATTGCATATTGGAGGTCTGTGAAGCTGGAGAACCAGAGAATCTGACACCATCCAAATTTTTCTGATATAGAAGATATTGCAGCTCTGACTCCCAATTCGCGAAAATTTCTATAACCAGTTTTATTTGTCCGCGTCTTGGTTTGAATGTTTTGTTTTGGTTTTATAGTTGGTGTATGTTTCTGTGACATTTTGTGTCTTTGGTGTTCTCTTAAACTTCAATTTAACTCATTTTATTCATTCTAATTTTATTTTAATCTTATTCACTTTTACATTTTATTATACATTTTTTGTTCATTTATTTTATTATTTATTTCATCTTATGTCATTTACCATTCTTATCATTTTTCCCCTCTCCTTTTTGTTCATTCTCCTACCTCACCTTGCATTACTTTAATACTTTAATCTACAAACACTAACATAGGCTTTTCCGAAACATTGTGTGTGTCTGTCTGTCACAGGCCCTTCATTCACAGATGACAGATGTCCAGGCCCCTCCTACCAATGCTAATTACCATAATATCCAGCCTGGTGACTTTGTCTATATCAAGCAGTCATGGTGGATCGGTCCTTTCAAAGTCCTACTGACCACCAACACCACTGTGAAGTGTGGAGGACAGCCCACACAGGTCAAAGCCTCCCACTGCAAAAGGTACGCGGCCTGCAAGATGTCAACATCAACCAGCGTTCAGCTGATCAGATGCTGACGGAGGACAACCAACATTTCTTCTGCTGACTGTCCTTGTGATTGGGTTATTGCTTCCGTGGCTCCTTGACACTGCCAGCATGAACCAAGGGGGACAGAGGGCTGCTATAGAAAATCCCCTTCTTACAACTGTGATGACTGACCTTCAAGAAAAGAACATGCCAAGAATGGCATGGCCCACCTTGAATGCAGTCTCCATTCTTCAACAGAGACAAAACTCTGGACCCCAGAATTTCCCCACAGGTGACCAACTTATTTCCACAAACGTCAGTCTTAACCTGACTGGAATGGAAGCTGAAAACAGTCAAAATTTCACCAACTGTTATGTGTGTGAATTTATTCCCCATTGTACCAATAAAGGCCTCCCAAAATGGCTCTGCCCATTTCTGACTGTGACACCTGTCATCTACTCCACCCAAATACACCTTGCACCCATAAACTATGCTAAGTTGCACCTGTGAAGTGACCCTTATCCTACAAAACATCCACAAGCAAATGTCAAGCATGGACTTAAGTCCCCACGGCTACCCCTCTGTGTATAGTTCCATGACCAATGGTGGCAGAGACATAAAATGTGAATTTCCAACCTACTGTGTTTTTCCTGAATACCAAGGAAGTCTTCTATAAGTATGTACTTCAGACTATCATCGCCAGCTTCCAGCCTTTGTATGTTTATTTTGAAAGATTGGCCATGGCTGCTTCTTTCTGCTCAGTCCCCACTGGAAGAGCAATGTACTGGAGATATGACTGGGAGCTAATGAATACTTTCCTAAGGGGTTGGAGTGGAGCGTGCAGCCTAGGCTATACAGTCCCACCAGTGTGAGTGTCTCCTATGAATGAGGTTGATCAAAAACTGCCTGATTGCCTTACAGAATTACCTGTGAGTGTGTGTCAGTAGGTCTCCATCAGCCTTGCCTTGCCATACAGGATATACACACAGAGAGAATAATGCACACACAAAATGCCTTTGAACTGCAGGGGAGTTGTGAAGGGTAGAAACTTAAAAGCACTCATCTCAGATGGACAGCTGGCTGGAAGGACAAAGTAACCTTTTGGTTCAGGAGCCTCAAGACAATTTGAGCCAAACAAATTATATTAAGACTTTCCAGCTGCGGCCAACAGGGAGCTGAAACTTATGAAAAATATCCTGCTCCCATGGGCCCTGTGCAGAAAAGTGAACCAACAATATGTCTGATTTTCATAACATTATACTGCAAAAACACACTTGGTCTTTTGGGCTACACACACTCGACAGAATAAACACACCATGGCAGCAGTTCTCTTTTTCTTTTTTCTATCAGCAGTTGTTCTTCCACTTTGCCCTCTCATCTCAACACAAGTACAGCTGGCATTTCAGAGAGAGATAGCAGTATTGATTGATAGAAATGTGCCAAAGAGAAACGCACCAATCAAACTAAATTTTCCATTTTGTAAAAGTTTTGTAGAAGATTCAAACAGAGACTGAATATAGTTCATACTGCTGCAGATTTTATGTCCCAGCTGCAGTATTTGGGCACGTCTGTATTCTTTTTTTGTCAGGTAAGAGCCAGTTTCATTTGATACTATCATTTGAACACAAAAGCAAAGAAAATGCACTCTCATAGAAACTTTTCATAAAGTCTGAAGCCACTTTTTGTTTATGTGTGGAATGAAATGGCCAGACTGTGCCAAGCCTGTGGTTACGTTTTCATGCACTTCCATCGTTGTTTATCACATTATTCCTTTTAATGATGAATAAATGCCACTTCAGGAATGTGTGAAACTTTCTTGCAGCTTTGAAATTTGCCACTTCCCCTCCGCTTTTCCAAATTTGCTACATCATAATTGGCAAAAAATTTTCTTGGATGGAAACCAAGTGACATACAGAAAGAGAGAGAATCTCACAGAGAAAAGGAGAGATAACTTGAAATGAGAAGAAACAGGGAGAATCTGAAGCATCTGAGAGTTGGGCCGGCTAATTAATTTCCCAGTAGTGCAGCACATTTGCTGGAGGCCATGTAAACACTCTCCTCCCCTCCGTAGCATGGCTCTTAAAGGGATCAGCTGTCTATTTAGCTACAGATTATCACTCTGTGGGTTTATCTCCTACCCTGAGAGCAGAAGAGAAGGAAGGCGAGGACAATGGTACAGAGGGAGATAAGTGGAAGGTAGGAAAGGAGGGAATGCGAGGAGGGGGAGATGTGAAGGAAAGAATGAAGAAGAAAGACAATCCAAAAATAAGAGAAGAAAGAGAATAGAATAGAAGAGTGCGGTGCAGAGGAGGGGATCAGACCGTGGAAAAGGAGGAGAACTAAAAGATCAAAGCAGAAAGCAGCGAGAGAGTACCTAAAAAATACTAGTGTTCTTTCTGGAATGTATGTCTTACCTTAATGATAACACCGCCAGCAGCCAGGCACTTCAACAGCGAGGGGATGCACAGAATGGGATTCTCTGATGACATTATCTATGGCTGTCTTCAAGGTCACGAACAACTTTGTTCATTAAACACTCCAGGCCCCATTAAATGTCCCAAGCCCAGCCTGCCCTCAGCTGGAGAACATTCTGCCAAAAACACAGGCACATTGTGCCTGATGGGTTGTACACCACTGACTCATGATGATTATATGGTTGAAATTTATATAACACTGTTCATACGTTTTCCCACACAAAATAATGCACCAGAATCCATACTTATCCCACACAATGACACGCCTGCAATTTGTGCGTAATCCGTGTACTGTATTTTGGAAGCCTGCGATCACATGACCTATTTGCTATTGGGAGTAAGGAAGGATGTGGTCTCGAGTGGTCTTTCACATATGTTGTGAGTGAATTTTTGAACCAAGCAGCAACTGTACATTTCTTGTGAAAACTGGAGTGTATTTTGAAAAGGCACAATGCATGTTCTGCAAAATAAGAAGAAAATGGGGAAAATGCAGAAAAATACACTGCCGCACACAGAGAGTGGGTCATGAGTGATGAATGAGAGGGATTACATCTGTGTAAGTCCATATGTTGTTTTTGAGGAGAAGCCTGTATAGTATATCTTGAAAGCATTTAAATATGTTCGAATAGAATCCCAAACTATAAGTATGAACCTGAAAAATAGCGAAGTCCCCTTTAACATTACCCCCCCCCCCCCCCCCCCCCCCATTCACATCACAATACCTTTAAATAATACATCAATTTACTCTCAAGCCAGTCTGTCTTGTGAGACCTCACATACGTAGACGTGTGTGTGTGTGTGTGTGTGCGCATGTATAAATCAATGATTGCTTGTGTCTGTGGCCTCTTCGTAAAACAAAGTGGGACATCGTAACAATTCCAGCAAACTTTATTCATTTGAGGCTGCCGGCTGGTGAGTTAAAATTAAAGTATGTTTCTTTTTTCTTTGCTTTCGTTCTGTCTCTTGACAAGTCAACAGTTGTCTTCATGATTTACAGTCTATTTTCTTTCCTCTCTGTCTTTTATAGCTTTCAGCCTTAATGTCTCTCACCCAAAAAGCCACAGGATGAATGAAACATTCCTCTAAATCTGTCTTTTTCTATTTTTCCTCTCTGAAATCTTTTTACCCTCATATCCACCACACGTGACCGTTGTGCTGCAGCTCTGTCACGTCTTTGGTGTGTTTCAGAAACAGAACATCTTCTAGCAGTCTTTTCTTGAGCAGGCACATTTTGTGTTATTTTGTTAATTTTTCCCTTTTTAGCTGATTTATAGCAAATGTTCCCAAGCAAAAATTGCATTATTTATCAGGATGCATATACAATTGTATTAAGTATGAAAGGTGTACAGCAGTATCCCTGCTTAACCTCAGCTGTTAGTAATGTTTTGGAGTTTCAGTTGCCACTGTACTAAAAATAAAGTAAGTAAAAAAATAAATGCAGTATTGAATATTAATTTTGCGCCAATTGGCAATACATTAAGGGATTGGTTGACTGGTTTCTTACCCATCTCCACACAAGGCAACAAGTCAAACAGAGGAACAGAGAGAGGCAAAGAGGAGAGGTGGAAAGGAGAGCCAGATACAGACTTAATAAAAATATTAAAGAGAAGGAGGGAGAGGTAGTAGAGACAGAGAGGTTGGAGGAGATATGCCATTTTCTTTCAAAGCCTCCCAGTACAACAGGAAATGAAAGACAACAAGACTGAACAAACAAATGGCAGATAAACAAACAAACTGGTGCAAAAACACACACAGCGGGGAGCCTGTCATCCCTGCTGAGACAGCTGGCATCTCTCCATCTGCACCCCTACTCCCTGGTTCATCAGTTACACTTCAATCTATCAGCTACACCACCACCTACATCTCCATCCAAGGCTCATCCACAGAATGCCCCAGTACAATGCGTTATCTCCTGTCATTATGTTCAGTGTGTGGAAGGTATTTAACACCAGAAATCCTCTGCATGATGGGATTACCCTGTGAGAGATCTGATGAACTGAGGTCTCCTCTCACCAGGTTACTGAGGCTACACCCCTACAGTTGTGTTTTTTGCAGTTTACCTGGCAGTCCTTATAGTCATCTTTTGCTGGTGTAGCAGTAAGGATCCAATTGAAATTCCTAAATGGACAACATTAGAAGTCAGGATGTTAATGGCACTGGGTCTCATTCATGAAACGTGAGCGGAAAGAATTTGTGTGTAAACTGCTGACAGACGGAAATTTACGTGCATGTCCGCATTCATCAATATTTTAGTAGCTCCGATCTTTTCGTAGCTACTAACAAAATCTACTCCTGCTCCTGACCACTCATAGTGCTTGTGTAAATTTAGTAAAGCACATAAATATTGCTTGTCACTATTAGAAATTACAATTTTAATTCGTATTGTGCTCTGTTATGTGCACAATACACAGATGCCTTTGAAACACGTAATCTAAACATGACAAAATATTAAAAATATAACACATTTAGTTAAATTAGTTGGCAATTAGCAGGTTTAAGATCCAGATTAGAGAAAATGTTGGCATTGTACATTTCTGCAAACCACGGATATGTTACATTTGCACGTTACTATATGGCGGAAATGCTGAAACCTTATCTTTCAACAACACTCTGGCTAATGTGTGGTCAGGTTTGAGCACAAAAACCTCTTGATTATGGTTAGAGAAAGATCATATTTTTGCTTAAAAAATGGTTTCATTAGCCATGTTTCCATCAGCCTGTTTAGATGCGCATCTAGAAGTATCGCACCAGAAAATTATGATGGAAACGCCAAAATTCAAATTAAAATCCCCTGATTTGCACAAACTAAAATACGCTAGCTTTAGCTGGGTTTTGGTTGATTCGAAAAAATGTTTAATCGCAAAACGGGGGATGGAAACAGTCATGTTCGAATTAAGTCTGATGTAGCGCATCTCTCTCCATGGTGATATCCACTCTCCGGGTCGGGAAGGCGGTAATGCATTTACAAGCTGGTTGCCAACTGCCAGAAAATGTAGAAGAAGATGGGCTCACACACAGCAAGTGTAGGGCTCTGAGAAGAAGAAGGGTCCAGGTTGCTTCAAAATAATGAGTTTGGTCTTGGAGAGCGGCTGAGAGCTTTTCCACAGATATGTATTCTGTAAGGATATTTAACCAGTGTGATGTGCTGAGTTTGTGTCTTGTTTTCCAGTTCCTGAGTATGGTCTTTTTGGCAGTGGTTATAGCTATAAGTATTGGTCTGGTATTATTGGGTGCTGGGTTAATTACTGTGAGGTCTCCAAGTAAACAGAGTGAGGAGGATAATGGAAGGCTGCATCCCAAGAGATCTGACATTTTTTCAATGACCCCCTCCCAGAAAGTTTGTACTGGGGGGCCAGAGCTACATGGCATGATAGTAATTGTCTACAGTGTTTAGTGTACATGATGAGCAAATGTCTGTGTCTATAAGTCCCATTTTATGTATTTTATGTGTGGTGAGGTGAGTTCTGTGAATGACTTTATACTGTATTAGATGTACAGTACAGGCCAAAAGTTTGGACACACCTTCTCATTCAATGCGTTTTCTTTATTTTCATGACTATTTACATTGTAGATTCTCACTGAAGGCATCAAAACTATGAATGAACACATGTGGAGTTATGTACTTAACAAAAAAAGGTGAAATAACTGAAAACATGTTTTATATTCTAGTTTCTTCAAAATAGCCACCCTTTGCTCTGATTACTGCTTTGCACACTCTTGGCATTCTCTCCATGAGCTTCAAGAGGTAGTCACCTGAAATGGTTTCCACTTCACAGGTGTGCCTTATCAGGGTTAATTAGTGGAATTTCTTGCTTTATCAATGGGGTTGGGACCATCAGTTGTGTTGTGCACAAGTCAGGTTAATACACAGCCGACAGCCCTATTGGACAACTGTTAAAATTCATATTATGGCAAGAACCAATCAGACTTTTGGCCTGTACTGTATATTTGTATTTTTTGACATTGTGAAGGTGTTCCGGCAGATTTGTGGCCAATAATTGACATTGGGACTGACCAGTAGGTCATTTTCCCATTTTTGTGTGGGAAGTGATATACAAAGTCGGTACATTTAATGGAAACACACAGGATTCGTATTTCTTTTAATGCGCATTTCCCAATGATTCAAATCACTTTTGGATGGAAACATAGCTAGTGGCACAGTCAAGGCTGGAGAAGCTGTCAATGTTTCTGTAAAAAACGACTGCTTTGAGTGGCACTATCCCCGCTGGAAAAAAAGGTGATCATTTGCCAAAAAACACCCACATTCAATGCCCAAAAAGATGATGGAAACCACAATGACTTGCTAAAATACAAATTGTTTTGTTGTTAGTTGGTCTCAAACAGTGATCTGCAGCTTGGCAGGTGTTTCTCCGAGGTGCCTCTCCATCTGCCATCCCCTAAACCTCCAGATGATGAAGTCAGCTTATACAATGTCGCTTTAGAAATGTTAATATCATATGTATATAATTTACAAATGTAACATATTCTTGGTTTGCATACACTGCCAATATCGGTGGTTCGACTATGTATGATGATTACCTAGGGCTGACTCAAAATCAGCTCCATACCACTTATAATACCCTGATTTCAAAAAGTTGGGATGCTGTAAAAATGTAAATAAAAACAGAATGCAATAATTGAGAATCTTTTATATAATAGACCTATAATTAATTAAATACAGTCCGAAGGCAAGATAATGTTGAAACAGATGAACTTATTTTTTTCTATTTTTTTTTATTTGTAAATGTACACTCATTCTGAATTTGATGCCCTCAACACATTCTGAAATCAGTTAGGGAAGGGGCATGTGAACCACTGTGCTACACCTTTTTTTTAACAACACTCAGCAGTCCGGAGTGTCTGCTGTCATATTTTGTACTTCATAAGGCGCCACACATTTTCAGTGGGTGACAAGTCTGCACTTTCTACATAGATGGCAGCATATGTTGCTCCCAAACCTGTATGTACCTTTCAGCATTCTTGGTGCCTTCACAGATATGCAAGTTACCCATAATGCCATGGGCACTAACATTCCCCCATACATCACAGATAAAGGTGTTTAAACTTTTGTGCAGTAACAAACTAGATGGTTCTTTTCCTTTTTTGCCTGACTTTGGGTCAGTCCATTTTAGATGAACTCGGTCTCAGAGGGTCTTAACTTGCAATTGGCAGCGACAGACTGTATTTACAGACAATGGTTTTCCAAAGTGTTCCTGAGCCCATGTCATAATATGCTTTATACAATGAAGTCAGTTTTTAATGCGGTGCAGGCTGAGGGGTCAAACGTCACAGGCATTTAACCTTGATTTTCAGCCTTGCTGATTACGTGCAGACATTTGTCTGGATTCTCTGAATCTTTTGAAGATATTATAAATTGTCGATGGTGAAATCCCTAAATTCCTGTTAAACTGTTAGACTGTGTGTCCATGCAGTTTTTTACAAAGCAGTGAACTTTGCACTGTTCTTGCAAAGTAAACAACTGAGCCTTTTGTGGATGCCCCTTTATACCCAGTAATGATACTTTAATCTCTTACCAACTCACCTGTTTACCTGTGGTGTTTTTTGAGCATTCCACAACTTTCCCAGTCTTTCGTAGCCCCTGTTCCACCTTTTTTGGAACGTGTTACCAACATCAAATTCAGAAAGAATGTATATTTACAAAAACAATAAAGTTTATAAATGAGAATATCTTGTCTTTGTACTAAATTCAATTGAATATTGGTCAAAAATTATTTGCTAATCATTGCGTTTTGTTTTTATTAACATTTTACACAGAGTCACAACTTTTTGGAATCAGGGTTGTAATATCATGGGAAAAAAACAGTAACATGTTAAAATTATCATTCATTGGGGTTTTTTTTTAGAATCGTTGATTGTACAAAGGGCTAAATTACCACATAAATACTAAATATCTGGCAGCAGTGGTGAGGCATGGTGCCTTACAGTGGAGACAATCTTACTTTGTTTATGAGAAGTTTGCATTTCAGCATTGCTTATGATGAACCCTCAGCTTTCTTTAAGCATGAGTAGTGATGATTGTTAATATTTTTGAAAATGATGATGTTGATGAAAGCTGGAATTCTGGGGGGAAAAGAGGAAAATCACGAGACACAAGAGGACAGACAAGGACACAGAAAGCCAAACACATCTTACAGATTATAATGATGAGAGGCAAACACATGAATACTGCAAACAGTCACACGCTGACGCACAAAGACACACATACAATCAGATATTTATACGCATACATAAGATATCCAACTACGCCTGGGATTTGTGTAGTGGACCTGCTCACAGAACACTTGAAGTTTTATTTCATTCTTACAAACACACGTAGCACCATACAATCCTGCCACATGGGAATCTCCAGTTATTTCTGCACACATGTACACTGTCAGCCCACATACGGGAACACTTGAATGCACACAGTATGGCCAGTATGTAGACATACACGCACACACACAAGCACACAGAGAGAGTAGCCCCTGAGAAAACCCCACATGAGATTAGAGCTCAGTGGGATACTGTGGTTTTCTCTGATGTGTTTGAGTCCAAGAGGAACACACACTGCACATAACTTTACTTCCCTTGTTTTATATATTCTGTGTAGACAGCCTGCACTTGGAGTTTACAATAGCTTTTTCTGTCATCTGTTATATATACATACATATACATACATACATATATATATATATATACATATATATATATATATATATATATATATATATATATATATATATATATATATATATATATATATATAAAGAGCAGAGGAGGACATAATTCATGTGTGGTGCCAAACTAGGCACAACATATCAGACATAAAATGCTCTCCACATATCAGGTGCAAATACTGTAGAAAGTAAAGTAATCTGTGAAGTGTCACAGTGAGTGATACTCTCCTACATCATTTCTATCCATGTAATGCCGGATGCTCATTTAGTGATTATCAGCTTTTTTTGAGTCCAGTCACCAGAAAACCACAAATATGTCACATTTGTAATTACACACACATCATATCATCCTGAGGTGTAGGGGATGGTGGATGTCACCTAGGTGAGTTGTGTAGCCATGCTGTAGACCGCTGTTTGAGTGACACTGTTTTCCAGCAGCTTTTTAGCCAACACATGTGGTTTCAGTGTTGTTGAAACCAAGCAGCAACCTCCAGGGCTGAAAAATGAAGCAGTCACAGACATTTTGAAATCATTATTAATTAAATAAATTCCCAGTAGATATTCACACTACAAAACACACTATATTGCAGTACACTATACTAAACGATGGAGAAATGCACCTAATTTCAGAACAGTGTGAACAACTTTTACACATAGCCTTGTCATGCACAATTTTAGGGGACTGCGGTATTAACTATGATCTTGGCATGTTGGCAACAGACACACGGAGCTCCAAGCATGCAAAACCACATTCACACATCTCCCCATCTGAGAGGATTCACAAATCGGAGATACATAGGGGCATAAATTTCAGAACTTATTTTTAACTTTGACTTGAAGAGGCAAAATGAACCATTTACAAAGATGTTAAAATGTTGTGACGCACTTGAATGCTCACATTCATGATTCAAGTAAAAAAAAAAAAAACCCTGCTAATTATTCAGACAGATTAATAGGGATTTACAGAGTGAAATACTCTCTCTATTTCTCGCTCATTCACAGATGCTCACACATACTCTCAGAGTTGCATGTACATGTCCTCCAAGGATTTGTGCTCCTCACTGAGAAACATGATGTGGTTTCAATGGTGTTTCGGGAATCCACAGATATTACTTCCTACAGGAAACACTACCCCTCCACCCAGTGCATATTTATAATAACCCGTACAATCAAAGAGAATGCTGATGTTCCCATATTCAAATCCAGCTCATTATACACTTGATATTCATTTCATCTTTTTCAGATATCTCCATATTGTTTTTCTTTTGGTTGCTTTGGTTGGTTGGACTAAATGGTAAATGGTCTGTTCATGTATAGCGTGTTTAGTCTTCCGACCACTCAAAGTGCTTTTTACACTACATGTCATATTCACCCATTCACACACACATTCATACACTGATGGATGAGGCTACCGCACAAGGTGCCACCTGCTATTCAGTAAGCATTTACTTGCACTCACACACCGATGGAAAAAGCATCGGGAGCAATTGGGGGTTTAGTATCTTGCCAATGGATACTTCGACACGCAGACTGGACGAGCCGGAGATCAAACCACCGATCTTCTGATTAGCAGACGACTCACTCTATCTTCTGAGCCACAGCCGCCTCCCTACAATGCCTCCTTCCCCCCTTCCTTTCAATTCCTTTCCTTTTTATTTTTTTATAATGTTTTATTTCCTTTCATTCTTAGTTTTATTCTTCTATGTTCCTTACCTCATTGTTTTTTTTTTCCTCCACCAGTTTGCTCCTCCTGTGCTTTCTTCTCACAGAGGAGACTTTGTAAACTATTAAACAAACAACAAGTAGGAATTGTCTATTATCACATTTATTTCAAGTTCTGTGAAGTGAAACTCTTATCTCTGCGTGACTGCAGCCTGCAGCAATCTCTGACAGCATGCTAAGACAATTCCACTTAAACCATTTGAAATGAGCTTAAGGCCAGTTAAGCTCAAGGTTGTTTGCTTCAATAAATGACCGTTTTATCTACAAGTTGAGATTCCTTTGTGTTTTTCCTCATCAACTCAAGGCTTCTGCGTTTTAAAACTTTAACCAAAAGTCATTCGGGGGAACAGTGGAGGGGATTAATCTGATTGGACATTGTGTGTATCTGCTGCTGTGGGAACAAATGCGAATCAGTCAAGTTGATTTTTCTTCCTTAAAAAAAAAAAAAAAAAGAATATCCACCCTTAACTCTTGGATATGACAAATCTGTGGTTTGTAGTAAATTTAAGGCCACGATGTGTGAATGTGATTCTAACTTTACTCAAATGATTCTGATGGTATATGTTCTTTTGAATGTAAAAGATATATTATGAATGGACTTGTAGTTGTGGTAAGCAGACAACCACAGGCCTATACATGCTCTTCATACAGTAACCCAGTGTTTCCCATGCATTGATTTATTTAATACTATATTTATTTAACCCTTGCAATAGAAATGGTCAGCCAGTGCTGCCTACATTTGTATCGTTGCTTTTTGTAATGTGAAATGCCTCATATCCCTATAATCTGTACAACCCACTCAATTAACCATAATAATTGATAGAAATATTAAAACTGTGTCATTAAAAAAAATTCCAGCAGACATTACAAAATAAAAACACAAAACATACCGGTCCAAACAATTTTTGGATATAAAAACATTCATAAAACACTCAATTTGCAACCGACCCTCAAACCACTTTCTAATACACAATGAAAAAAAAAAATTAATTCAAACTGGGAATTGTTTTGCACTGTAACGTGTCAGGTCTCAGAGTGCACAAAAAAGCATCTAAATAGTACATGTTTATCAAGTGCCAGGGGAGATCCCTCGTGCCCTTTATATCCTAGCAATGCCCTTGTTTGCTCGACTGGCCCCTGGTCTTTTGTCATTTTGCAAAAGTGGCGCCAACGCAAAGTATCTTGAGTATCTCTGATGTAGCTACGTTATTTAGTTATTAGATATGCTTTTTATATGCAGAGTGCAAATGCAATTTTGATGGATTCATCATTCATTCCTGTGGCACCACCATGTGGTTTTGCACTACACATAACTTAGCACATTGACAACATTACAAGTATACAACATGATGACATTGAAGACAGAGGTCTTTCATTTCTGCTGCAAAAAGAATGAATGCTCTAGCTATTGTGGTTTTTATTTTAGATCTATATAAACTTGTTTATGCAAACAATGATCTCCCGCAGCAATTATGGGGAAATTCCAAAGAAAATTATGGCATTTTGACATTTGCACTGCATGTAAGGTAAGGCTATATAAGGTCATGATGTGATGACAGGGTAGACAGAAGTAGCTTTCTGCTGCTAAAGAATGAATGCTCTTGCTATTATGGTTCTTATTTTAGATCTGTTTAAACAGAATCATGCAAACAACAATCTCCCACGGCCATGTATGGGATGTCCCTTTTTAAAGGGTTAATCTTATTTTACTGAAGAGCTGCATGCAGCGCATTCACTCAGCTACTGCCTGACCCACTCTGCCAACCCGGTCTCACTCTGAAGTCAATGAAATCCCGTGCTTGGTCAGTGACTTCCAGCGTCAGACACAGACTAAAAAAAGGTTCTTTGTCTGGCCGCTGTTATTGTTTAATGGGGCCAGGCGACATCAGAGGGAAATGCAGCGGGACAAAAATGACAGTTAAGGTGGCGGAAGTTTAAGTAGGATGGGTGGGAGGGGTGGTGGATAGGTCCAACAACCATCGACTTCACCAAGGGAGGCTTGAAGAGCCAAACCCTGTTTTTTATCCGAAACCCAACCATGTGCGTAATCACGTATGTTTGTTGTTGAAGGAAAAAAAAAGGCAATTTGTGGCGTTGTACCAAGGTAGTGCATTTATTTGGAAAGAGACTGCATACAAACCCTACATTTCCTGTGAAAAAGGAAGTGTATTTTGGAAACAGACAATGCATGTAACAGGCTGAAGTTGACACGCCATCTCAGGACGTCAACAACCAACACACCCAGGGTACCTTGCACGTTGTATCTTAACATGGAAAGTCCATGACCAAACGTCATTATGTGAAGAGGCTGGAGTGAGAATGTGTTGGCTCTGCCAACACATATACATATACTACCATTCTCTTTACATTCAGTCTATTCATTTGTAATCACTGTACACCTGTCTACCACCAATTTATTTCATATTGTTTTATGATATCCATCATAATGCTATCTTTACTTTATTTTTTCTTTTCATATAAATTCAATGATCATTGTTGAAGGGAGCCTGAGAATTAAGACTATAATTGCAGACTGCTTCTTTGTAATTGTGCATATGACAATAAAGAACTTAAACTCGATCATTTTATCAAAGGAGGGTGTAAACGAGTAAAGCTGAGGAGGAGAAGTAAAAGAATGTTTTGTGATTCAGGCAGCTGGAGTTCCTTCCATGGTCCAGCAGCAACACAGGAGGAGGATGAGGAGAATCAGCGTGAAGTGTCTCCTGACAGGACGAGTTTTGTCAGTGCACATTGTGAATTATACTTAAATCAAAAGGGAAATTCTGCTGAATGATATTTGCTTTATAGACACTCAGTGAGCAGAACCTGCAGTGTTCTGGTTGGTAAGTTTCCGCTCTAACTTCAACTGAGCACTGACCTGATTTGTAAACCTAATAAACTGAAATTTCAGACCCCTGGGAACACTGCAGCAAAGCGCGACTGATTTATTGCCATATTTATGGGATATGAAAGCATAATTCTAAACAGCATTCACTCAGTGCCTGTGTTAAAGCTGGTCTGCTACTCAGAAGATGGAGCTTGGAAACGTGGGTGTGAAAATCCTCTCTGACTTGGGGACGCTGGCAGCCTGGAGAGGCTATGAGGCTGAATTTCAGAGGTTCATTTTGTTTGTTTGACACTGAATGAACATCCCAATTCAGTCCTGTCCAGCGAGGAACCAACAAGAGAGAGAATGACGAAACTCTCTCAGATGTTGTATTCCCTCTAAAATAAAATCTGGCAATGTCCCAACTTTCCCAAGGTGCATCAAAGCAAACCAGTGAAATCACTCTGTCTGAGGTCTGAGTTCTTGTAAAATTTGTAACTTTATTCTTTTCCATGTTTTTATATTATACTTGGATCAAGATGAGTTTATTTCATTGTTTCAGCTCAGTGAGGAGTGTGACACTAACACTACAAGAGTTTAGTTACGGCTTAAAAAGGATTTTACTTGTCAAAGTCAATTTAGGACTCATGAGGAGTGCCACACAGCATGTGAATACAGCTGCTGTGGCTCTGAAGCAGCTTTGTCAAGTTTGGGAAAACAACCCTGATGATATCATAAAGGTTGTCTCGGCTTAACTGCACATTTATAACGACCTGTATTTCTAACTGGGGGCATAGAGATTGAAAGATGTGGGCAGGGCGGGTCTAATAAAAAGATTATGTCGACTCGCTTTATGAAAAGTACAGATCCAGGCTTTTTGGCTCTAGATCCGTCCTAGGTTATAAAAGACACTGGTGTTTACATTTTTAACCAATGGCTAGAAAGAAATTGGCATTATATGTCTCTGCAAACCACAGATATGTTACATTTGCACGTTGTTATGTAGCTGCTACATTGAAACTTTAAGTTTAGACAAATCTGTGGTTAATGTTTAGGTAGGGTTAGGCACAAAAACAACTTGGTTATGGTTAAGAAAAGGACTTTTTGGCTTACAGTACCTCATTTTGGGGGCACAATTCCCACTGGAAAAACAGCGATGTCTCAGTAAAATACAAAAAAATTTAACAGGCTGTTCTCACAAACTGTTAGTATATTTTCAGACGAAAATAAATGCACCCAAATTCGTACATATCCCACGCATTTTGAAAGGCTGCGATCATGTGACCAATGGGCTGACAGGAGCAAACAATGATGCAGTCCTGAGCAATCGTGGAAGAAGGTAGGTCGGGGTGGTGGATGGAACCGTGTTAACTTTATGTGAACTATGAGTTATTTAAAGGTATGTCCCAGCCATGTTTCCATTCCTGAACCTAACCACGGTAACTTTACTTGTTTAAACCTAACCTCTTTATGTTAATTAAGTAGTAACTGTACGTTAAGGACACAGGATATGATAAGAACTGTTGTGCATTTGGGGCGCCGGTGGCTTAGTGGTAGAGCAGGCGCCCCATGTACAAGGCTGTTGCCGCAGCGGCCCAGGTTTGACTCCAGCCTGTGGCCCTTTGCTGCATGTCACTCCCTCTCTCTCTCCCCCTTTCACACATGTCTGTCCTATCCATTAAAGGCTAAAAATGCCCCAAAAAATAAATAAATAAAAAAAAAAGAACTGTTGTGCATTTATTTTTTGTAGAATATTGTACTAACTGCTCTATGAGAATTTGTTGCTTTGAATACAGTGTGTTTTATGATGATGAATTTACTGATATTAAAATGTATTCTGGTGGATTTGATGGTGGGGAATTTGGGGCTGCTTCTGGTTAAACAAAAAGGATCTTACTCTTTAACAAAGACGTCTATCTTTGTAGGAATCCTTTTAACAATCTTGTCAGACACTTATAACAATCTGAATCTAAAACAGGAAAAAGGTGATCTATATGAAAATAAATATTTGAAAGCAATACAGATTGCGAGAGAGCCTTACTGCATTGTATTTCATTAACATTTTGAGTCATCACCTGCCACCTGAATTTTTTGTTTTTCTTTAAATATATGAAGACATTTTCACCAATAATTGGTGCATAAAGCTTCAACAGAATTTAGGAAATGAAGCATTTGACGGTTTCCTGGGGAACAACATCCTGACCCCTGCTCCTGTCTCCCCACCAATATTAAATTGAAACCGCCCTTGCAAAAACAATCACTTGTAGTGGATGAAACTTGCAAGCTAGCTACTGCTAGCGAGAGCAGTCACGCTCAATGCTGAACCAATTAAAAAAAAAGATGTTTCTGTTAGTCCCTTAGACACAAAAAATGCAGAAAGCCACAAAGCAACTCCTCAGCATGCTAGCAAATGTTTTGTTTCCTCCCTCAGTGTAAAATGATGTGATGTTTTGTAAGCATTCTCACAGATTATATCCATGTGAATATTTAAGTGCCTCCCTGTGATAATATCAGAGAAGACACTGTGGCAGACAGCAATGCACGCAGCTAATGACTTGTGAGGTGACCTCAAATAGAAGAAATCAATTATTCATCAGTTGTTGCAGCAACATTACTAAACCTGTTGGAGACACTGTATTTTTGATTTGTTCTCAGACAACAATAATGGATGATAAACACCATAAAGAAGCTGGACAAACCACTACACACTCATCTGTGGAACTGTCACCTCCAAACATTTTCTGTGTGTTTGTGTGTGTCCCCAGACTGCCTTAAATAAGTCTGTTCTGTTTCAGTGTGCCTTATTAAATCAGCTTAACAAAAAAAAAAAAAAAAAAAACCACATCCCTGCTTCAAAATACTGTGCAGGCTGCAACACACAGGTTTATTTGTGCCTTTGTGTGACTGTGTGATTGATGGGGAGAGGTGGAAACCCCTGTAGCTTCTGGGCATTAATGTGAGGCATACAGCTGCGCACGCAGCCTAGCATGCACGCACACACGCACACAGCAGGCATGTTAAGCCCTCTCTGTGTTATTTAGAAAAGAACACTAAATATTCAGTGTAAGCTCTACCCTTGCCACAGGCTGGACACACACACACACACACACACACACACAGCTCCTGACAAACAGTTGTGATTGTCTAAAAAATGTTAGACAAATCTCAGCAGACAACTCCTCTCTGAATCCTTCCCTCTCATTTCTCTCTCTATCCACCATCTTTCTCTTGCTCTCCCTCTTTCTGCCTTTCAGGAGCTTTTGTGTCTTGCTCAAGGACACTTCAGCAACAGGAGCAGTCGCCTACAGCATCATGCATCAGGACAAGTCAAAAATACAGAGAATTTAACTGAACCAAAACACATTTAAAGATTTCGTGAGAGTGCAGTTTTCTTCACACTGGATCCACCCGTTGAACAAGACAAGTCAAAGTTAAATCTATGGAGTGCTGAAGGGATGATGCTTTTTTATAGGTCATTCATGATTCGTATTTGTACAGCAAGATAATCATCACAAATGAACACCACTTTTAGGATTTTTTAAACAAAATGCAATCACCAGAATTAAAGAGCTAACATTAAGCTATAAACAAACTACACTAAGTCACCAGCACAACAAGAGAGTAAAGCCATATTTGGCATGATGACGTTCTGTAGTCTCCTTTAACAGCTTGTTAACGCACCTAAAACCTTCAAAATTTATGAGTGGGGTTTTTACTGACATATTTTATGTTGGAGAAAAATGTGAAAACGAAAGACCTTATTTCTTGAATCTAACCCAAAAACCCATTCAAAAAACCCAGTGACTTCAAGACCAGAGCACCGGGAGCACTAAAATATTAACTTATTTCAGGTTTTAGGACGCATTCCTACAGTGCTCTATAGTGAGTGGATATGTGACTCAAGTCCAAGTCATGTGACCCAAGTCCACAAACCAGGCTTGTTTGAGGTGAGGAATCAGCTTGTGGGATCAATCTGAAGCTTCTAGTCAGGATTTTCTCCTCTTGATTGGCCGACCACGCAAATCTGATACAAGTCCACTTGATAATCTAATAATGTTTGTCCTCGATTTTCCCAGATTGCAGCCCAAATTAATGTACATTTTAAGGTGTAAAGATATGGATCATCCATCAGGCTAATCCAGGTCCTAATAGGGCTGATGATGTTTTACTCTTGCTGATTATGCAGCTTGTCTGATTGTAGGCAGCCCAATCAGAAGAAAATGTTGACGCTGTATGTTTCTGCAAACCATGGATGTGTTACATTTGCACATCTCATACATATCATATCAATGTTTCTAAAGTGATGTAAGTAGCATATGAGCTAACTTTAGGAGGTGGAGGGGATGGTGGGTGACACGTCACCTAGGCAAGACGCCTGCCAAGCTGCAGACACTGTTTGAGACAAACAAACAACGAAACTGGTTGCAGTTTAGCAAATCGCCCCTAACTGTTGCTAGCCCCTAACCCATGGTCTTACCAGTCAGCAGGCCAAGTTGTCCTTAGCTGTTGTTTCAGCACCATGGATAGTGCCACAGTCCACAGTGGAAACCTGAGCGAGCTGCCTGACAAGCTGCAGACCAGTACAGATCACTGTGCGAGACTAACAAACAAGAAAACTGGTTGTATTTAAGCCCCTTTTGCAGCGGGGATTGTGCCAATAAAACTGGGTATTTTAAGCCAAAGCACGATTTCCTAACCCTAACCAAGTGTTTTTTGTGCCCAAAACTAACCACACATTAACCACAGCCTTGTTGAAATGTGAGGTTTCAATGCATCTGCTACATTATAATGTGCAAATGTGACATGTCCGTGATTTGCAGAAATGCAAAATGCAACATTTTTTCTGGTAATTGTGTTTATTATAGTATGTTGTAAATACTATTTACTATTTGTACCTATATGGTAATCCCATCTGTGTGTTCTACATGTGTCTTTATCGATGCTCATGGGCTCAGATGCTCCTTAATGTTGAAAAAATACAGTTTGAGGTGGTTTAGAATCTGATCAGGATGTGTCCTGGATGCATCCCTGTGGATGTAGTAATGACACATCCAACTGGGAGGAGGCCCTGAGTAAAACGGCCTCTCCATACTGGCTCTGGCACAAACAAGTGTGAATGGTTTCTGGAGGACATCTCCCCCTCTCTCCTCTCTCACCTGTTTGCAGGTCAGGATGCAGTACATGAATCATGGATAGACTGCTACAACTCACACCTGCTGCCCCACTGAGGGGTACATGTACACACACAAGCACACACACAAGTATGCTCTCTCTCCACTACCCTCCACAGTATAAATTATTCAGTGTGATATCAGAGAATGGTCTTTTTCAGAAGGAGTGTTACGGGTACCTGGCTGCTGCACCCATAAATAGCTATCCTGAAATACAGAAAAAGGCATGATGAGACCAGGGGACACGACTTGCTTTTGCCGAATTCTCCACTGTTATATTAATTCACATTGCACAGTTGCAGTTAACTGTATGTATTGTCCTTTTTTCCATTTTTTTGCCCATTATCTGTGTCTCGCCACATGTTTTCCATGGTCATAAAATACATATATATACAATAAACAAATACATTTTGTCTCAAGTCCAGTTTTCATATCCTTACATTCAACTCTTCCAATAAGTTTTGGCAATAATTGCATCATGAATGCACTGACACACAGAAACTATCAAGTATCACTTGGACTTGCAAATAACAGTACCAATAAACCAAAAATACTGTGCTTTAACAATTTTTGACAATTTTAAACGGTCCAAAATTTATACCTATACTTTGAATAAAACCAATCGTTTGGTAGTGAAAAGTAAACAACTGTAAAAGTAGTGTGCTCTCATAAAGTCAAGTCGCTTATAGCTAACACAACTATCACGAATATCACTGACCTGGGGAGAACATACAAACTCTGCTTAGAGGGGCTCCCCCAGCCCAGGTTCAAACCAGGAATGCTCTTACTGAGAGGCGACAATGCTAACCAGTGCACCACCATGCTGCCCTAGTAAGTTAACTGAGAAGGCAAAATCTTTTGTTGCGTTTGGCTGAACTTTCACTGCTTCATTTTGCATGGCTTTCTCACTCTTAAGACTACCTGATTAAGATCAAAATTTTCCCCCCTCGGAGATAACATTCCCTACATAGGAGATAAATTCTTACGTAGGATATAAACTTAGGTTTGGGCCGACACTGCCTGAATTTTTTTGTTTTTTCACCTTGCTTTCAGGGCTTCCATAATTGATCTGTGGGATTCCTGGTCGCTATACCAGTGCTACAGATGCTGCACCAGTGAAAATAGAAATGCTCCCTCAAAATTGAGTAATTCGAAATAATTTATCAGTTACAGGTCTGGGTCCAAACAGGACGGCATCTGGGCCCATATCTGGAGGATGAAGAGGGATGGCATCTTAACAAAGGGTATGCATTTTGGTCATTTTGCTAACAAGGAGGATGGCATTCCCCCTTACATCAACTACTGCCCCTAATGGAAATGTACCTATTGTCAACTAATAGGAGCAAATTGCCAAACCAAGTGTCTGATTAACACATCCATGGTTTGTAGAGTATTGAATAGACCATGGAATATCGGTATGTCGTGGGTATCAGTCGACATTGGCATTAAAATGAACTCAGAATCAGCCAACATACTTTTTCTTATTTTGCACAATGAATAAATTCATGTCTCTATCTGCTGGTGGGCCATCATGGTGAGAATGCATGCATAATATGGTGTTAATTCCACTACAGAAGAGACTTTATGATCAATAAAATCAGGTATCGGTTATCGGTCAAATGAGTTGTTAAAAATTGTTATATTGGATATTGGCAAAAAATCCAATATTGTGCATCCCTAAAATAGACAGTTTTTAGTGTGTGTTGACCACAATGACAATAATATTAACAAGATATCATGAATTGATGGTTGAATTTGAAATTGCAATTTCCATAACCAATCATCCCCCACACAGATTTTTGGCATAACTGGCATAGCTTCCACTGCAAACCTGTCCATGTATTGATTTATGTGCATTTAATATCCATAGATGACTTGTTTCCTTTTCTTTGCTGTAGCCTAATCCAATATCTGCTGTGGTGACAATCCAGTTTACCCACATTAGGGAGATTCATTAGGGATTCATCTGCCTATACATTTCTGTCTCCACTCTGTCCCTCTCTCCCTCCCTTTCATCTATCTCTCCCTGTCCAGTATCTGTATTCATGTATTCCCAGCTCTTGCAGTGCCAGGTCTGCTGTCTGTTTGATCTCCTCTGTGGCACCCAAGGTTCTCTGAGCTACCACCTTTGTTGTCTGCCTCCTCTAACTGGGATACAAAATCTCACCTAGTAGGTGTCAGCACCAGTGCCGGACAGCATGTTGGATCTATTATGCAAACGTCTCTACAAAGAGGAATGGCGGTATAAATAATGAGCATGTATGTAAGAGACAGGTGGGAAGCTGCTAAATATACTTTCAGTATCCACCTTTAACAGTTCGGCCTTCCTACTGTCCACCTGCAGTCCTTAGGCAGTGTCTGGTTAACTTCAGACAGGGTGTATGACATATAAGTAGAGCACCTGCAGTCATGAGCGTGGGGTAGTGAAAGAATTAGACTGCTCAAACAGCTGAAAGGAAGCAGTATGTCTTGACTTAGTCTTAGGGACAGGCTGAGGAGCTGAGGCTTTCAGGATGAGCTCAGAGGAGAGATCCCTGTGGTCCAGCATCTTATCAGGAAGCCTCCTGCAGAGATCTTATGGATACAAACCAACTGAAAGGACACTCAAGGCATACCCAGAACACACTGAGGAAAATATAGGCTCAGCTGTCAGTTTATTAGGTACACCTAGCTGAACCTAATGCCGTCGGTTACAACATAAAAAAGAGAGGTCTTGATTCAAACTGTATGATCATTTCAGCCATGTCATTTTGTAGTGACCAAGCAGCAATATCCAGGGCTGAAAATAAAGCCAATGCATAACTGCCAAAAACTGCAGTTCCTCTAATGACCACTTGAGGCAGTCTCAAAGAGCAAGTCAATCCCTATAGACCCCCATGTTTAAATGCCCAACTTTACAGCAGATATAAACATGTTTACAGACAAAAACAGCTTTGGTCTCTATAGCTAATTTTCTCTTTCATGACAACTGTTTGGGGATGAATTTTTACACCATGGCAACAACACTGGTTAGGTAACATAACCATGGCATAACCCCAGATTCACAGAGTATAGCAGTAGATGTTTTGCTAACTTTAAAAAAGTCTTGGTCGCGGGGTGCCCCAATAGCTCACCTGGAAGACCATTCCATTTGACCACAACCTGGAGCCCTTTGCTGCATGTTGTCCCCTCTATATTTTGCCCCCTGTCCTGTCACTTTTCATCTGTGCTCATAAAGGCACAAAGGCCAAAAAGTAATCTAACAAAAACAAAATTCTTGTTGAGTGTTTGGTTATACTAAAAGAACATCTTAGGAGTCAGGCATTCATTTTCTTTTAATTGTTTGGAGCCGGTTCTCACTATTAGCATTAACGTTATCACAATTAACAATAGCAGTAAATGCATCATGCCAACCAAGCTAGCAGCTAACATTAGAGTTGGCTCCACCCTCTTGTCCAAATATGGTCATCTCTGGCTCCAAAAATCCAAGAAAGTGATGGCCAAAATGCCAACATGAGCCTTCAAAACGAGAGTTCACAAACCAAAGGGTGACATCATGGTGGCACTGTCCATTATTTTATACTTACAGTCTATGGTACTGATGCAATTCTATTACTTTGTTTACCCTGTTTATATCAATGAGAGGCTAAATAACAGGAGCACCTATCTGTTTTGTGAAATACCAATTCAACACTTCTCTGATACTGTGTACAATTGATCTTCTGTCTGTCTCTGGCACTCATCATAATATTCCTCCTCTGCATTTCCTACATTTCAACTGTCTTTCCAACAGTGAAGCCACAGAAACATCAGTTTTCTTAGATTTTCCACCATGATGGTTTAAGTTTCTGTTGGTGGCGCTCCTCTTCTCTGCCTGTCATGACACTTCACACATAAATTTCATCACTTCCTGAACACCACAGGATTTTTACTCCTGCTGTCCAGAGCATCAAGAGTAATAGCTGTCATATTTAATCACTGTTATGCTGCATTGGTCTGCATAACACAAGCCCCCAGATATCGTTCACTCCAAACAGCCAATATGTTTCTGAGGGTATTGTAATGCAGCGTGAGTTATATTTTCCATTAACATAAAGATGATATGTTGCTAATTAGGGTACTGTGCTCTGCTTCCTTGCTAGCAGTAATTTGTATTGTATTTCTAATGGCTGATTCATTTTAGAATTGAATTTTGAAAGAGATGCTCCTGTACCCAATGGATCTCACTGTCAGTCTTTGTAACAACCATGACATCAAATCCCACTCACGGGGAGTCTGTCTGCATAAAAACATGAATGAAAATCTAAATTAACTAATAAATTCCCACTGCAGTTTAACATCTTATTGTGGTGGCACTCCATGTTACCATTATTTTATATCCCTGCCTTACCTCATGCAATGTTTGCCATCTGTCCAAAAGTTTTTTCCTTTGTGATGCAGAAAGCTTGGCGTCCCCAGGTTAGCAGCCAGATCTTGGCACTAAATTGGACAGTAGAGCCAAACATTAACTCAGTGACAAGACGTTTGGCACGGTGACGGCAAAGCACAGCATAGCTATGTTAGCCTGAGAGCTCTGGACTCTGTAGAGTAATATGGACACTAAACTACAAAATTGCTCTGGGAAATTTGGACTGGCTTTTCTGAAAATTTTTACCTAAGTAAAAATGTTATTCCCAGTGCCTTTGAGATGAGTCTTGCCTTTGTATAAAAAGTAATTAAAATGTTCTTCTCAATATGTACAAATAAAGCAACTGGCCTGGAACGTATTCCAGCCAGACTCCCGAGGGATAGAGCTTGTGTTACCTGTGGGGTCATTGCTGAAATTCTGGATCAGTTATTAAAGCTATAAAATGGCCAAAAGTTATAAAAAGTTTTCCCCTGTTTAAAAAAATCAGCAGGTCATACATAAAAAAAAAAACTATAGGCCTGTATCAATCCTACCATATCCAAGGTACTGGAGAGTGTTTGTTTGTCTTGAAGAATATCTAATCCAGCACAACATACTGTGTGAGCTACAGTCTGGCTTTAGAATAGCTTTAGAGCAGACACCTGCCTCACTTATCTAATTACATCAAACAAGAAAGTGGTAATGGCAACTACACTGGCATTGACACATTAAATGACTCCATACTACTGACCAAACTGTGGTGCATGTGATTAGGTTGGGTCTTAATCTGTGTCACGTTGGTCTTCACAGGGAGAACCCAGGTTTGTGATGGTGAAGGGAACCAAAAGATATAACAAGCAGTGTGCTGCAGGGCTCAATTCGTTTCTAATATTGGTTCCTCTTCTTTCCTTATTACTATTTGAAATGCAAGCTGCAGTAATTTGTAAGCTTTTAACGTATGCTGATGACACTGCTTTATTGGTTGCTGGAAAAGCAGCCTAGATGCCAGAAGAAATGAACATTTGCACATTTTATACTTATTATATCAGTGTTTCTAAAGAGACGTAGTATATGAACAGACTTTATCATCTGGGGGTGGAGGGGATGGGAGATGACGTCTCACCTAGGCTGCAGAACACTGTATGAGACTGTGATTTAGTGACCTGTCTCGGTTTATCCAGTGGCTTTTTAGGCATCAAATGTGTTTTGTTTTAAGAGACTCATTGCTGTGTTTCCAGCTACTTTTAAGCACCTAACATGGGTGTTTTGTCACAACCTCTTGCTGTTTTTTCATTGGGGATAATGCCACAGAAAAAGCTGTTAGTTTTAACTGAGACATCGCTGCTTTTCCAGTGGGGTTTGTGCCCCCAGTACTAGGTATTTTGAGCCAAAACTTGATCTTTTCCTAACCAAGTGTTTTTTGTGCTTAAACCTAATCACACATTAACCACACCATTGTTGAAACATCAAGTTTATTATATCCGCTACACAGTAACACAAAAAATGTAATGAATCTGTGGTTTGAAGCAACATACAGTACCAACATTTTTTCTGGCGATTGGGTTGGGAAAAGATTCGTCAGACTGAGGTAATTCACAGCAGAGTGTTGGGAAATGTAAGGGAGTGGCTCATAGATGAGCTGTCACCTGGGCAATACTGAGTCAATTCTGTTTGGCACAAGGTGTAGCTAGATAACATATGCAATGGCAATTAAAGCGTATCACAGGATTGTGTCACATACCTCAGCATTGCTCTGGATCAGTCACTTTCTGGTGAAGCTATTTCTGAGGGAGTGCTATCCAACAGTGCCTGTAAATTCAAGTTCCTGTATCACAGAAGACACTTTGACATTGCAATAAAAAAATCCTTGTTTTAATACTAACTAAAGTGTGTCTGTGATTTGCACCAATAAACAAAATAACTGTGTTTCTGCAAACCTCTGCTACATCTGTCCATTATTATGTTGCAATTTTACTTTTCTTTCATTTCAACAACACTGTGGTTAACGTGTGGCTCAGTTTAGCCACAAAAAATCCCTTGGTTACACCTCTTAAAACCAATGTATAAAAATGACAAGTGGTTATTCTTGACACAGACCTTCAGACAGAGATAAGCAAGCTGTTACATCCTGTTTCCAGCTAAGCTATCTTGTAGTGTATTTCCCAAAATGTTGTATTATTCTTTTAAAGAAATGAAATTATTGCATCTTTCAGTTAAAATCTGTTTTGTATTTCAAAAGGTTCAACCTGGGTTCAAGATCATGACAACACTGAAATCCAGGCTGTTCTTACAAACTGTTTGTATTTTGGCCCTATCATTACCATTATCATACTGTTATATTTACAGTGGACTGTTTGCAGTTATGCAAGAAGAATGATAGACAGACAGAATGATGAGGCTAAGCTGTTATTTTGAGTGTGTTAATGGGAGAACTTGGCCTGTTTGGACAGCAGTTAGAGCCAGGAGATGCCCAGTTCTAGCCCCCTTTCTCTTTTTGACTCAGTTCCTCTTTCCATTTATATTCCCATGTTATCTTCCTTTTGGACCATCTTCTCTGCCTCTTTCCCTGTTTTCTAATTTCCTTTTTCCTCTGTCTTTATTTTCTACCTCTCTTTCACCCTCTATTTGTTTTTCTCTTACCTCCTGCTCTGTAACACTGCCTCTGGTCTCTGATTTGCAATGTTTGGAAACCGTTGCAGCCATGAATGCTGTTATTGTAGAGCGTCAATGCTAATATGCTGCATTTGTCCCTATGGCAGACAGTGATAAGATTTACACAGACACAGACACGCTGGCTCTGTTCTAGCCAGCGGTTGGCAAAGCTATAAAGAACGCTGAGTACCATATCAGTGCTAATATGAAAAGCTTGGCCCTGGTGGTAAACAGTTGGTGACATATTTACATACACATAGAGGACCTGGCAGTGTTATCAAAATGATTGGCTCAGCTATAAAGAAATTTGAGGTAGCAGGGTTAGATTTGTGCCGGAGCTATGTGAAATTACGCCTCCTGTGGAAATGCTCCCCTGTGGCAAGCCTGCATCTCTGCAGCTGATGATAATAGAGGAAAATAAAACACTATAAGACATTAACAACATGTTAAATTTCTTACTTGGAAAAGAAGGTAAGCTGAACAGTTTGAGTACATATAAAAGCATCATTATGGCTCTTGATGTCAATATGTGTGTTCTTGTAACACTTTAAACCATGTGGGGAATTTTACTTTTTTTTTTTGCAGTTCATAGATTCAACTGTAGCTCAGCAAGTCAGAGGGAGGCAGAGTTGCACTCAAGGCCCCTTCAGCTGAACACCTGCTTGCTGACCCATGGGCTTCTGGGTAAAGTGTGTGATCCCCATGAAAAACTAAGGCCTATTGTTTAAACATATTCATTACAGAGAAAAGTTAATACCAGGCTAAAAGGCAGCATTATACTGCCCTCTGTGTTTGAAGCCTGTTTCACCAGACCAGTGGACCAGTGGCCAGGAATAAGTGTTGGCATTGTGTTGTCTCTGCAGAGACATTACAGTGCATGTTGCATACATATCATATTGATGTTTCTAAAGTGGTGTAGTATGAGCTTATTTTGTCATCAGGAGGTGAAGGAGATGGTGAGTGGCGTCATACCTAGGCTGCAGACCACTGCAGAGCACTGTTTAACACCAACAAATGATGAAAGCGTTCAAAAGCACATGCCCCATGTACAGCACCGTAAGACCTTATTACTTGGTGCAGGTGATGGCAGGAAACATCAGATTATGAGTAGATAAGTAGATGCACTGCACACAAGAAGGCTGAATTTCTTCTTCTTTTAATTTAGTTTTCATTTGAAATGTTACAAGCAAGGCATTTTGCCCAAGGCTTCATCAGGTTTGCAAACCTGAAACCCGAACATTTCAAATGAAGACTAAATTAAAAGAAGAAGCAACTCAGCCCTCTTGTGTGTGGTACTGACAAACAATGAAAGCAGTTATGACTTAGCGTGTCATCACTGTGTTCCCAGCAGCTTTTTAGGCACCAAACGTTCGTGTTTTGTAGCATTCTGTCATTTTCCCAGTGGCTTTTTTAGCAATCTGTCAGTTTTTTAGGCACAAAAAGCAGTTGTATTTTACAGAGACATTACCACTGCAGGGATTGTGTCCCCAAAACTGGGTATTTTAAGCCAAAACATAATCTTTTCTTAACCATAACCAAGTGGTTTTCTGCCCAAAGCTAATCACACATTAACCAGAGCATTGCTGAAATGTAAAGTTTCAACATATCTACTACATATGAAAATATAACGTATCCGTGGTTTACACATGAGTACAATGCCAACATTTTTCTGGTGATTGGGTTGATCACAGGGTCCTGGATTAAACCTGATTTTGCTTTTGTGGTAAGATGTGCAAAAATTTTAGGGGGTGTCCTGTTACTCATTAAAGGAGAAATTTACCCTAGAGGGAACATTTGTAGGACCAGCAACCAAACACTGTTTGTTTTACTGCACCTCGCACACCGGTAGCTCTTTGATATGAATTATTACACAATAAACTCATTGTAAGCTCCGATTTACAACCCCACACTTATCAGTTACTCATGCTGTTTGCGGACACATCTCCCTTCTACCCCCAAACTTCTCTTAATGTTCTACATTTTTAGTATGGTTCTTTCAATAAAGGTTATATGTATTAATGATTTTGGGATTTGTTTGTATTAACCCTTTAACACAAAATCACTTAATAAAGTGCACTGGTAATATTCAGTGGGATTCAATGCCATCATGGTGGTATAGCAAACCTGACCTGATATTGAAACAATAGAGAAACGAGTCAGACAGATACAGAGGGAAGGACTGGGTGAAAATATAAAATAGCAACATTTTCTAGCTTATAATGACTAAAATGTGACTAACCTCAAGTTTGTGTGGCTTGGAGACAAAGAAATTGAGATATTTTTTCGGTTGGAGTGGGAAAAAAAGAAAGTGGGTGAGAGCCATCCAATCCACTGATTTCCCCCAAGAGCTGATCAAAATAAAATATCGTAGTGTCTTAATTATTCATAAAAGTTAACTCATCAGTCTTGGCAAGAACTGACCACTTGCTGGTGTGTGCGTGTGTGTTTTTGTGCAGTAGGAGTGCTGACTCACTAGTGTGTATTTATGTGATGCCAATCAGAGCAAACCCAAAAGTTGACATGAGAGTTGGAGAGAGAAGAAGACTGAGAGGGAGTTAGATTAAAGTGTGAGTCAGAGACACACAACATCTCTGACATGACGCCTCAAGTTTTCACACATTGCCATCGATTCTGTCAGTTTCCTACAGCAGGAAACTTTAAATATTATTTTATTGGACTTTGATTCATTTTTGCAAAAATGTATTTTCCAAAACAAAAATGAAACTCAGAAATCAACCAACAATGGGCAAGTGGGAGCCAGAACGACAGGTCAAAGTGGGGATATCATCGTCATCCCTACTCTCGGAGATTGGGTACCAAGCCCCGGTAAGCCTGTACAACACAGATTCCCTTACAGCAAGGGTGAGTGACCTGAGATTGAAAATTATGAATAAGCTGGATTCCCTGCACCCCTGAAGCCGATTACCAAGGCTAAGTGACAAAGTATCTGAAAGTCTGCTAGATGATGTGAATGCAGTACTACATACAGTCCCTACTAGGACCATAACTGAGACCAAAGAAAGTAATACCTGGGAAGTACAACAAACTGTCTATACCTGAGGCACTAGAGACTGCCAAGCAAAGGCTCACACCTCTGGCTACATGCCTAAAGAGATACACAGGAGAAGCAGAAGCCAGGAGAATAGACAGGATGTTCTCCACCGAGTCATCCAGAGTGAACTCTCAGTGGCAAGGTAACAACAGGAGAATAGATCCACCCGGGGCTGAAACTGAACAATACTGGAAGAGCATATGGGAGAAGGAGGCATCGCGAAACACCAATGCTAAGTGGCTGGTGGTTTAGATCACAGCAATCTCGCGGAATAAGAGCCAGTTACCATTACAACAGCAGACATCCAAGAAGTGTATCAGGTATGAAGAGTTGAACAGCCCCAGGCCCTGACATGATCCACACCTACTGGGCAAGAAACTAACTGCACTAAATCAACGCCTGGCAGCACAAATGAACCAGCTGCTGATGGATGGGTCCCATGATCATAAAGGATCCCCAGAGGGGTGCTGTCTGATCCAAGTACTGGCCAATAGCCTGCCTCTGTCAAACACAGAAGCTCCTGCTGGGCATCATAGCAGCTAAGATGAATAGGCACATAAGCAAGGCCTAGAAAGGAATTGGTAGGAATACCAGGGGAGCCAAGCACCAGTTACTGGTTGATAAAGCAGTCACCCAAGACTGCAAGATCAGTAACACCAACCTGGAATGCTTGGGAATGTACAACATCAATGGGACACTAAGAGCCTACATCAAGAACTCAGTGGGGCTGTGGAAAACAACTCTGGAAGCCAACTCAAAGCCAACCGCACAAGTTACCATCAAGTGCGGCATATACCAAGATGATGCACTGTCCCCGCTCCTGTTCTGCATTGGCCTGAACCCCCCCACCCAACTCATCACAAAGAGAGGCTATGGATACCATTTCCAAAGTGGAGCAACCATCAGTAATTTTGTTAAGTAATAAAAACAACTGAAAGTTTTTTGTTGGTTTGGGTTTTTTTTTTTTTTTTTTTTTTACACAAGTTAATGTCAAGAGCCCAATGTAACATTTGCCCTGTCCAGTTGAAAAGATATCCATCGATCCTCAATACAGTTAGCTTATGCTTTAGAATGGGAAACGTTAGCTAATCATCATCTTCATTACTTTTGAGAAAGGTTGCTTATGTAAAGCCTCTTTCCCACTGCACAGAAAATCCCACTAACACCTTCTAACACCTGGCTTTTTAATGTAACAGGAAAGGTTACAACTGGCATTCACATCTGGGTCAAATGACTCTGCAGGAGACATGAGTATTTATAAGCTCTGGCTGTGATAGGCACTGATGAGGTCACAACTCACCCACAAAATGCACATTGTCTGCTGCAGAGCCTCTCTCCTCCACTAGCAATATAAGGGAGTCTATTGCCTATTTTTAGCAGGTTTTCCCGCTTTGTTTCCAATAAAGAGGTTAATATTTCATTAAGTAATAGAAAAATGAATCCACGTGTTGAAGGTCCCTCAGACTCCTGTCAGTGATCCTGTCATCCCTTGACTACAGAATTCAGGAGACACAGGTGAGCCAGAAGTCTTTAATCATCTTGTAGCATGTACCTCAGTTGCACCCTAGTTATCTAACCATACAGTGATCTAAAATAATTGAATGCACAACTGCTGTCTCAGTCCCCATGCATGAATCTTACACAGTTTTTATCAATGATTACATTTTCAGTTACTTCATTTTACCTTCACGAAATGCAAAGCGATAAACTGGTATTAAAGGAAGTTCAGCATCAGTATTGTGAATTGAGGGAGTCAGGATAGAGAAGTTCTCTGAACTAACAGAACAGCAGGAATGATTGCTCTAATCTGTGCAAATCCAGAGATGTGCCCGCTTGTCCACAGGACATGTTGTGTTAGGGCTGAGACGAAAACACTGAATGTGGATCCTGGGAGGAGCCTGAGTTTAAAGTTTTAAACTCTGCTTTTTTTTTAAAAGACAGTTAAAAGCAGACTTGGTACATACCCCCCGAATTTTGAAAGGGATCACATGACTAGTGCACTGACAAGAGTAAACAAAGAAGCAATCCTGAACGGTCTTGTGAGGAGGCAGGTTGGGGTAGTGGATGGGTCACAAAAAAATGTCATTTTAAAGGAGACCTATTAGGCTTATTTTCAGGGTCATGTTTATATAAATATGTAATATTGGGGTCTAGTGGAATAGATTTATGTGCTTTAATTTTCAAAACACACATTATTTGTCTTGTACTGCTCATTGCTGCAGGACTTCTGTCTGAAACGCTGTGTTTGGGCTTATGTTCCGCCTCCCCAGCAGCCCAGTCTGCTTTGACTGGTCAGCTCGCTCAGTCTGTTGTGATTGGTGCAACACTAAGAGCGTGTATCGGAAATGTCATGCCCCTTACCTTATCTGACTTCACCGCTGCTGCAAACAACAGCTGAGGCTAAGCTAACGACAGCAGCCGTCTGCCATTATCAATTTGAGTGAAGAAACACAAGCCAAGTGGTTAGTTTTTATTTTGTAGCCATCTTATATTTCAGCTGTAACGTGATAACTGTAACTTATCTGACGTTATGGTAACAACTGTATGTCCGTCCTCTGAATGAAGTTGGAAACATCTGCTGCAGAGTACAAAAGGTTTCTAACAATATAGTCAGTTACTGCATAAGGTGGAAACACCAACAGCAGCACTCAGCTGTTATATGACGGGGTGTAAAGAATAACTCCTTTTTTATCGAAGCAGGCTTATCTACGATCAGACTAATGTAGCTTGCATTAGCTAGCATTCAGATGTCTTAGCTGTCATGTTTACTGAAACCATTCTACTAAAATGTAGCTGCATTTTATAATGATTTTCACCTTGTGTTTGTAATCTACAATATGTACAATGTACCAGTGTATCATATCATTTAAATGAAATCAAAGTTTCATAGTAAAACATGTTGCTTCCTGGATCAGTATTTGTTCTATGCAGTGATGTTGTCTCCTGAGTCTACATTTGCTTACTTATTAAACAGTATGCCTTGTGTCTTTTTTATCTATTAGTTTTGGGGTAATGGACCAGGTTCTAGTTCATCCTACATGTTTGATACACCATCCAGACCTGGAGCCTGACTGTTTGAATCCGTACACCCCACAGAACATCCACAACATTTACAAGTATGACTATGGACCCTTATGGCACAGAAGTGAAGAGGAGTATGTTTTTATGACATGTGCAAACTCAATTCTGAACACTAAGGTTTCATTACACCAACAAAGCCACTTATAAAGAAATGACAAATAATTCTTTTGTCAAAAGAACTTTATTTCCAGCAAATGTAAAAAACAAAAACTTTCATAATTTAGTCCCAGGGCTAGTTTATTACCAGATTTCAGTACCCATCCATAGTCACCTGTAAAATCTGCAGACCAAACATGCGTATTAAAACACATTAAGAGACAGACACACACATAACGTCCTTTCATCACACAAATACCTCCTCAGCTGTATAACTCAGACTAACTACAATGTTTAGTAAAGATATAGCATGTAACAGAGCTCCAATCATAAAAACACAATGTACATTTTCCATAAAACGTATGATAAAAGCCGATTTACAATCAAACTCTGAGTACAGCCACATATTTTGACAAACAAATGCAGGTCTGATTGCTGCCTGAACACTCTAGCTAGCGGCAGTAGCTGCTTAGCTCAGGAATCACACATAGATATGTTTCAACTTTTGTTAATATGGACATAGTGCACATCTTAGCTCGGCTCTACAGGTTGTAATCCTGAATCTCCAGATTTGTCCAACAAAGGGAACTGCCCCGTCTCTCAGCAATTACTGCTGTGAAAATCCAGCTGTAATCTGTTGACAGGTTGTGAAGCTGTCCTCTGGAAAATAGAGAGAGCACAATAAAATGTCCGGGTAGTATTGTGGAGAAATTGTATATCAAAAATAAATTCCAACCACTTCTTTGTTCCTTCGTCCTTTGGCAGTCCACACAAGGTTGACATCTGGTCACAATGAAGAAAGCAGCATCTCCTAGACATGGCGTCTCCTCAACAGCTCCTGCACAGTTCAAACTCTGCAGCCTCTCTCCTCCGCCTTCGCTCGGAGCAGGTGTGTTTGGGGGTGCGGCTCAGTGGCTGGCAGGTGGGCACTGTGTGCCATGCTAATTGCACATTGTTATGTAATAACTTTGCGGAAGTAAAGGCAGGAAATTCAAACGAACTGTTTCAGGCAGGTCAGGTGATGTGTGTCTGTGGAGAGACAGAACTCCCTTTAGCCTGGACTTTGTTTTAATTTTACTTAGCAGACCTTACATAGGCTGGAAAATTCTATATAACACACAGGAAGAGGAACACCCCCCCCCCCCCCCCCCCAAAAGCACAATAGGTCTCCATTAAGGTATGTCCTCACCATGTTTTTTGTTGTTTTTTTTCCTATAAATAACTTTAAGTAACTTTACTTGCCTAAACCTAAAGACACCCAACCATGTTTTTTTCCTAAACCTAACATCTGTAACTTAATATTATTTATGCAACTATGCATTAGGGACATAATGTCATTTGTGGAATGCTTATTTGTAGGATATTATACAAACTGTTGTGCATGCATTTCTCTTAGGGATATCCCACGAGACTTAGGATATCATATGAGAATAAATTAAGGAAGCACAAAAATACCAAAATGGACCCCTTCTTCAGTTTTGGCAAATTTTTTGGAGGTAATTAAACCCATTTACAGGTTATTTTTGCTAATAATAATGAGACCTGGCAATTAATGGGTGGTGTTAGGTGATTCACAAGGTAACCTAGACATGGTGAAATTGTTGCTGGTCAGCCATCAACCTACAGGCAACAGGTATATGCCTCTGTACCTCTCTGGATGTATTTCAAATGGCTGCAACTGTACCTCACCAACATATCAAGGTGCATGGAAGAGAAAACTTCCGCTGAATTAATGCTGTGTGCTTTTCTCATTTATATTCTCTGAGCTCTATCACCTTCCCTCTGGCTGTGCTGAAAGAGCTGCTGCTGATGGGCAGGAAATGACTCATTATGAGGAGCAGAGAAAAGATTCATCTCCACGAACTTCCACGCATCAGAGAAATCACTGCGAGTGGGAAAGCAACATTTTTTTGAGTGTTCATACATACACATGATGAAGCTGTTTTTTTTTTATATGCGACAGGTTATTTTATTGTAGGACTAAATAAGTAAGTAGATCTAATAGGGTGGCCAAGAGTCATCTTTATTAGCAGTATCCTCATCTTTACTCTAGAAACTCTCAGCAGCCTGTCCTCATCATGTCCCCTCATCCAGTTAAACTGCTACCTTCCATACTGGGCCCTCCCACAGGGCTCCAAGTGAAGAAGCTCTGTTCAGAGGCCAGCGGGATGACATGGTGAAAGTGAGAGAAGGCTAGCGCTACATAGATGATATTTGCGTACTCTGGACGGGGGATGAAGCTTTTTTATTGCAGTTCTTTTCTTCTCTTAATGCACAAAATGAACATCTCAGGTTTACCATGGAGTATGATCAACACCATGTAAATGTTCTGGACATCGAAATGAAAGAAGATGGTGCCTTTCAAACAGATCTATATAGAAAGAGCTGTCACAGAAACTCATTATTGAAAGGTGATTCTTTTCATCCCACTCCTCTGAAAAACAGCTTACCAACTAACCAGTTTGACAGGATTCAGAGAATATGCAGTACTGAAGAGTCCTTTCAAAGACAAAGTCATACTCTGAAAAAGATGTTCAAAGTATATTCAGTGTGTGATGCAATACTCTCCTTTTGGAAAACAGTTTGAGAACATCATAAAAAAACACTGGCACCTATTGAGTACGGATCCAGTACTGGACAAGTTATTCCACACCGTGTGGAAAAGCATACGTGGGAAAAACAAAACAGACACTGAAAACATGGATATCAGAACACAGGTTAGAAATGGGGATGAAAAAAGTTCAGTAGCTGTACACTTCAGAGATGCACATCACAATGTATCTTCACTGAAGTACATTGGCATTGAACAAGTCTCCACCCCAAGATGTGGAAGTGATCTGGATAACCTCCTACTGAAATGTGAACTGTGGTGGATTCACTATCTCGGTACTATGGCACCTACCGGTCTGAAGGAAGAGTTTGATATCAGACCCTATTTATGAGGGAAGAGGGAACGAGCTAGATATAGAATAGCATTACTATTTCTTTGTCTATATATACTTTATACTTTTTATTTATATCTGTTGCACTGATGAGTTTATTGTGCTACGATGTTTCTTGGTTTCATATTGTAGAATCATCCTCTTCTGGTTTATATTGATACTAAGTGAGTCTAGTCTCATCCAGGGCTGGGGTGTATGATATTTATTTCTATATTCCCTTGTATTAATAATTATCCAGTTGTGGTTTCACTAGTCATATGTTACTTCACTCTAGTATGATTGAGACTTTATTTACTGCAGATACTTGATCCTTTACTACTATTCTCTGCAGATGTTGTCAGCTATTTATGTTGTGTTGATTGTTTTGTTTTTAAATTGTATTAAAATGTATTAAGGTTTTTTCAAATTGTTAAAATCATCTGTAAATGTAAGTTGGGTACACTCCCGACCACTAGAGGGTGCATAGCACTCAGAGGTGTGTACATAAATTGGTATTTCCTGTTTCTCAAACAAATTTGACTTGACAAAGATCTATTGCTGATCGAAACATTGTCACTGAATAAATTGGGACTTCGCAAAACAGCAACATTTCAGGGCATTGAAGCCACTCACGTGCTGACGTATTGCGGTAAGCGAGTTGTGTCATTTCCGGTGTTTCTGTGACAGTGTCTCTGTACTGCTCTGGTGAATTCTGCTAGCCTGCTTTCTCACCTCAGTTGCTTTAACGCTGCTTTAACGTCTACTTCAAGTCATAACCCACACTGGTTCTGTTTAAGCACTTATAGCTCTCCTTCTTTCTACGACTTTCTCGCTAATCTCTTAGCTGTTGTTTGCACGCTCTTAGCCTTGTTAGCTACTTTAGCTTAGCCATGGCTTCTCCTTCTCCTGCTCTTTCTTGCCCGGTGTGCCAAATGTTCAGTTATGCCTCTGCCTCCTTTAGCGACAGTGGTAATTGTAATAAGTGTAGCTTATTTGCTGCGTTGGAGGCGAGGCTTAGTGAATTAGAAGCGCGGCTCCGCACCATGGAAAACCATTCAAAAGCTGCGGTAGTTAGCCAGCCCCCTGTAGCCGGTGCGGAGCCACATAGCATAGCCTTAGCCTCTGCTAACTGTCCTCCGGTAACTCCCGTTCAGCCGGGAGGTTGGGTTACGGTTCGCCAGAAGCACAGCTCCAAGCAGAAGCCCACGGTTCACCACCAGCCTGTTCACGTTTCCAACCGCTTTTCCCCACTCAGCGACACACCCGCTGAGGATAAAACTCTGGTTATTGGCAGCTCTATTCTGAGGAACGTGAAGTTAGCAACACCAGCGGCCATAGTCAAATGTATCCCTGGGGCCAGAGCGGGCGACATTGAATCAAATTTAAAACTGCTGGCTAAAGCTAAACGTAGATTCAGTAAGATTGTTATTCACGTCGGCGGCAATGACACCCGGTTACGCCAATCGGAGGTCACTAAAATTAATATTGCCTCGGTGTGTGAATATGCAAAAACGATGTCGGACTCCGTAGTTTTCTCTGGACCCCTCCCAAATCTGACCAGTGATGACATGTTTAGCCGCATGTCATCATTTAACCGCTGGCTGTCCAGGTAGTGTCCAGCAAACGATGTGGGTTTTGTTAATAATTGGCAAACTTTCTGGGGAAAACCTGGTCTTATTAGGAGAGACGGCATTCACCCCACTTTGGATGGAGCTGCTCTCATTTCTAGGAACCTGGCAAATTTTATTAGTAATTTAAATCCCTGACAACCCAGAGTTGAGACCAGGACAGAGAGTTGCAGTCCTAAACGCCTCTCTGAGCTTCTAGTTCAGTTACCCAGCCATAGTTTTCATAGTTTTATACAAACGGTGTCTGTCCCCCGACCACCTAAATTATTTAAATCTAAAATTAAACAAAGAGGAGTTGTGCATAACAACCTCATAAAAATTAAAACCTCTTCTGTGACAGAAAGACAAAACAGGAGAATTAAATGCGGACTGTTAAATATCAGGTCTCTATCATCTAAAGCAGTGTTAGTAAACAAATTAATATCAGATAATCATATTGATTTACTCAGTCTTACTGAAACCTGGCTGTGTCAAGATGAATATGTTAGTCTAAATGAGTCCACTCCTCCCAGTCATAATAATACCCACATTCCTCGAGGCAGCGGCCGAGGAGGGGGAGTTGCAGCCATTTTTAACTCTAGTCTGTTAATCAGCCCTAAACCTAAACTAGATTATAATTCATTTGAAAGCCTCGTTCTTAGTGTTTTACATCTGACCTGGAAAACCTCGCAGCCACTTTTATTTGTTATAGTGTACCGTGCTCCTGGCCCGTATTCTGAATTTGTATCTGAATTCTCAGAGTTTTTATCCAGTTTAGTTCTTAAATCAGATAAAGTTATTATTGTAGGCGATTTTAACATTCATGTCGACGTTGATAATGACTCCCTGGCTACCGCGTTTATCTCATTAATAGACTCCATTGGCTTCAGTCAGGGTGTACATGAACCCACTCACTGTTTTAACCATACCCTCGATCTAGTTCTGACGTATGGAATTGAAATTGATAACCTAAAAGTCTTTCCACAGAATCCCTTGCTATCAGATCATTATCTGATTACTTTTGATTTCTTTTTACTCGATTACACGCCACTTAGCAACAGTTACTATACTAGATGTTTATCAGATAGTGCTGTCACAAAATTTAAGGAAAAGATTACTTCGTCGTTAAATTCAATACCAATACCTTCAGTAACAGAGGTTTCCCGTGCCGACTTTAACCTCTCCCAAATTGATCATTTTGTTGATAGCGCCGTAGGCTCGCTGCGAACAACGCTCGACTCTGTAGCTCCTCTTAAAAAGAAGTTAACAAAGCAAAGAAAGTTTGCTCCTTGGTATAACTCTCAAACCCGTAGGTTAAAACAAATATCGCGAAAATTTGAAAGGAATTGGCGATTAACCAAACTGGAAGAATCTCGTTTAATCTGGACAGACAGTCTCAAAACTTATAAGAGGGGCCTCCGCAATGCCAGAGCAAACTATTACTCAGCATTAATAGAAGAAAACAAGAACAACCCCAGGTTTCTTTTCAGCACTGTAGCCAGGCTGACTGAGAGTCAAAGCTCTATTGAGCCTTGTATTCCTTTAGCCCTTAGCAGTAATGATTTTATGAGCTTTTTTAATGACAAAATTCTAACTATTAGAGGCAAAATTCATGACCTCCTGCCCTCGGATGGTAGGCCTACCTATCTAACCTCAAACACAGCTGTAGAATCTAATATATATTTAGATTGCTTCTCCCCAATTTCTCTTCAAGAATTGACCGCAGTGATTTCTTCATCTAAATCATCAACGTGTCTCTTAGACCCCATCCCAACTAGGCTACTTAAGGAGGTCTTTCCTTTAGTTAACACTCATATATTAGATATGATCAATATATCCCTATTAACAGGCTATGTACCACAGTCTTTTAAGGTAGCTGTAATTAAACCTCTCCTAAAAAAGCCCACCCTGGATCCAGAGGTGTTAGCCAACTATAGACCAATATCTAATCTTCCCTTTATGTCAAAGATCCTTGAGAAAGTAGTCGCAGACCAGCTGTGTGATTTTCTCCAGGATAATAATTTATTTGAGGAATTTCAGTCAGGATTTAGAGTGCATCATAGCACTGAGACAGCTCTAGTTAAAATTACAAATGACCTTCTGATTGCTTCAGACAAAGGACTCGTCTCTGTTCTTGTTTTATTAGATCTTAGTGCGGCGTTTGACACAATTGACCATCAAATTCTACTGCAGAGACTGGATCACTTAATTGGCCTAAAAGGTTCAGCACTAAGCTGGTTTAAATCTTATTTATCTGATCGTTTTCAATTTGTTGACGTTCGTAATGAATCATCCTTACGTACCAAAGTTTGTTTTGGAGTTCCGCAAGGTTCTGTGCTCGGACCAATCCTATTTACTCTATATATGCTTCCTTTAGGTAACATCATTAGAAATCACTCTATAAATTTCCATTGTTATGCGGATGATACACAGTTGTATTTATCGATGAAGCCAGAAGAAAGTAATCAATTAACTAAACTCCATAACTGCCTTAAAGACATAAAAAATTGGATGAGCACCAATTTCCTGATGTTAAATTCAGACAAAACTGAAGTTATTGTTCTTGGCCCCAAACAACTCAGAGACTCTTTATCTGATGACATAGTTTCTCTAGATGGCATTGCTCTGGCCTCTAGCACTACCGTAAGAAACCTCGGAGTAATATTTGATCAAGATTTGTCTTTTAATTCTCATTTAAAGCAAACCTCACGGACTGCATTTTTTCATCTGCGTAATATTGCGAAAATTAGGCCTATCCTGACCCGAAAAGATGCAGAAAAATTGGTCCACGCTTTTGTTACCTCAAGGCTGGATTACTGTAACTCTCTATTATCAGGTAGCTCTAGTAAGTCCTTAAAAACTCTCCAGCTAATTCAGAATGCAGCAGCACGTGTACTAACAGGAACTAAGAAACGAGATCATATTTCTCCTGTTTTAGCTTCTCTGCACTGGCTCCCTGTAAAATCCAGAATTGAATTTAAAATCCTACTGTTAACTTATAAAGCTCTAAATGGTCAAGCTCCGTCATATCTTAGAGAGCTCATAGTGCCATATTATCCCACCAGAACACTGCGCTCTGAGAACGCAGGGTTACTCGTGGTCCCTAAAGTCTCCAAAAGCAGATCAGGAGCCAGAGCCTTCAGCTATCAGGCTCCTCTCCTGTGGAATCATCTTCCTGTTACGGTCCGGGAGGCAGACACCGTCTCCACATTTAAGACTAGACTTAAGACTTTCCTCTTTGATAAAGCTTATAGTTAGGGCTGGCTCAGGCTTGCCCTGTACCAGCCCCTAGTTAGGCTGACTTAGGCCTAGTCTGCCGGAGGACCCCCTATAATACACCGGGCTCCCTCTCTCTCTCTCTCTCTCTCTCTCTCTCTCTCACTCTCATCCTATTACTGCATCTTGCTAACTCGGCCATTCTGGATGTCACTAACTCGGCTTCTTCTCCGGAGCCTTTGTGCTCCACTGTCTCTCAGAATAACTCATACCGCAGCGGTGCCTGGACAGTGTGACGTGTGTGGTTGTGCTGCTGCCGTGGTCCTGCCAGATGCCTCCTGCTGCTGCTGCCATCATTAGTCATTAGTCATACTTCTACTGTTATTATACACATATGACTATTGTCACACAAGTATACTGTCTGATATTAATACATACTTTCAACATATTGTACCACAGTAGCCAGAACTATAACTATAATATTATTACTTTCATTAATGTTGTTGTAAGCTACTGTCATTACCTGCATCTCTCTCTCTCTCTCTCTCTCTCTCTCTCTCTCTCTCTCTGTCTCATTGTGTCATATGGATTACTGGAATGCTGATCTGTTCTGTACGACATCTATTGCATGTCTGTCCGTCCTGGAAGAGGGATCCCTCCTCAGTTGCTCTTCCTGAGGTTTCTACCGTTTTTTTTTTTCCCCGTTAAAGGGGTTTTTTTTGGGGAGTTTTTCCTTATCCGCTGTGAGGGTCTTAAGGACAGAGGGATGTCGTATGCTGTAAAGCCCTGTGAGGCAAATTGTGATTTGTGATATTGGGCTTTATAAATAAAATTGAATTGAATTGAATTGAATTTTTATAGACGAGTTGCGAGCCTTTTTTCATTTAAAAAAAAAACAAAAACAGGCATGCAAACACAAACAATAGAAGATCCTTCTTTCAGATCTGGTGCAAAGTAAGCCAACAGATCAGGCTGATTATCAAATTACAAGCTATGATTATGGCTGTGACAGTGCCAAGAAGCCATCCACAATATGACCCCATCAACTGAAAACACCTGACCATGCCATGAGGCAGACAGCAGCACAAAGGTTTTGCTAGTTGAGGCTACTCCCTTTAAAGATAGGGGATCTTACTCCAAGCACTGAGAGCTCCTGATGCTTTTGTTTACCTGCATGGAATACATTTTTTCTCTAGCTTTGACAGAAGAAGCTGTGATATTTATCAAACATCTCATTGATGAGCAGCACAGACTCTTCCTAGAAGTGTTCCCTTTCAGACACCTTGGCCTCTAGTTTCCTGGTGCAGCGCAGGGTGGCGAACCCCGAGCAGCGCAACCCGAGGCACGCTCAGTTTGGTAGTTTGGCAGACCGAGGTGTGCTGAGATGGGTGTGGTGGCGCAGCAGGGGGAGGTGTCGACAGATCCAGCTTGGCGCAGTGACAGTTTTGTGCCAAAAGGCTATTGTCAGCACAGGCGGAGTGCAGCAATGTCAGGCACATTAACGATGCAATAAATACCCACAAAAATCACTATTCAATGCAACTATCTGCAATCAGCACATAAATGTATCTCTATATCGACTGTCCCGTCACATCTGATGTCAGATCAAAGGGGATTGGCACCGTTTGGCACGTTTGGCATGCGTAATGGAAACCCAACCTGATTTGATTAACACAGATGCAAACTAATGAGTTCACATCCCTCTCAGCCAATCACAAACAGCCACAGCATCAGATAGGGAGTATATATTCAGCATCTGTCATCTTAGAAAAGTCAAAAGAAAAGAAACAGAGTGAGACTGTGAGAGAGAAAAAGAGAGCGCGCGCGCATGAGAGAAACGCATTGATTTACAATTGTGGTGACCTCCTCCCAGGCTACCTTTGCATCATCAGCCCGTGGAGGTCTGCTCACAGTTCCGTGTATTCGGACACTGCGAGCTTGGACCTCCCGGACCAAAATATCAATTTCCTCCTGGGAGAAGTTTGGCCGTCTGACGCTGCTGCTCTCTTCTGCCATGGCGAATTGGGTAAACTCTCATTACGCCTTCGCGTGGTGCATTTAAGGGCGAGGAGAGGGGCTCATTTGATTGGTGTGATGTGTGTAAAACCCACTCCACACCTTCTCTCCTCCCTCTTTCTGACTTGCGCAGGTAGGAGGGATGGAGGTGGGAAAGACGAGTAGCTGCGCCAGCGCACACGTTGTGCCAAACTTACAAAATCCGCCTGGCCACACCTAGTTGGCGAACTAGGCCTCCGCCTCGCCCGGTCTGCGAAACTAGAGGCCCTTAAATTAAAACTCAGTTTCATGTTGCATTACCCTGGTGCCATCGGGACACTGGGCCCTCTGGTGCACTACTGGTTAATCTGCTTTGAGGATGAGCATGGCTTTTTTTAACCCTATGGGCCCGAATGACGCATAGTGCGTCCAAATTCACACCTGTTCTTCTCTATTGATCTCCTCCGCGGCTGTGCATCATAGCGAGAAGCCTATCATGTGAAACAGCGGAATTGTAGCTTTCCGAGAAGGCAAAGCACTTGTCGGTAGTCCAATGTTTTCACAGGGAAAAAAAATGATAAAGTTACACTAAAATGATGTATAACAGAGCTTTCATACAGCTTTGCACACACATTACTCTTGGATGGATTATTCGTGAATGCAGGCTCGCACAGAAATGCAACACATATCACATGAAAGCGCAGGAGCAGAGCTTTCCAATGATACCACACACATCATTGTACTGTCATCCCATCACGCTATAAATACAGATTGATTGTCTACAAAATAAAAACCTGACGAATTTCATTACAATCCATTATACCGATCTTGTTATCAGTCACTTCATATAGTGAGGAATATCGTATCTTAACACGTCTTAGGCTTGCGTGTGTTTCTCCCTGTCTATCCACATTTGTAATGTTAGTCCGGCTTTCAAGATGCAAATGTCTCCATATTGTCCAGTTGACACTCCATCAAACTTTGTATGACAAGACCAGCGCGCTTCACCTTTGCGCACCCAAACAACTGAGGCCTAATTATGCATGCTGACAGGGCCGTAGTCACCATATACATTGAGGGGGGCACGTATATATGGCAGAATATGTCTACTTCCAACTTGCTATGGTGAGATACATGTAAAAATGTAAAAATTTAGTCACACAGATTTGTTTTTTCCATTGATATAAAAATGAATATAAAATACAGGCACATAGAAGGACATGAAATGATGGCAACTCTGGATAGCCCACATTGTCCTGAAAAAAAAACCAAGATATAGCATGTGTATGTAGCCTTTATAATGATTGTGATATGAGCTTAAAAGTAAAGGCAGTAAAAATACCCCAAAAACGCCTAGGACCCATAGGGTTAAAAGGCTTGCCCACATTACATGCAACATTTGTAAAACAATGGCCTTCAGACATCAAATGTTGCTGTGTTACAGTGTTTTGTCTGATCACACATTTACACATCACAAAGAACATGGTCCTAGATGCAGCACTCCACTTGCTTCCACCAAGAAATTTGATCAGCTCCACCACAGATTTGAAGATGCTTCATTATTGACTGATATGTACGTATCCTCTTAGGTGAAGTGGAAAGGGACAGAATTTTAGCCAGGAATGACTCTCCTTGTGTCTCATTCTCCAGATGGTGAACCTTAGTTTGGAACAGTACAGAAGATTGTGGTTTTGGAGTATGCCATCAAGTTCATTGTTAGGAAATGGGACACAGTAGAATTTGAAAAACAATGTTTTGCATGCCATGTCTCTCATAGTACTGTCATCGACTCTTTGATTGTTGACTCCATTGATGATATGAGGAACAATTCTTGGCGTCACACAGAGGCACCATTAATGTTGTTAATTATAATATTAGATGTAGGGAATCTACTGGTGATACTGTAAAAGAAGGGATACTATTTGTTGTGATCTAGGCACCAGTGCTGTGTTTTACATGGTGGCGCCATTTGTTGGGACTTAAGCCTAAACATGGGCCTCACCTCACAATAGATCTTCAATTAAATCAAATTGGCTATCTGAAATAATAATTATTGATAATAAAAATTATTAATTATGCTAAATAATGTAACATAATTCACACTGAATCACCTCGTGGGGCACCATCCTGAAAAGTGAAAAATGATAGCCAGTTAAAAATATCAGTCTCAAAAGTTTACTAAACTGTCAATTTGGAATTTTATTAATAATTAAATTAATAAGTATAACCAAATTTAATAGTAAAGCCTGAAGGATTTTGGAGTTCTTGATGTATCAGAGGTTGACTATTCATTCACTCTTGTGCAACATTAAACAGGCAGCAGGTATGATTCCAAATATATATTTATTCATAAAAGAAGCAAAGCAAATGAAACACACAAATTCTAACTAACTAACTAGCTATGTACAAGCTTGGTGTGTGTGTGTGTGTGTGTGCGCGCGCGGGAGAGAGAGAGAGAGAGAGAGAGAGAGAGAGAGAGAGAGAGAGAGACAAAGGTGGGTGTGGTAATCAAAGGGCCGTTTGGCCTACAAAACAAAATTGCTGACAACAGAGAACTACAAGATGGCCGAATCAAAGCTGGCCTCAGATTGGGGAAGGGTATGTCTGAAGGATGGAAAGAGCTGTGGTTCCAGAAGCAGTCTTTGTTGTGTCCTTGTTCCAAAGGTGCAGGGTCCTTAGGAAGTTAGACGCTGGGTTGCTAACTCAACTTGGTTCTCCTTGTTGCTAGAAAGTTAGTTGCAAACCTTGTGTTTGTACCTCTAACTTCTCTGCTTCAGGTTTGCTCCTGCCGTCAATGAGGGCAAGTCGTGGTCCAGGAGAAATGGAGTCTGCAAGAAATTGCCCTCCCTTTAGTGGTTTGGGGGCAAAGGCATTTGAGCTAGTGAGAGCCCAGGAGACAGAGGAGACTCTGTCTGGGCTGGTCAAAGCCAAGGAGGAAAGAGAGCATCTCTGGGCTGGTCACAGCTCAGGACGAAGAGGAAGACTTATGAGAGAGCACAACTTTCCTGAAGTTTGCTTGGTGACATCACAGAGGGGCATGTCACTATAAAAGTCCTGTCCAATCAAGTTTGACGACTGGTCTCACTAGGGTGTGACCATGAGGCATCCAGTGGAGATGAGTGCAAATAGCTCTCTTTGTTTGTAGAACAAAGAGCATGCAGAGAAAAAAGCCTTCACATATCCAGTTTAGATTTTAACAAATGACATATCATCTGTGGTCCCGTGAATCCCAACAATGATTACCATTCTCTCTATGTTGTGAGGTCATACGAGGAAGGGGACATCAACCAGTATGTGTCCATGTGCCACCAGCTGTTTTAAATGTCCCTTTTACAACTTGAGACTCCCAGTTTCAGTGGTCCAGTCTTATTATTCCTGGTGGGACACTTGATATGCTGTCTGCCTGTTTCTGTCGAGGAACGTGGCTGCACTTTGCTCAGTTAAAGTCTCCAAGAACAAAACATGAGTCTGATAAGGTAAGGCAAGGTGAAATAGTAAGACTATTGTAAAAGCAGTGCCTCCCACATTATTAGACTCTATTTGTGGCTGTGGAACTTTGCTGGCTGATGGCAGCAACACTGTGAAAAGCCAAACACTGGTAATCTGACCAAACTGTGATGACACAGAGCGGCTGGAAAATCATCAAATAAGTGTTCATGGAAAGAAGAGGGGTTTTTTTATGAAAGAGAGAGAGAGAGAGGCAGAGGGTTGGGCAAGTTGGGGCTGAGCAAATCAATGCACTTTCTCTCAGATTAATTAAAAAAATAAATAAATAAGAAAGGAAGGGAATAAGGGATAAGGAATGTGTGGATGCCCAAAAATGTACGTGTGGGAGACACTGAAATATAGTGTACACTTAAACTGATATTAATTCTTATAGGTGGGCTTTTTTAGGTGCCTATAATGTGTTGTCTGCTGCTGCACCTGTCTACAGCAGTACATTGTGCATTACATGTCACATAGTGTGGTGGCACTCCTGTCTGCATCTCCAAATCGGGGGCTTGCCAACTGTCATCTGCTATAGATAATACATGGAGTATGGGTACATACCTCATACAATCCCCCTTCAAACTGTCCCTTTAAGGTCACATCCAAGCTCCATCATAATTGCAGAATGCTTTGCGAATGAAAAATGATTTAAATAATACAAGTTTGTGAATAGAGGGGCAAAGTCAATAAAATACAATAGCACTTTTGGTACTTTGGCATGCATACTTAAAAAATTAGAATCTGCAGCTGGTTTTAAAAATATTGCTTCTTTTTCTTTTGCAGCAGAATATTTGTGAGGCTTTAATGTGCAGCCCAGAGGGCATGGACATTTTGACCAGTCTTGAATGAAGCACCGTATCTTCCAAATGATGAAGATGCATGGTCAGAATACTAGTTTTACACCTAATGGGTCACTTTGTAGAGAAGTCAATATGTATTTTGAAAGTGCAAGTAATAAAAAGTAATTACCTTGACTGCTTTTACATTTTTGTTCACCAGTAAATTCGGCCATTTGTAGGGTCCTTCCACATTAGAGATGTCACTGGCTTGGGGCATGAGTTAGATGAGCTCCCATACTGGATGATGTCTGTCTACCTCTGAGAATTCTTTCATATTTGACCCCACTGGACCTTAACCACAGGGCATCATGATGATTTCGGAACAACGGGACTTCGAAACAATGGGTTTAATATGGTCTGAACAATGGGATGTCGGACCAATGGGCTGTCGGATGTAGTGTAGAGTTAAGTCCTAATCAAGTAGAATGGTTATACTGCATAAGTTGATTAAGAAACAAAGCCATATGACCATCATATAACCATGTTTTATGCATAAGTTGTTATAAAACTGAGTGAGATGCATCTATATGTGTTAAAACACTGTCATACATGTCAAAGTATTCACAATATGAGTTGACATTGTATCCATACACTAAAGAACACACACATTCAAATATAGCCTATCGTGCTCAGTATAATGATAACACACACATACTCAAATGCTTGTATTACCTGATGCACATTAAAGGATCACATTGCATGAAGGCACAAGGGACCTTATAGAAATAGTCCCCAAGTTCCATATGTTTTTTAAAAATAGTGTAAACCCGGGTTCCAACCTAATGGTGGGAGAGTTTGGGGATTTCCAGGCCGGGGGGAAAAGGATACACCATTAAGACATGCCTGGGCATGTTCGGGCATGTCTGGACAAAGGCAAAAAGGCCTGCCACCAGTAGGTTTGGGCTCAGGTAGGAAGGGCTAAAAGAAAGAGGGTGGAGATTCTCTTGAATCTTCGCCAGCATAAAAGGGAGAGCTCAGAAAGTGAAACTTCAGTCCAGCTCCAGGGCTTGACTCGATGAGTTGTATGTGTTGGAGCTTGTGAACACATTAAACTCGATTGCATCGGACTCTGCCTGTCTCCAGTGTTTCTTTGAGTATTACTTAGCTGAACCCAAGGTACCAGATCGACATCAGAGGACAACTGAGAAGCAACGTTGAGGACAAGGTCGGGAGCCTACAGGCCCAATTCCAGGCACCGCTTTTTGCCTCTACACGGACCAATGGGCAGTTCCCATCCAGTCGACCTGTCAGTCATGGCGCAAAGAAAGAAAGAGAGAGAAAGAAAAAAGAATTTTTCCAAAGCGGAGATCGAAATAATTTTGGTTGAAGTGGACTTAAGAAAAAACATTTTATTTTCTTCAGTTAGTAGTGGTGTGACAGGGACAGGCAAAGCAAAGGGCTGGAGGGAGGTAACAGATGCTGTTAAAGGACAACTTCGGTATTTTATTTTATTTCTATTTCTATTTCCCCATGTGTATGTGTGCGTATGATTCATGGGTACAACTCGTTCTAAAATTGGTTCAGTATTGAGGGAGGCGGATGCAACCGGAGCCGCGAAACAAGCTAAAACGGTAACGGGGGCAAATACGTCCCGTATAAGTTTGCGCATTAAAAGTGCTTTTTTTCGCCACTGACCGGTTCAGATCGCCAGTGCTATGAGTGGAGTCAGCTGTCAGTCAGTGTTGGAGCAGAGAGGGGGAGGGCTGCCCCGCTGGGTACTGTAAGTGAGTATGTGTGTATGACGTGTGTGTGTTACGCTAGAAGAGTCAGAGTCAGAGGACGGAGTCTTTTACGGGCTACCCCCTGGAGTGTTACCGGAGTTTTTGGAGTGCTCAAATAAACGGGCCTTTTTCCCGAACGCAAGAACAGGATGTCGCACAACACCCCATACAGCTTTCATAAGCTGCCTTTGTCAGACGGCGAGATGCTGAAGTTGTGGCTAGTTGTGCTACAAATGGATGCTAACACTCCTGTCCAGACACTGCGCCTTGCAGACCATCGGGTCTGTAGTGCTCACTTCTCCCAAGATGACTACTGCCAGCCGAAGAAGAGATTCCAAGACACAGGATGAGATGTTGATATCCTTGTGCAAGCACATACAGATAATCGGTGGACTTGTCAGTGAATGGTGGATGGCAGCCTTGGAGAAGCTTGGGGGAGAGTTGAATTTTCAGGACGCATCATCAGTAGTGCTCCTCTGGCTCATGGGGTGTTTCGGCCTTTAACACTATACACTCTCACCAGAGACGGCCAGCTACAGGCTGATCAGACCTAAGCTTGCGTCCCCTGCCCAATTAGTCATGAGAGTCACCTTGTTGTCAAGTGGCAGACATCTCATGGGACTATGCATGGCAAGGGTGTCCTGTTCCCTGAGTCAAGCCTAAGCTGACCGCATACCTCCTGGCTTGTTACTTGGGGGCCCAACAGGGGCCACTGGCTGCTTCTCTCTGCTGCCTCTGATGCAGTTTTGATGGCTGCACGCTGGCTCTGGCCCCTGATTCCCAAGTCCCTCAGCAGTTTGGTGGTAGATGTTCCCACAAATCCTCTACATCCAACCTCCACTGGGCGGACATCCGTGTTCCAGCCGCGATGTTGTGCTTCAGCAGCTAACTCAGCATAGCGCAGATGTTTTCGCTCAAATGCCTCGTCCATGGAATCCTCCCAGGGTACTGTGAGCTCAATTATATAAACCTTCTTTAGAGAAGGGGACCAGAGCACCAGATCAGGTCTCAAGATGGTGGTGGCAATCTCTGGGGGGAACACCAGCTGTTTGCCAATATCCACTAGCAGTTTCCAATCACGTGCTAAGCACAGCTGGCCTCTCTCCGATGGTGTGGAGTTGCTCCTGGTAGCTGTAGCCCCTTCACGGACAAAGGCAGTTGTCCATGAGGGGTTAGATATTGGCGGTGATAGGGCGTTGACGCTGGATCGTTTTTCCTCCAGTGTGGACGCAAGGCTCTTTAAAACTTGGTTGTGATGCCAAGTGTACTGCCCTTGGGTGAGACAGGTCTTGCACCCTGTGAGTATGTGCCGGAGGGAGGTTGGCATGGAGCAAAGGGCACACCCAGGATCTTCGCCAACCCACTGGTGGAGATTAGTTGGCGTTGGAAGGACGTCGTAGGTGGCTCTGATGACAAAGCTCAAACTCCTTGCTTCCATGGCCCACACATCCTTCCAGCTCAGCCTTCTCCTTTCGACACTCTCCCACTGTGTCCACTGTCCTTGTTTGCCAAGGGAGACTGCCTTGGCCCATCTTGCCGCCTCCTCCTGACGGTGCACTTCCTCCACCACCATCTTCCTCCGTGTTGGAGCAGTGGCATTTCTCCAGGCTGGGCGGCTAGTGGTTAGCCCAAGGCCTCCTCTTCCTTGCTGAACATTCCCCACAATGTCAGCATGTCTGAGAGCTGATGTTGCCTCCTCCACTGCTGTTGCTGGTCTCCATTTGCGCCCAGTAACCAAGGTTGGTGCATTTTCCCTCATCACTAGATCTTTGGATTCGTTCAGTGTCATCTGCAGTTGTGTTTTAGCGCACTTGAACTCCTCTGTGAGGCTGGTGAGGGGCAGCTTGAGGACAACGTCTCCGTAGAGGCCTATGGTGGTGAGGCAGCGTGGAACTCTGAGCCACTTCTTGATGTGGGCTGTGACTCATCTTTCCAGCTTCTCTACTGTTGAGATGGGGACCTCATAGACTGCAAGGGGCCGCAGCACCCGGGGTAGCAGACCAAACTGGAAGCACCAGGTCTTTAACTTCCCAGGTAGTTGGGTGTTGTCAATAGACTGTAGGCCAGCAATGATGTCCTTGTGCAGCTGTTTCACCTGGTCTCTGTCTTTCATGCTTGTAGCACCTTCTGAGGCTTTTGACAGGCTGTTCAGATACTGTGGGGATTGGATCATCACAGATGAATAACTGTAAGTCAGCAAGCACTCCCTTCACCACTGAGATGCTGCGTGACTTAGATGGTTTGATCTTCATATGGGCCCAACTGATGTTCTCCAGTTTTCTGAGCAGTCTCCTGGTGCATGGGATGGTGGTAGTCAGGGTGGTGATGTCGTCCATGTAGGCTCTGAGGGGAGGGAGGCGCAGACAAGAGCCGAGTCTTTGTCCACCTACAACCCATTTTGAGGCTTGAATGATGATCTCCATCACCATGGTGAACACCAAGGGAGAGATGGTGCATCCGGCCATGATGCCTACTTCCAGGCACTGCCATGAGGTGGTAAATTCAGGAGTTGCGAAGTAGAACTGCAAGTCCTGAAAGTAGGCTTTCACCAGGGTTGTGATGGTGTCCTGGATGTTAAAGAAGTTGAAGGCAGTCCAGAGGAGCTCATGGGGCACAGAGCCAAAGGCGTTAGCAAGATCCAGGAAGATCACATGGAGGTCCCTTTTCTCCAGCTTTGCCATTTGGATCTGGTGCCAGATCATGCTGGCATGTTCTAGGCACCCAGAGAAGCCCGATATGCCTGCCTTCTGTACAGATGTGTCAACGTACTCATTTCTGCGCAGATACTCGGCCATCCTCTGTGCAATGACTCCAAAGAAGACTTTACGCTCCACATTAAGCAGGGAGATTGGGCGGAACTGGCTGATGTTCATTGCGTCCTTCTCCTTTGGGATCAAGACCCCACCTGCCCTAAGCCACACTTTGGGTATGGTCCTCTTCTGCCATACTCTCCTCATGAGGCTCCAGAGAAACCTACAAACATCTGGCGTGTTCTTATACACTTTTTATGAGACTCCATTTGGCCCAGGAGCTGATGCTGTTCTCGCCCGATGGACTATCTTCTCCACCTCTTTCCGAGTTGGAGGGCCAGTCTCAAATTGATGCTTTTGGGGGGTCGATTGGTGGAATGTCTGAGGGGATGGCCAGGTGTTCATAACGCTTTGGATCAGAGTGCGTTGTTCTCAAGTGCTCCTCCAGGTCGCTCTTTGTTGGTTTTAGAACTCCACTTTTCTCCTTGGTGAAGAGAGTCTTTAGGAACTTGAAGGGATCTTTGTAGAACCACGTTCTTGTTTGTTCTTTCTTCCTTCTTCGTTTCCGTAAATTCTCTGCTCTGCGGAGGGATGCCAGACGGATTTTAATGTCAGCTTGGAGAGTGCTTATGCCCTCCTTTTCCACTCCAGAGGCCTTCTTCCAATGTTTCTTGAGTTGTCGCCTTTCTTGAACAAGGCGCTTGATCTCCTGTTGCCTCCTGGAGGCTGTTTAGCACCTTTCGACTCTAGTACTCCAAAGCGTTCTGCCCCGTACTGATAAATGATGTCTCCCATTTTCTCCAACTTCTTCTCCACTGTGCCTCGAAGTAGCCCAAGGGTCAGGTCAGTATTCACCATTTCCCACAGCTTTTTATCAGCAGCACAGGGCCACTTCACACGCAGTCTGTGCCCTGGAAGTCTCCGCTCGACTGTAGGTCTGGGAGTTTGAGTGGGTTCCACAGCTGATGTTTGTTCCACCATTAATTCTGTGCTTGAGTTTGCCTCTTCCATGACAGTGGTGCTGATGCACTCCAAGCTATGGTTTTCATCCAGTTGCTGTGCTTCACTCGACTGATTTGACCCCTTTCACAGAAAGTAGTCAATGCGAGACCCCCCTCTCTCTTCCCTCAAGCACCTTTTCTTCCCCTGGTGAATCCTCAACCCCCGGAGAGATGTTACTTTCCTCCATCCACAGGCACATATCTGCAGTTTGTGGTCTGCTGTTGTGGCAGCAGGTGTGCTGATTGCTGTGGTGTTCTCTTGCACTGTGCTGTCTTTACTCATAGTCATTTCCGGTCCAGTCGTTACCATGTTGTCAGCCGATGAGTCTTCTTCCGCATCCGCCCTCGCAGACTCTGGGGGTGTTCTCCTTCTTTGATTCTTCGTAGCTGTGGCGGGTGTCTCCAACATGCTGCAAAGCATGAGAGATAACAGCCATGGGCAGCTAACCCAAGACTGTCCCAGTGGGGTCTATTCCCTCCTGCCAGCTGTCTCTTCATGCTGTCACAAGGACTTTCCCCTGTCGTCAGCTGATCTTTCTCAGCAGTCACTGGACGGGTCCAGATAGTCAGATTCCAAAACACAGGATGAGATGTTGATATCCTTGCGCAAGCACATACGGATAATTGGTAGATTTGTCGGTGAATGGTGGATGGCAGACTTAGAGAAGCTTGGGGGAGAGTTGAATTTTCAGGACGCATCATCAGTAGTGCTCCTCTGGCTCATGGGGTGTTTCGGCCTTTAACACTATACACCCTCACCAGAGGCAGCCAGCTACAGGCTGAAGAGAAGACATCCAATCCCGAAACACCTCTTCCTCAAGAAAACGGCTGTCCCACGAGTAGAGAGAGCTACAGACACAGTGGAGCAAAGCTCGTGGCATCACACAGCCCAGAGGTAAGGGAAAGTCTAAATTAGTATGCTATTTACAGAGATAGCATCTGAACCGGTCAGTGGCGAAAAAACACACACTTCATACACACATACTCACTTACAGTACCCAGCGGGGCAGCCCTCCCCCTCTCTGCTCCAACACTGACTGACAGCTGACTCCACTCATAGCAGTGGCGATCTGAACCGGTCAGTGGCGAAAAAAAGCACTAATGCGCAAACTTATACGGGATGCATTTGCAAATTGGGTCAATTTACATAGATATTTCACAATCATGAACCTAATCTGGATCTTAAACCTGCTAATTGCCAACTAATTTAACTAAATGTGTTATATTTTTAAAATTTTGTCATGTTTAGATTACATGTTTCAAAGGCATCTGTGTATTGTGTACATAACAGAGCGCAATGCGAGTTAAAATTGTAATTTCCAATAGTGACAAGCAATATTTATGTGCTTTACTAAATTTACACAAACACTATGAGTGGTCAGGAGCAATAGTAGATTTTGTTAGTAGCTACGAAAAGATCAGAGCTTCTAAAATATTGATAAATGCGGACATGCATGCAAATTTCCGTCTGCTCACATTTCATGAATGAGACCCTATGAATACACACGTCAAATATTTATATCAACAAAGTCATTTATGACCTCAGATGACCCAGGCTCCGGTGTATCTTCTGGTGTGGTCCATGAGATCAGTCCATTTTCATGTTCTCGCTTACACAGGTTACAAACTGTAGCAGCATCAAGCTAAATTACCTATGATATTTCGGAGCTGATCGCCTGTAGCCTTGTGATCACATCATCTAGAGTTATGCATTACTTGCCCTCCAAAGGCTGCAACAAGCTTTCCCTGAGGAAAGGAAGGACAGCTTCATTGTTCGGCACTTCATTCTAGACTGGCTGGTGGCAGTCTTCCATGACCAGCACCATCGCCTGTTGACATAACTCTGTAAGTGCAGTCAGTGCTAGCAAGAGTTTGCTGGTATTTATAATCTCAGTTGGGGAGTGTCCTCGCTCCACTCTCACTGTGTAATTTAATGTTACTTTGCTTTCAAGTAACGTTAATGTTACTGTTTTCGTGGCTATCGGAGTGCTCTTGCTCTAGCTAATTGGTGGTATGTTACATTAACAGGAGTGTGTCCCCTTGGTGTTTGCTAACTTATTATTGACAAAGTACTCACTCTGCTTTTACTGTAGCCTTGCACATTATTTTACATCCTGTTCACATAAATTAAGCACAAAAGGTAAGGAAATTTGTGTTTGGTAGATTATTTTGTAGAGGAAATACCTTTCAGAGAATATTTGCACTCGTAATAAAGTTTGGGGTGACTAATCAAATTAATAGCTCCGTAAATTAATTATTAATTCGTCAGTATGCTTATCAATAATGAATCAATCTCAATATCTGGGTTATGAATTCTCTAAGCAGTGATCTCAGCTCCTGTCCAAAAGATACACAAACAACGACTTGGCGATAAATTAAGATTTATATAAGCTAATGTAACAACTGAATAAATGAATAGCAAATGATAATTATATGAAATAACACAAAATCAACAGTATCTATATAGATGGATTGAAATGAGAGGTAATGCTCGTGTGAGTTATTTAGCCTGGCGATAGCAAGAGAGAGTATGAGATAAATTGGGAAGGCAGGGATGCGCGAAAACCGTTCACCTAATGAAACCTAAATTAAGATCAAGATAATTAAGCCTCCTGTTCGACTTCACTCTTCACCACACAGCGGCAGCCTGGAGTTAGAGAAATTATTTTCCTTCTTTCTTAGCAGCATTGATTCAGGTGGACGTTTCTCTTGGAGGGCCCCCGGACTGTCGCTTGGCAGCTCCCGGTCATCCCAGCAGAATCAAACCGGCTGGAACACAGTGGTGGAGGAGTGGTTGAGCCTGACGGCGACGTCCCTTGGGTGACCTTCAAACATTGGTTCTCTTAAGTTGCAGAAAGTCTCTGGGTTTGGCAACAGAACCACTGTGACAAGTGGTTGGCAGCCGCTGGTTCCGATGAAGCTGGTGTGAAGAGGCAGCTTGAACACCATACTACCATAGAACAAGTCTGCCAGAGCATATCTTTACAATTTTACCTGCTGTAGTGCCATTTTTTGGAGTATTTTAATATGCTTTCCATCAATACAACCCTTAAATTCCAAATTTTAATAATATGTGTGGACATATATGTCCATACTAATGAAAGAAATTGCTAAAAAGTGCAATAAACCACTAAAAAAAATGAAAATCATTTTTGTTCTTACACATATTTTTCTAAATACAGAAATATCATGGTGTTTTGATGGCAGCCCCATCAAAGTACATCCTGAACAGCTCAGATGGAGAGGGATTGTCCACATACTGTGATAGAGGTGGCTGCACACCTGGCCTCCTTTTGAGCAGAAAATGTGGCAGGGGATGTGGCAAGATGTCAGGCTCCTTTTCGGTTTTCCAGCCAGCTGCATCATCAGGGAGTGTCTCTGACCTGGAGCCTCTGTGACTCCTTCCTCCCCCTCTGCCTCCCTCCGGGGTGCAGGGAGAGGAGACCCCCACCTCCTCCTCATCACCATCGTCAACTCTGCACACAGATGTTACACAGTGTGTTAGATGTGTTCAACATGAGAGTAATACAATAATGATGTGTATTTAGTGCAAAATGCTTTCAATTGTGTTACATATATATTTTCTTTACTTTACTCTAACTCAAAAACAAACAATATTTCATGAATGTTCTCTGACCTGGAGCCTCTGTTTGCTGGAGGCCGACTCCTTCCTCCCCTCCCTCCTCTCCCTCCTCTCCCTCTGCCTCTCTCTGCCTCCCTCTGGGGTGCAGGGCGAGGAGACCCCCACTTCCTCCTGATCATCATCGTCACCTCTGCACACAGATGTTACACAGTGTGTTAGATGTGTTCCACATGAGAGTAATACAATAATGGTGCGTATTTAGTGCAAAATGCTTTCAGTTGTGTTACATGTATATTTTCTTTACTTTTCTCTAACTCAAAAACAAACAATATTTCATGAATATATACATACATGTCATAGGAGGGATCTCTCCCTTCGATTAAGTCGGCGTCATCTCCACTGTCGGCAGAATCCGGACCCGATGAGTGGAATGAATCTTCATCCGACGCTGTAGTTAGCTCTAAAGCTTCGCACCAGGAGAAAAGCCGTGTCCGGGTTGTTGCGGTTCCATAAATATATGTGCGAGTGTGTGGTGAGTGTCTGGTGTGTGTGGTGACTGTGTGGTGAGTGTCTGTGTGTGTGTCAAAGTGTTGTGAAAGAGTAAAATACAAAACGAGAGCGAGAGCGAGTGTGTAACTGCAAGCTGAGAGAAATATTTACTGCAGAAGAAAGAAACTCCTTGTTGTCGCAGGTAGTGTCGCGAGAAAGACACGCAAGAAAATCACATGACAGTTCATGCTCACAACATGATGACGCTTAGTCCAACATTGGAAGTGCTGGGAATACCCGCGATCAGGATTATGTTTTTGTTTTGTGCGCTTTTTACTGGATTTCTACAAACCTATCAGTGCAAGGAAACAGCACTCTGGGACATGATGAATGCAGGGTATGTTAGTGTAAAAAGAATTATTGCTCTATCTTATTTGGTTACAATTCTACTGGCATTTAAAAATCAATATGCAAATGGGATCGCGGGCGCTCCCGCCAGTAGGAAGGAGTTAAATGGTGTCACATTTATAAGGAACATGCATGTGGGATGAGCAGTAGAGCTGAGTATGTGGGTTGCACCCATGAAAATTTGCCAAATCTTCTCTTCCAATGCAAAACAGCTTTTTTTGCTGTTGACTCTGGTGTTTGGTGGATTGGATGATTGAATTCTGAAGAAACAACACATAGTGGCAATTTAAGATTTTTTTCATTTAACAAACAGGGGCCTCAGTAGCGTGTGGAAGAAGCATACACAGCCACAACAGCCTGGCACCTCCTCTTCATGCTGGTCACCAGCCTGGTCACACACTGCTGTGGGATGGCATCCCATTCTTCAACCAGAATTTGTCGCAAGTCAGCCAATGTGGTTGTGTTCGTCACTGGCACGAACAGCACGCCCAAGCTGATCCCACAAGTGTTCAATGGGGTTGAGGTCAGGACTGCTGGCAGGCCATTCCACCCTCTCCACTCCCAAATTCTGGAGGTAGTCTCTGATAAATCCCGTTCTGTGGGGGCAAGTGTTGTTGTCTTGGAGAATAGAGTTTGGTCCCAGACTATGAAGATACACTGATTGCAGAATTTAATCTCAATATCTCTCTGCATTGAGATTGCCTCCAATGATGACAAGCCTCATTTTTCCAGTGAGGGAGATGCCGCCCCACACCATCCCACTGCCTCCATCAAAAGATGTTACTCTATTGGTGCAGCAATCAGCAAGGCTTTCTCCACGTCTTTTCCACACTTTGACCCTATGATCCAACTGCCGTAGGCAGAATCTGGACTCGTCGCTGAACGTAACGTTCCCCCACATGTTCATGTTCCAGTGCACGTGTGCCAACACCACCACAAATGGGCCTGATGGTGATTGGCTGCGTGCAGTTTGTTCCACATTGTCTGGGTAGAGAGCCGTCGGCCTTCTCGTCCAGCAAACCTTGACTGCAAATCTATAGAAGACTGCCTACGGTTCATAAGTGCTGACAGGATGGGGTGCCGTCTTCTTGGGACGCCTACTTCGTGGCGTGTCTCTGACATCCCCCGTTAAATGGAAAATGGCCTTCAGTTTGTAGATGGTACTAAGGCTCACTCCAAATAATGCCGCAACTTGGTTTTGCCTAACACCAGCTTGTAGTTGCCCTATTGCACGGGCCCTATCCAGATCAGTCAAACATGGCATGCTGATTATTGGAGCAGACACCAACTGATAACTGTAGTAGAGCCCATGCTAACAGCATGCATGTAACGTTAACTTTGTGAGTTGCAAGTCAGAATTAACGCTAGCAATGCTAGCATAAGCATGCTAAAATTTGAATGCTAGCATTAGTGCACTAGTCTGCAAACTGTATCCTTATTTTTTTCCAGGATTGTGCCTGTTGATAGACAGTATTGTATAATTAAAGTGACTCTTATGAGGAACCAATCTAGTTCACGAGTGCACGATAAACCAAGAACACCTTTTTATTTTGGTGGCCTTAAATGATCAAGCAATTAGAAAGCATTAACTAGCAAGCTAGCATTCTAGGTAGGTATCTTTGTTAAATGATGTAGTCTGGAGACCACCACATGGATGTTGAACTCAGGTCATCATTGCTTTATTCTGTCACATGAAGATGTCTTCAGACCATCAAATCAGTGTCAACCTCAAATTATCATTGCTTTATCCCCTGTTATATGATGCCTTGAGACGATCACATGGATGTTGACCAAGTGGTTATTGCTATATTCTGTGTTTCATAATGTTGTCCTCAGACCATCATTAAAATGTTGACACCAATGGTCACTGCTTTATTCTGTTTCATAATCTGTTTTCCTACCAGTCATATCAATCATCATATCAATGTTAACCTCAAGTCGTCACTGCTTTATTCTTTGTTGTATGATGTTTTCAGATCATCGTCTTTACCTGAAGTCATCATTGTTGACTTCTACATTAATGTGTAGCACTGGCATTTTCTCTTTGTCCTGGGCATATCCTCAGAATCACTTTCAGATGAGGATGACAATGAAACTTTCTGTTCAACCCAGAATGATTCACTTTCATCCTCTTCCTCACTGGATTGATTACCGGCATCCGAATCTGCGCTGTCCATTTCCTGAATCAGTTTTCCGGCTGCATCAGCAGCTATCTTTCTCTCCAGGCTTCTCTTCCATGCAGACATTATTGATTCCTCCAGTTATAACCACTTACTTAAATATAAATCTTGAAAAATCAGATCTGTAAATGAATTTGCAGTCGCTCTCTAAGTTTTACTTTTGACAGAGACAATTATAGCAGCGCAAAAAATGTATCAGTTTATCAACGGTAAAATAAGTGGAAATGATCACATTTTCAATGCCTTTTGTCCAGTTTGCTTAAATAACATTTTAAATAAAATATACAGACATTTTAAGGAAAAAATCAGGGACCAGCAGCACTGTAACTTTTGATTCAACAAAGTTCTATTAAATACAAATATAAAAACTGCCAAAATGACCATCATGGCCGTTCTTGTGTTCTAAAGGCCACCACATAAAAAGGTGTTCCTGGTTTATCATGCACTGTAGATTGGCGGGCTAGTGCACTAACGCAAGCATGCAAATTTTAGCATGCCAATGCTAGAACACTACAGCTAGCCCACTAACTCCAGCAGCTGGAAACAAGCATCTATAACTCACTGTCCCTTTGACAATCCAAACAAGGAACACATTTTCTTGTAGTGGCCTTTCTAAAATGAACAGAATTGAAAGTTAATGTGAATTTGTGTCCATGGTGGCAAAATACTAACAATAAATCTAAAAAGGAAACATATATATTTAATATCTGTAGTGGCAGACTAGTGTAAACTAAGCCATCCATTAGGCAGTAGAGTTTCTCTGCCTCATCTCTATGAGGTAGGCACTCTTGAATCCTTGTGACCCTGTAAGTCATCCAGTGTTTAAGCACTGCCTCTGGCATTCAGGAAGGATAATATAGATTGAATGTTACGGATCTACCTAGGGTTCTTTGAATCCTGTATGGTTGTCAGACAAAAAAGAAAAGCTCTGTAACATGCAGTCTCTTCCACAGACATGGGTCATCAGTCCCCTCCTCTCAGTTAGTGCAGTGCAGACTTCTATGCAGCTTTACATTATGCGTACATTACATGAGTAATATACACTCTAACATCAAATGAACTTTTGAATAACTATGAAATTAAATGGAAACATTTATAACATCTCTACTGCATACTTGCAGTGGGTCTGCAGAGTCATGATTTGACACCCAGTAATGTAAGGGCAAAAGACAACACAATACTAAAAAGGGTTAAAACACAATTTTATTATTGACATTTTCATCTAATGCTGGGGAGGGGGTAATGGTCAGTTCTTTATTCGCCAAGGGGGAGGAGGAGAGCAGGCCAAGGTAAAAAAATAAAAAATGATAATATAAAAACAGCTCTGCATGCAGTCTCTTCCACAGGAACAGGTTATCTTTCCCGTTAGCAGATAAACACACAGAAAAATGTGTCTACTATAAAACTTGCAAAAGTGCATTTACCAAGTTAATTCTTGAATGACACAATTGCTGCATGTTTACAATCTTACAACTTACATTTATAGTTGCACACTGTTACGTCTGCATTTTCTACATAACAAATTAATGTTTAACTGACTACAAAAATTATGCATACCTCTTCTAAGTTAGTACAGCATGGACAGTGCTGCGCTGACGAACAAAAACTGCAACCTCTTAAAGGGCCAGTGTGTAAAATGGGTTGAAAACCGTTGAAAACAGTGACATCAGTGGTCAAATTCTAGATTGCAGGGCTCACTCGCTCACCCCTCCCGTCGGGTAAATGACGGTGGCCTCGTAGGGACAAAAAGCCTTGCGCAGACACAAGTTTTTCAGGAGTAGGTCTATCTAGCAACAAGGTGAATGTTTATTTAGAAATCTAAGCCATGTTATGATATTGTAATGAATCCCTCACGAGCAGGAGACCAGAGGAGCGTTCGGGAAAAGGCCTGTTTATTTGAGCACTCCAAAAACTCCGGTAACAGTCCAGGGGGTAAAAGACTCCGTCCCAAACTCTGACTCTTCTAGCGTAACAGACACACTTCATACACACATACTCGTTTACAGTACCTAGTGGGTACCTCTTATCTATCGCTCTGCCCCCTCCCCTCTCTGCTCCACCAATCTCCAGCCTGCACACTGACTGACAGTGTAGCCTGTAAACAGTGCTCAGCTGTTTATTTAGCCTAGCAATATCTCCAGACTATAGTAGCTGCAATGGACGACTTTGAACGCGATTTTGAAGAGTTTCTTGTAGCGGACACAGACCCAGAGCCATACCTGTTTGAGCCGGAGCATACAGATGAGGAACTCCATGTGTTTGATGCTGAGCGGGCGAGAAGTGAGGCTGAATCCTCTGCTCCCATTTTGCTGCATAGAATGGGATTCGGTGCTACTGCTGCCATCGTTGGGGAGATATATCATCAGGAGGAAAAGCGCCGCAGAGAGTGCATCACAAGGAGTGAAGTTGCGTCTTCTTTTCCTCGCAGATGATGGTTCGGGTTCATTCTCTCCTGTTGCGTGGTAAGTGTGGTCCATTCGCAAACTTTATAACTAAAAAAACTTTTCACTACTCTCCATCGACGAACTACTAACACTCTCTGCTGTTTCCTCCTCCTTCTTCCTTCCTTCCGCTGTCTTTGTTGGTTTATTTATACACGCGAAACGCGTTCTCTGGCTGGCTGGATTGTCCGCTCGGTCTGCCGTACATACATGACGGTGCAAGATGGCGACCTCTCTAAAGCAAGGCCCTTGCTATACATATATATATATATAAAAGCATAATTATAAGGCTATGAAAACCAAACAAATTTTATTTTATAGCGATTATACACTTATATAAACATATTAATGGATAGAATATTCAGATTCAGATTCAGATTTGACAATAAACCATGCCAAATATTACACACTGGCCCTTTAAAGTGACAGTGGTATTAACCTATGGTATTAATACTTAGGTTTGAACAGGTTACAAAACAAACGCTTAACTTTAAATAGGCTACAAAATGCACCTTGAATGTAAAGAAAACAAAGATTCTTTCATATTTATCAGGATTAGAGAGAGAGGCAAGAGCTCTGAAAACCTACCAGATGTCTGATCATGAGGCCAGACCCAGCGTTGGGTTACACAGACAACCTAAACTGGATAACATTCAATCTAGCATTTTTTAATGTGTAGCAAGCTACCGAGGGTATAGCTACTTTTTTAAGCTGGCTAGCTAACCCTACACTTTTCAGGGTTTGATTGTGGTTTTGGGAAAGGGAAGAAACATATATATATCCTTCCAACCTCTAGAGTGACAAGTATCATTAATACACACAATGTGTAGCTCGAAACCCACAAAACCAGCCTGAAAATGAGGGAACTCTGAAACACTTGGATGAGAGTTTATGGAGCAAAGTATGTAGCTTATTGTCCGACACTGGTCTGCATTTGAGGGTGGGAGCATGCTTAGGGTCAGTTGGTGATTGAATTCAATAAACTTTAACTCTAAATACCAGAGAGCAGTCTCCCTTATAAACCGGGACAAGTTTGTAGCCAACTAACCATGAAAAACACACCAACTGTCAAAAACTTGCTCCTAACTATTTCTTTTGTTTTGTCTTTTGCTGTACCTGTTCCTTCTTGTTCAGCTCAAAATATTGACCATTATTCTGGCAGCCCTTCTTATCCATTATATCCACATAAAGGAAAGAATGCTTGCTATCTCTGACTTCCACATAATTTTTACAGTAAACAACACAGGCTCAGACTGTCAGGCCTCAGTCACCACATTTATTTACTTTATAACCCTGTTATTTCAAGTACGGAAAAGGTAAACACCAAAATATTGAGGTTGTGAGCTGCAGATTTCTTCTCATATCAAAGTCTTTAGGCAAAAAAAAAAAAAAAAGAAAAGCGCGACAGATGTGCAAAACAACATGGAGGAAAAACTCCCCACAAATAGCCCCGTTTCTCATCACTGGTGCAAAACAATTAACTCTGTAACTTTCCCTTTAACTATAATTACCAAAGCTGCAAAACATCAGCGGGATAAAAACGATTGTGGTAAAACCCACCATGCTGTTCTGCTGTTAATTTAGAACTCCAAATAAAAACCAATAATCTGCTGAGCCCTCTGGGCCTTGTTCCATTATGAAAGAGCGGTCATGCTTCCTCCCTGCATTACCCTCCAAACTTTAATCCACAACTATTTCATTACAGCCATTTCCAGGCGTTTTAATAACCATAAACCAAGACGGCAACATTAGCAGCCTCGCTGGCTCTGTCCCTGAAGCCCTTCAGCTGAACTGTGACAACTCAAAATATGTGTGTGGGTGTGTTTGTGTGTGTTGGACTGTGTGTTGTTGTTGTTGTGAGATTGCAGTTGTGTGTGTAGTCGCCAGCCATGTGTGTTCTTTTTTTCGCTTTTTTTTTTTCATGTGTATGCAAGTCATGGTTTGTGTGTATGTTGTAAAATATGTGTGCATGTATGTGTGTGTGTGTGTGTGTGTGTGTGTGTGTGAGATGGTCAGTCAGGGAAGCTGGAACATTCTCTGCATGTTAATTTGGCATTTCCCTGAGAAGTCATTACAGAAACCATCGCTCTAGCAATTAGCCACCAGTGTGTAATGTAATTGAAACGCCAGGGTGTGCGCGTGTGTGTGTGTGTGTGTGATTGAGTTGCTTCTCTCTGAGTCTCAGAATCCTGACCCTAAGTGTTTCATTAGTGGTTAATTTATTTTGCAAAGGAGACTGAGGTGTGTGTTTGTGTGTGTGTGTGTGTGTGTGTGTGAGCACACACATGATGTGTATAAGGAATGATATACGTGTTCTCCCTCTGTTTTTGAGAAATGTATTGCACTTATTTTAGTCTTAGTGTGGACTATGACAGAGCTTGAATTTGTGTATTTGTATTTCTGCATGCTTGTGTGTATCTGTTCATTTGTGTGTAAGCCTGTTCATTCGTGCATGTGTGAGTGTGTGTGTTTGTTGCACAGGTCAATGGTGATTCAGATTCAGCAACAGATTCAGTCTTGTGATTAGAGGGGAAATTACAGCGACACCCTGAATATTAATAACTCTATTTTCTATTCCACTTGGTAACAGCCCGGACTATTTATAGATCGTTTTCGATGTGTGTGTGTGTGTGTGTGTGTGTGTGTGTGTGTGTGTGTGCGTGCGTGTGTGCCCACACATTGTACCAGTGTGACCACCATACTTTACCAAGCTTTTACTGGTGCATTCCTAGTGGTTTAAGCAGGGCTTGACGCTAACTTTTTTCCCAAGGAGCACATGTGCTCCAAAGTTGAAAAAGTAAGGAGCGCACAAAGAACTTTAGGGGCACAATGTAAATTGATCAAATAATGTGTTTTCCATAATAAACGTGATGCAAATAGACATTTACAAGCAAAATTATTTTAATGAATTTGTATACAAAATGTACAGAAAGATAAAATCATCAAGTTTTGAAAAAGTATTGCAATTTAATTTTGTCTTTAATGTTATTATCTTATATATATTATCTTTGCAATATGGTTATCTTATATAATGTTATTACTATCCTAAAACATTCTCCAGGTCCTCTGAAACTCTGCAGGACTTAAGCCTCTTTCACACAGAGCTTTCGCGGCGCCCACCACGGGGTAGGGCGCAGAGGACAGGATTTGGGGGAGTACAGGCTCGTTCAGGAGCTACAGCTCCATGGTGACCGCTTCCGGGTCTACTTCAGGCTCTTCTCTGCTATTGGACGCGCGGTGCCGAGGTGTTGTCACAGCGCGTTGTGGTGAAATTAAAAAAATTTCAATTCGATGCAGGCTGTCGGCGCGCAGACGCCGTGACATGCGCCCCCTCGCGCGCCGCTCAGCTCGCCGGCAGAGCGGTGCGCTCTTGTGCCGCGGTAGCACATACACAATGAATGGGTTTGTCAGCAGAGGTCTGCGCTTTGCGCGCTCTGTGTGAAAAGGGCTTTATTTCCACCCTGCCCAGCAGCGGTACCGTGGCGAACGGTCCCTAAAGGCCTCTACTCATGATCAGCTGTAAAACTGCTTTGCGCTGGCTGTCCCATTGTTTGTCTATGGAGAGGGCAGCAACACCTGACAAAGCGGCACCGCTACCCTTGGCGTCGCGCACCGCTCTGATTTTCCGCCTGAGCGCTACGTTCAGAGTTGAAATTATTTGAACTACAGGGAGAACGGAGCAGGCTTCCCCGGAGATCCACCCGGTCCGTCTCCTCCACACTTTGACTTAGGCTATTTCCACGCTGCCGACACTGGGACTTATATTCATTGTGCCGACAGTGGCTTGGAAAACTGCCTATAACCGTGTCACATGGGGAAGAGGGAAGAGGGAAGGCGGCTGGAGTTCCTCCAACATTTGCGGTTAGATTATCATATTTTTTTATTGACAAAAATATAGGCTGCTTCGGCTGATTTTTCATGCGCATGTGCCCCTAAATATTTTTTTACAGTTTGCACACATCTATTTTTAGTCGCAAAGTATAAGTATAGTATAGATTGACTGAAAAATGTTTCACTTTAACTCCCTGTTTGGATTCATCGTGAGATGTGGTTGAAAGTTTCCGAAGCTTGTAGCTGGACCTTAAAGATTCTTTCTTTTTTTTTGCCTGAACCTGTACACCATTTAACCACAGCATTGTTGAATGTAAAGAAACGTAAAGTTTCAATGTATCTGCAACTTAATAACATACAAATGTTATGTATCCGTAGTTTGCAGATATGTGCAAAGCCAGCATTTTTATTCTGGCAACTGGGCTGCTGTTTATTCAGGTACTGATCAGTCATTTGCCAGAGAAAACTTCAATCTCAAAAAGCTGTTCCAGTTTTTCCTTGAGGGGGTTGCATAGGCAGGAAATTAGACCCTCCTCTTTATTGACAAAGGGCTTAGAGCAACTTTTAGTGAAGAACTGAGACAACTCCTAAACAAAGAGACTGGGTGGGGATGACATGTTTGATGAGTGTACTTTACTCACTGTGTCTACAGTAACTGTTGTTGACAGGTGACTGGTCTGTGTCAGAGAATGAAAAATAAAATATTCATAAATACACAGCAGTGTGTGAAGCAAATGTAATTAAATTTAAATGAATTGTTGTGCAAACCATTGTGCTCTGTGTTATTGGATTCTTTCGATTTGTTGGTGAGCCAGCTGAATCTGTAATTAAGTTTAATGGCCACCATCAAAATATGAATTACATGAACATTATCATTCTATTTCTACAGAACGCTGACGTGATGAGACATTCCCTGCACATTACTGACTGTGAGGAGGTATCAGTGACTTCTCTCAGACTTCTAGCACTAAAATGCTTTGTGCGTTACTCTTAGACCAAAAACTTAATCCTCAAGGTCGAGATTCTTGGATGAAGCTGCACTTCATGAGCTTTTTTTGAGCTCAGACAGCATTCACTCAGCTGAAGATGCATAAAGTGACTTTCTGTAAATGGGGTCATTGAATCTCCTGGTTTCATAAAAGAAGATGAGTGACATATGCCATGCCATGTGCCATGACATGTGCTTAGAGTTAATAACTCTTTAGTAGTATATTTCAAAATGGACTTACTAAACAGGCTCTAGCACACCAACAGCGAAGAGAAGTTATAGGAAATGATAAATGGAGCAGTGGACAGAATTTCGAAGTTTAATTTAGGCGACAAAAGGTAGATGAAGGAGAAATTTCTCAGGGGTAGAGACAAACTTCATGCTAGCCATCGGCAAAGGACAAAAAACAGTTCTGAAAAACATCACTACCCTTTAAGAGAGTACTATATGTACATTTCTGCCTCATTTCAGAGTGAGTTAGATCTTTTGGGAAATAAGACAGCAGGCAAAAGTTCATCCAGAAACACCATCCTGGGGCAACAGAGAGTTCAACCTGAGGACGAGAACTCAACATTGGAGGAGACAAGAAACAGCAGCAACAGCAAGAGGACAGACGATGGCTTAGGAAATCCCCCTGAACAGAACAGACGTCTGAGGTGTTAAAAGTTTCATGTGTAAACACATCTGAAACATGACGCAGAGCTGGAACATCCTTCATAAATGAGACTAGGTTCACAATCTGTGTGGTATATGTGTGCAACCACCGCCAGAATAAATGATGGCCTTAGGTGTGAAACCATTTGGTTATGGTTAGAAAACATCATACCCACTTTTGGGTGACACAGTCCCTGCTGGAATGCTGCGATGTCATGGTAAAAAAACACAACTACTTTTTGTGGCACTATCCTCACTCAAAAAAACAGCAATGGGTCGCTAAAAAACAACCATGTTTGGTGGCTATAAAGCCATTGGAAACACAGCAATGATATGCTAAATTACATCCAAATTAGTGTGTTGATCTCAAACAGTGGTCTGCAGCTTTGCGAGCATCACTTCAGAAATGTCGACATGATGTATATGAAATGTGCAAATATAACGTATTCATTGCCTGGAAAAAATATATATATATATATATTGTGTCAACATTTTCTTCTGACTGTGCTGATGTATGCACTGCTGCAAAGATTGGTAGGAAATTCATCCATTGTGTTAGCGTGGAACAATAGTGACAGATTTGTTCTCTGAGGCAGAATCAGTCTTCAGTGCACCACTAAGGAGGGCTTTGTAAATGGTCCCTGCTCTTAACTGCAGTACCACACAGCAAAAATGTTAGTTTGAAAGAAAAAAAGGAATAAATGTTCACTGTGATGTTTTACTTATGTTAAGCTGGTTACACTGCAAGTTGATTTTCACATTGAGGAATAGGCAGAAACCAGTGGCTGCCTGCAAGAGAAGAAACAATGAAACCAAACAGAAAGAGAGGATATATATTCTATTGTTTTTTTTTACTGTTTAGAAACACGAAAGATTCAAACTAACATTTATTTCTCAATACCATCTAATTCTCCTACCCGGTCTGTGGCACTAGAGCCCCAAGCCCTTTTTTTGCCATTTCTATTAAAGGTTTAGTAATTTTCTAAAACAGCTGCTCACTGTTTTTAACAAACAAACAGCAGGAAATTGTGCATATTTGGGGGACTATTTTCAGCACTGGATTAATCTGCATTTGGTGCTCTAGTTGGTATTTATGGCAGCAGGAGAGTATATGGGATTGAGACCAAATAAACTCCAATGTGTGTGTTCATGGTAATGGTAACATATCACCCAGTGCAACAGTGTTGCTCACTGATCTATTTATAATCGTTTTTGGACCAAAATTGAGCTCTATGCCATGGAGGAAGAAGATATATCAGGTTGATACTTGATACTAGATATACGTTAGTGCTGCACGATTTGATAAAAATGTGCGATTGCGATTTGAGTGGACAATATCATGATTTGCGATTGCAATTACAATTTTATAATAAAAAAAAAAATTGGTATCATGAGTCTTCTTGCTTGATTCAGTGTTTCCCCTACATTATATTAGGGGGGCACTGACCTGACATAGTTATTGTTACGGACAGTGTGTAAATAACCATCGTACTTTTCTCTGTGCTGTCTCAAGTGTTGATATAGATTGGTTGTGTTGCCGCGGGACATGGCGACTTTAACTTTTAAATTTTTACACAGCATGTCTTTCTGTTCAACGTCGCCGTACCTGAATCCAAAGTATCGCCATATAATAGACGTTGCGGGTTTTTTTCGCCACCAACTCAGCCTATTCATGGTTGTGCTCATGCTCTTCAGCATCTGTGTTGGTCACTGCTGCACGCTGGGTGGTCACCTGACCATACATGCTGCACACACCAGGATAGCTTGTGGGCATAATGTCAACAAACTCCACACACTACAGGAGAGGCAGTCACGTTCACAGGCACACACGCTAACATTTATTTGCATTAAATCGCAAATTGCAGCCTTTTATGCGGTTGACATCGCGATAGTGATTAGATTATTCGTGCAGCACTAATATACAGTCACTGTTTGCTTTGGTTCTTTCATGGGATTTGTTGACAAGAAGAAAAATATAGAATATTACCAGGTCATGTCTTTGTATTTGGTAGGCTAATATTAAAAATCTTTATCATGAGAATTCATCATTGTCCATTTAAAACCACTGAAAATTATGCTATTAAATAAAAACACTGTATTGCAACCTATTCCATCATTATTCAGGTTTTAATAGCATTATTTGGTCACTTTGCGTACTGGGAATGTGCGTCTTAAGTGGGGTTTTTACGGCAGTTTGCGACACACAACCTCCTGCCTGTTTATGGTTAGCTTTGTGCGTTGTCATGGATACGTTGTTCACAAACCAACTCATCAACAGTTTGCAAGGCAGCTGTAAAAATGCATGCCCCAAAGAAAATCCCTAATTTCTGATCCGAAGAAGAAACACACCTACTTTTAAACATTATGAAACACTTGGATATCAACAGGTTTTTGGATATGCACAAATATTGCATCACTGACCTTTTCAAGAAGGAAGTTGAAGGAATGAAAGAGTGAGGCTGAGTTTGCATGGCCCAAAAAGTCTGCCACTGTTAAACTGTGAAAAAAATCTAATTTTGATGCGATAAAAGCAAAATGACAAGCGGCTCAAGCTGTAACACTTTTCCATATTTTGACATGCTAAATGACATGTTAGGACACATAATTCAGAGAACGCATGGCTGCATGTAAAGTGAAATTTTAGTGGAACATTCATTTTTGTTTACCATGTAACCAGCTAAGTGTCTTTTTCTCAATAAAGGCAAAAACAGGAATATTTTGTGTATGTTAATGTACTCAATGATATTTTTAGTGGCATTAATAAATTGACTGCATTTACAACCCAATCACCAGAAAAAAATGTTGGCACTGTGTGTTTCCCAAACCACAGTTACATTTGTACATTGTTATGTAGCAGATAATGCTGAAATGTTACACTTCTATGCATTTCAGCAACACTGTGCTTAATGTGCGGCTAGGTTTAGACACAAAAAAACACTTGGTTATGGTTAGGAAAAGATCATGTTTTGGCTTAAAATTCCTGTTTTTGTAGCACTATCCTGGCAGAAAACACAGTGATGTCTTGGTAAGAAGAAATAACAGTTACTTTTGGTGGAACTATACCTGATGAAAAACAATGACAGGTCACTAAAACACACCCAAATTTGGTGCCTAAAAAGCTGCTAGAAACACAGCAACAATTTGTGAAAAACAACTGATTTTGTTGTTTGTTGGTCCTGAACAGTGATCTATAGCAGTGGTTCCCAACTGGTAGTAGGTTGCTTGCAAACGTGTCAAGTTTGTAAAAAACATTCTTTATTTCTGAGTACAGCGTATTTTCAGTACAGAGCTGCATTTTTAACCTCTCTAACTCCGCCAGGATGCCAACGTTCTCGCTCCCCTCCTCCTCTGTTAAATGGTATCTCCCAAGCACACTGCGTCATCAAACCATGTGGTGTTTGGTATTGCCGGATTCTGGAAGCTCTCGACTTTTCAAAAATAACATCTTTTTTCTTTTATTTATTATGTATTTTTGCACCAGAGCAGCCTAAACACACAAAGTCCAAAATCACGATGACTGGTGACAAGTCATGTCATGCCGTTTTTCGATGGGAAAAGTTAAAGGAATACTCACGAGATATACTGCCTAGAAAGTGGGATCATAAGTTTCATGTTTCATATAGCTTTAGTTGGTGATATTTTATGGTGTTTCTGTGTCATAAACAACATCAGCTATCATAATCACACCTGATTTCAATAAGGTACAATGTTTGAAGCTGGCTGAATGTTGTTTGATCACTGATAGTACTGTTTTGAAGCGGAGTGAGCACTCTAGTCATTTGGAGCTCCGCCTGGATCTTTGCATGGAAAAAACACTGTAGAATGGTCATACTTTGTGCTTTCTTCTTCAAATTTGAAACAAGTGATCACTGATAGTGTGCCTACAGCCCCACAGTGTCATTTACCTGCTCAGCTCAGATGAAGCCACAGACAGCTTTTCATCCTGAAGCACATTTTTTTTAAATTTTGTTTTAGGCAAAATCTTTTTTTTTTTTTTTCAATTTTTTACCATTACTCTGTCTCTGTATACCCTAGAGTGTTTCTGACACTTTACAAGAAACTTCAGAGAGTTTTCTTTCTGGCAAGACCTCATGCATGTAGTCAGAGCGGTTCAGAAGCTACAGTCATTTTAATATGGGTATGTCATTTTAGGCATTTTTGCTACAAAATGGGGGTGGAGTACTTAAAGTGTCTTTTCCTGCTGTAAAGTGACTGACAGCTACTTGACAGGGACAGCAATCTAGCTCGACAACATGGCCAAATGCAAGTATTACACTTAATGTATTAAACTGTGTGGACCTTGACCTAATGACCAAGGAGAAATCTGGACCTTGTGGCGAGACCAGTTGGGAGCCAGTGGTCTGAGGCATCCATCTAGGTAACTCGCCATCCACCACCCCCTCCACCTCCCATTGAAACATTGATAAGTTAAGTATGAAATGTACAAATATGGTTTGTGGTTTGCAGAAAGGTACAATACCAACATTTTCTTCTGGTAACTGGACTGGTATTTAATGTGGATTGGTCACAACTATCTGACACCAGTCCTCTTAATTAGGTCAGTATCAGCACCACATACAGATGGACCAAATTAATGCATCTCTTTGAATTATCTTCACACTGATGTCAGATATCACATCAGACAGATACTCCTCTTGTACATCCTGCTCTTCTGTCATTTTTATCTCTCTTTTCTCCCTGGGCTGCTCTGACACACGCTCACTCGGCACCAGCCTAATGAACCCATGTAGGGTTTGTTGAAGCACCTCATGTCTGATTCATTTGGATGCCTTACTTGTGCTGTTGAAGGGTGTGAGATGCACAAAGAACTGAGGGAGAGAGAGAGAGGACGAGTATAGTCATTTGATGTCTCTCCACCATGACAGACCGAATGAGAGACATTATTTTGACGAGGTGACAACAACATGTGACAGAAACTTGATGCTAATGATACAGTTTTCTCTGCAGAGCGGATGATCTGATTACCATGTGGAGCTCCTGCTGCATAAATGTGAATCTTAATGTAGAGACAAATTATTTTTCTGCAACTATAAATTAACTATTATACCTGTTCATACAAGTGGAAGATTAATAAGTTGATATAGATGTATAATGTTGATTTAACAAGCCTGATCACAGGCCTAATGAGCAGAACTGTTATGTTTTATGTATTAGTGTATTTCTGAGATGTCGGATTTATTTAGATTAATTTTGCATAATGTTTTTACCCTTTAAAACAGAGGAGTATGTACGGATGAGTAATTATTTTACAGCTCCACCTCCTCCTATCTCTGTAAGTTAAAATAATTTGTATGTGTCAGGTAGCTGTTGGCTGTATTTTCTCCAAGTTTTGCCTCTTCCACTCTCTTTCCTCCACTAACCCTCTTGGCCCTGCCTCCCTCATCGTACTTCCCATTAAGGTTGTTGATCAATCAACCTGTGGGTAAGTTTGTGCAAAATCTAATGTGCACTCCAGGTGCAACTCATTAGCCCATCAGTGGTGAGGAAAAATACACAAATGATGTTCATATGTTGTTGGACGGCCTTTCCTCGACTAGATTACATTAGTTCAGCTCCTCCACAAAGTCAGAAATCAAGCACGTGCAGAGTATAATGATGGCAGTTTAATAGTGCATTGTGCAGCTCAGGCTGGGTTGTGAAATGACAGACTTGCTCCCAGTTTCTCACTGAGCTGTACTTGTGACCAGTGTCCTCGGGGGGAGACAGGGTTTAAATATACAGCAGGATGGCATTAGTGCATTTGGTCTCTCTTTCCAGTGTTGGAGGAAGTCAGTGGCAGCAGTCCAATGACAAGTTGCCACTCGTTGCTCTCAATTTAAAAAGTTGGCTCTGTGTGCAGTGCAGCAGAAGCCAAATCCCCCGAAAAACACCACATTCCACTGTAATAACACCAACATCTGCCACTGTTTCTTTTAAGTAGTACTCCTAAATGGCCCAAACTCACTATTTCTAACTGAAATTACATTTTTGTGCCATCAGTTGCACTGAGGGAGTTGCCCACGAGCACTAAGGGCAAAACAAGGGGAGTAAATGTTACAGAAACAACCAATCACCAGAACAAATTTTTCTGGATATGTTGCATGAATTGATCAGTGTTCTCCAGTCCTTTGTTCTCCCTTGCAGGGACACTTTACATTTAAAAATTATTATGTAGCAGATACATTGAATCTTTATGTTTTTTCAACAACACTGTGGTTAACCTGTGACAGGCAAAAAATAAAAACATAGCTATGTCATGGTTAAAACAATAAATAAATGAATAAAAAAATTACAACAGCTTTTTTGGCACTATCCTGGCTGTAAATGCAGTGATGTCACTGTTAAAAAAAACTGTTCTGGCTGTGAACACAGTGATGTCTCAGTAAAATTATCCATCTTAGCTGAAAACGCAGCAAAAAATAAATAAATAAAATAAAAACAAAACAAAAAAAGCTGTTTTTGTGGAACTATGCTGGCTGGAGATGCAGCTATGACTCACTTAAAAAACAAGCATTTTTGTTGTCTCACAAAATGAGAGAATATGTTTTTGTGATTTAGGTGCATTGACTCAGAAGCTGCAAAGGAAGAAAGGATGGAGCAATTAATATAGTGTAACTGCTGGTTAAAACTGTGTAGTGTAAAATTAGGACAATGCATAACCACATTCATAATTTTATAAATACATGGATAAATAATTTAATTCATCAAGGTTGAAACGTAAATCTTATGTGATTGAATTGATGTATTGAGGGTAAATGTAAGATTGTAAAAATTAAGCTGCTAAGGCATTCATTTATTGTTTACTCACCTGTTTTTCTGTGGCGGAACTAATGTTCATTGTCAGGTGTGCTGCTGAATTTGCAATGGGACCATATAGAGCGTAGAGCTGAGAATGTCTTGGCTTTTGTTTTGTCAATGTCTGAGGCCGAAGTGGATGGTCGGAAAGACGGTCAGCATTAGGGCTGGGCGATATATTGATTTTTTTTTACAATATATTGGTATATTTTCAAGCAAGATATAGATTTAGACAGTACCGTTTATATCGATGTAGGGTAAGTACTGTACCGTCACATAACGCATACCAGTGTTCATCTCTCCTCTCATTCTCTCTGCATGGGCCTACAGATGCAGCCACTTCAAATTTCCGTTTGGTCCGTGGTGGAGCCATGACCGATCGTGACAGGTTCCTGTCGTCACCTTGAGGGGCTCGTAGCTTTAATGAGATCCCCCGCGATGGTGTAGAGAATACAGGGCTGACTGGCCCCTAAGTTTAATTAGTAGAAACCAGTTGCAATGGTGTGTCTATCCACCAGGAGGAGCAGTGGTGTGGAAGCCGAAGCGGTTTACTGCGCCTCTTATTACTGAGAGAGCTTCCCACACAGAGCATATTAAATGATTAGCACTATATATAATATTATAACAGCCATAATTTGCAGTGTGGAAACACTGATGTAGAGTGTGACACTGCCCTCCTCCTCTCCTCCCTTCATTACCCTCAACTTTCATTGAATGGCACTACAATTATTAGGGCCCGAGTGACGACGAAGTCGTCCGAGGACCCTGTTGAAATCGCGCTGTTTATTATTATTATTATTATTATTATTATTGTTATCATTATTATTATTATCCTGACATTTCGTGTCCCAATTTCGCCCCTTTCCCAAATTTGAAAATGCTTCTAACTTTCCACATTCGTCCGGCCACATCCGAAATTCGATATTTTTGGGCGGTTGCACATGGTTGGCGCGAAATGCCGAAATAGCGCCCCCTACAAATTTTCAAAATACCCTCCCCATTGGGGTTAGTTTGTCGTAGGCAAACGAAATTTGGTACACACATGTATCATACCCAGACGCACAAAAAAGTCTCTTAACATCATGGTAAAATCCCAACAGGAAGTCGGCCATTTTGTTTTGAATTTTTTCATTACGCCAATTTCCACAACTTACATTTGTATGAACTCGTCCTAGGGATTTTGCCCGATCGCCTTCAAATTGGCTACAGATCATCCTGAGAACATGCTGATCAAAAGTTGTGCTCTGCATGTCTGTAGGTCAAAGGGCGTGGCTGCTGGGGCGTGACAAATTTTGGTGACGTTTCATTTTCTCGCCATCAAATTTCGGATGGCTCTCACGCCCACATACTTGATCGTAGCAGCTTCAAACTTGCTGGACATGATGATGGCTCCGCCCTGAATTCCCCAATATGTTAATATCCCACCTTACTCATAGCGCCCCCCGGTGGAAACAGGGAGTGACCAGTTTTTACTTTAACATGTACTAATGCCACAAACTTGACCCCATCAACTTCATTCCACTTCTAATGCATGCAGAACAAGTTGGTGAAGCTACCTTATGAGCGCTGTGAAGCTACGTCTAATGGTGTCCCTGTGGCAGCGTGGCGACTATCGATCCCTTGCCACTAAATACGTTTGGCATTTTGATGGCTTCAGTGACCTCATATCCTCATGAAAATTGATACACAGGTCAAGAATGGCGAGCTCTTGCATCTGATAGGGGTGTCGCCCATGGGGGGGGGGGGGGGGGGGGGTAATGCCCCTATAGCGCCCCCTTGAAATTTTCAAAAACCCCTCCACATAGGGGTTTTTTTGGAGTAGGAAGATGAAAATTGGTATATTTGTGTAAGTTGTCCAGACGCACATAAAAGTCTCTGGCACCAATGGTCTACTCCAAACAGGAAGTCGGCCATGTTGATTTTGACTTGTCATTTTGGCATGATTTCCACATGTTGTATTTTAACGAACTAGTCCTAGGGATTTCATCCGATCGACTTCAATTTTTTTACAGATCATCCAGAGACCATGCTGATCAAAAGTTGTGCTCTGCATGTCTGTAGGTCAAAGGGCGTGGCTGCTATGGCGCTGCCATTTTTGATGCATCGCCATGCATATACAAGCAGCTCTCTCTCCCACATACTTCATCCAAACTGCTTCAAAATTTCTGTACATGATAAGAGCCCCGCCCTTAACACCTCCATATTCTCGTAGGCAATCTTGCTCATGCCGCCCCCTTGTGGAAACAGGAAATGCCATCTTTTACATTGACATTGTCCGATTTACTCGAAATTTCACGTGTGATGATGGTCCACCCCTGAACCCACCTGCCCACATCTGGTTATGCTAGTAGCGCCACCTGGTGGATGAACGAAACATTGCGTTTTTTTGCTCCTGCCAGGTTTTTTGTCCCAGAGCATATTAAATGATTATCACTATATATAATATTATAATAGCCATGGCTGTGTGTCTTTATGGTGCTGTTAGATCGCTGTTAGACCACCCCACTCCGTTTACAGAATGTGCGAAAGACAAGAGGATTTTTTAACCTCAGTGAAAATGTTGTTTTTCAGACTACACGGCAACAGATATGGACTGAAGCAGAATCTTTCATTAGATAAAAACAGCTTGTGAATATTGGAAATGATTACAGAGATCTTTTCTTTTTTAATTATTATTTTGACACTGGGACTGTACAAAGCTCTGCACATGCTCTGCCTGCCGCACGCAGCATGGCTTCACCTTACTGATCTGTCGCTGTCTGTCTAAACACATTCATGAAAGCGATATTTCACAAGATCTGATGCAAGAGGAAATCGTGATAAAATGTCTACTACTATTTATTAACAGTAGAACCGCCATGGGTCATTTTTTACCCCCCTGCCATTTTCAAATGCTTGTTACTTTGTCACAATAAAACTCTCTGCAAAATGCGAGCTAGTTTTGGCAGACAGACAGAAAAGAGGAAAAGAGAGGGATTTGGCTCGTGTAGCCTAATTATGAACCGGAGAAAATGGATAAATGTTGAAAAAGCTCTGGCGACGCTTCAGGACATAAGTGACGGAGAATCAGATGGGGGAGAGGTGATTGAGGGAGAGAGAGGGAGAGGATGGGGGGAGACACAACAGTAGAAATGAGAGAAGAAGAACTGGATGAGGGAGAGACCGATGATCCATCTTTTTCACTTGGCGAGGAGGAGTCATCTGAAGATGAGGAGCCGGAGCCGGCATTAGAAGGCCCAGGCCTCCGGTGGCAAAGGCTCCCCCCGCTTCACCCTCACAATCATAGCAGCCCTCTGATGTTGTGACACGCAAGCCCCCACTCTCACAAAACCACTTTACTAATTATATAGCTATACATATATATATATATATATATATATATATATATATATACATATATATACACATATACAGTTAGGTCCATAATTATTTGGACAATGATACAGTTGTCGTCATTTTGGCTCTGTACACCACCACAATGGGTTTTAAATGAAACAATGAATACGTGCTTAAAGTGCAGACTCTCAGCTTTCATTTAAGGCTTTTTTCAAAAATGTAGTATGAACCGTGTAGGAATGACAATCATTTCTTCACACAGTCCCCCAACTTTAAGGGCTCATAAGTATTTGGACAAACTAACATAATCATCAATTAAACAGTCAGTTTTAATACTTGGTTGCAAATCCTTTACAGTCAATGACTGCCTGAAGTGTTGGACACATAGGCATCACCAGATGCTGGGTTTCTTCCCTGGTGATGCTCTGCCAGCCCTTTACTGCAGCCGTCTGCACTTCCTGCTTGTGTTTTGGGTGTTTTGCCCTCAGTTTTGGCTTCAGCAAGAGAAACGCATGCTCAGTTGGATTCAGGTCAGATGATATGACTTGGCCATTGCAGAACATTCCACTTCTTTGCCTTAAAAATGTCTTTGGTTGCTTTTGCAATATGCTTCAGGTCAATGTCCATCTGCACTGTGAAGCATCGTCCAATGAGTTTTGAAGCATTTGGTTGAATCTGAGCAGATAATGTAGCCCCAAACACTTCAGCTTTCATCCTGCTGGGGGGTTGAGACAGGCGAGCGGCTGAGGAAGGGGGCGAAGTTAAGATTGTCCCTCGCTGCGTGGAGAGAGGTCCCTCTCCTCCGCTCCACACTTCGACTTATTTTCATTGTGCCGATGGTGGCTTGGAAAACCGCCCCTAACTGTGTCACACGGGCAGAAGGGAAGGCGGCTGCAGCTCGGCCTCTTTCCCCCTGTTCACCTTCTCCCCATCTCCACACTTAAAATTTTTTTCACCCTGCCGACCGTGGAGCTTACATGCATGTGCCGATGGTGACTTGGAAAACCGCCCCTAAAGGCCCAAACATACTCGGGCGGAACGTAAGCGGAACGGACTCTGCGGAGGTCCGCGCGGACTCAAAGTGGACGTCCGCAAGCCCTGTGCGCGCAAAGCTCAGATTTTACGACCGCGCGGACTCCGCTCTGCGCACCAGTGACTGCTCGGCATGTATTTTTCACATCGCAGGGATTTTTCACGGGCATTTTTACAGGAAACTACAACGCGGAAGTGCGCTCGACTATGAAAGCCCGAATGACTGCGGACATTCCTCGTGGAGTCTGTTCCGCATACGTTCCGCCCGAGTATGTTCAGGCCTTAGGGGCAGAAGGCAAGGCGGCCGGTTCTATTTCTCCCTCTCTGGTAGCCTGGGCTCAGAGCAGCAGCCCACCGCATCCATCCACCCCTCCCTCCCTCGCGGCTCCGCACATACACACCCCCGAGGCTTGGCTCTCTCTGCGGACAGAATGGTTTTATAGTAAGGGGAGGAGTAAAGGGAGGAGGGAAGGCTTTAGCGTGGACGTCATTTGCTTTGAAAAAGAGTCATTCGCCTCCAATGTAATGTAATGTAAATTCAAATGTAGTAACCAGGTTTCAAGCTGTAGAGGGCACTCCATAGCACATTTTTAAAATAAAATGTAGATTTTCAACAGTTTGCACTAAACTGTCAAGATTTTGAGCAGGATCAGTCAGTAACACTACTATACAACAAGAAACAATGATTATCAGCTGAAAAAAATGGTTTTAGGGTTTAGTTACTCTTTAAATATGAAGAACTGTAAAATGTCACTTGGATGAGGCTGTCAGTCAGTCAGTGAGAGATCACAGGCTGAAAGTGGCATTTCATCCTCACATGCAGCCGCACCGACGGTCAAGCTGCACATAGCCTGCAGAGTTTAACTGGAAAGGAGTTAAGTACTTTCACTAACACGACATAATGTGGTCCTGTTTATCTTGGAAGGTGAGAGAGCTCAAACACATAATTAGCATTACCATGAACCTTTTCATTCCCTCTGAATGGGTGAGTGTTTCCATCTGAACAGGTTTCAGTCACTCACATCATCACACCAAGTCGGCTATACGAACTTCTGATGCAAACATTCAACAACACATTGTCACTGTCGATGTCTTAACTACCACATAAAAGGGACATTTTACAATTCTTCACATTATAAACCAAATATGTGTCTCTTAATAAATGTTAATGTTATTTTAAAATTTAAGTCTCTTAAAGGGCCAGTGTGTAATATTTGGCATGGTTTATTGTCAATCTGAATCTGAATCTGAATATTCTACCCATTAATATGTTTATACAAGTGTATAATCGCTATAAAATAAAATTTGTCTGGTTTTCGTTGCCTTATAATTATGCTTTTATATATATAGTATATAGCAAGGGCCTTGCTTTAGAGAGGTCGCCATCTTGCGCCGCCATGTATGTACGGCAGCCCGAGCGGACAATCCAGCCAGCCAGAGAACGCGTTTCGCGTGTATAAATGAACCAGCGAAGACAGCGGAAGGAAGGAAGAAGGAGGAGGAAACAGCAGAGAGTGTTAGTAGTTCGTCGATGGAGAGTAGTGAAAAGTTTTTTTAGTTATAAAGTTTGCGAATGGACCACACTTACCACGCAACAGGAGAGAATGAACCCAAACCGTCATCTGTGAGGAAAAGAAGATGCAACTTCACTCCTTGTGATGCACTCTCTGCGGCGCTTTTCCTCCTGATGATATATCTCCCCAGCGATGGTAGCAGTAGCACCAAATCCCATTCTGTGCATTCAGCCTCTCTTCTCTCCCGCTCAGCATCCAACACATGGAGTTCCTCATCTGTATGCTCCGGCTCAAACAGGTATGGCTCTGGATCTGTGTCCGCTACAAGAAACTCTTCAAAATCGCGTTCAAAGTCGTCCATTGCAGCTACTATAGTCTGGAGATATTGCTAGGCTAAATAAACAGCTGAGCTCTGTTTACAGGCTACACTGTCAGTCAGTGTGCGGGCTGGAGATTGGTGGAGCAGAGAGGGGAGGGGGTCCCCACTTGGTATGGTAAACGAGTATGTGTGTAAAGTTATGAAGTGTGTCTGTTATGCTAGAAGAGTCAGAGTTTGGGACGGAGTCTTTTACCCCCTGGAGTGCTCAAATAAACGGGCCTTTTTCCCGAACGCTCCTCTGGTCTCCTGCTCGTGAGGGATTCATTACAATATCGTAACATGGTTTAGATTTCTAAATAAACATTCACCTTGTCGCTAGATAGACCTACTCCTGAAAAACTCGTGCGCAAGGCTTTTTGTCCCTACGAGGCCACCGTCATTTACCCGACGGGAGGGGTGAGCGAGTGAGCCCTGCAATCTAGAAGTTGACCACTGATGTCACTGTTTTCAACCCATTTTACACACTGGCCCTTTAATAAGCAACTTTTTCGAAATGATTTAAGTAATTATTTTCAGGTACCAAGTTATTTTCAGAACGTTTCTCATTATTCTGAGAGACTAACCCAATATTTCAGATAGGGGAGACCTGGGTCAATTGTTATAAAATTTTAGGTTTTCCTTAATAACTAATGTGTTTATAACACTGATGCTGCAGCAGATAAAGGTGGTCATTTTAATAACTTAAATACTGCTGGGTGGCTTATTGTATCCTATAATAATATAACCTAGCAACTAATTTATATTATTGTACAAAAGTACTGTAACTAATAGGCCAAACTAAATCTTTAAGATAAAAGTAGTGCAATAAAAGTGTAATATTAGCATCTGAGACAGTGGAGTAGATTAATAATGTAGCATATGGGAATACTACTAGGTAAAGTACAAGCCCCTCTTTACCTTTGTTAGATTTTGTGTTTCTGTGTTCCATCTCATGGTGACACCTTGTAATTTAATAAATGGGTGTGTTACAGTGTAATCTAGGCACACCCCCAGAAAGGTGGGGGGTAATGGTATTTGGCTGGAAGTTGGCTGGAAGTTGGCAGGCATCCGGAAGGCTTTCAGATGGTGTGGGAAATTTGAATTGGCTGCATCTGTAGCTGCGCCCCCCTCACTCTCTCACAGTTTCTCCATCAACACTCAAGAGAGACACAGAGCTGCTCCTCTGTTTAATCTGTCTGTTAATGAGTCTATAGTGCGACATCAGTCTATATGTTGCACAAACCTCGCTAAAGCAGTGTGTGAGATGAATGAAGTTACCGCGGTAGCAAACTCCTCTGTAACTTTTAGCTGCGTCCAGTCAAGCCATGCTGTCCCAGTTGGTGTTTCTAGATGCCTGGTGCCACACCGAGCTGCGCACCTACTCTGGAGTAGGCCCAAAAGATAGCCACCCGACCATCCCTGTTTCTCCCCCTCAAATAAGCCATGTGTTGTGAGACTCTCCTCCCCTCTGTCTGCAGGAGACGAGAGAAAAAAGGCGTCTTTAAAAGTCTCTGTGTTCAGCTCTCAGTACTTTTGTAGCTTCTGACTGAATCTCTGTGATTTGGAGTTTACTTTCTCCTGTGTCCTGTTTTTACTTTAGATATCTGCTTTATTTTACTGTTTCATGTTTGCTATCAGCTGTATTAGAAGCTGTGTGAAGTTGCTGCTCAAACTCAACATTTCCTTGCTGCTTCACAATAAATTTTTTTACATAATAAAACAACAGGGGACTTTTATTCTTTAGACTCTATAGGAATAAGATGTGTTTATTACAGAATTAGCGAAACTTTTTAGCAGCTTTTCTTCAATTAAGACAAGTCTAATAATACGGCAGGGATGAAGCGTAAAAGCAGGAACAGCCACAGTGAGATGCTGATGAAGAGCTGCAGACAACAGGCTCTTACTGCACCTCCGCAAACAGCTCACCTCCAGCAGGCAAACTTCTTTTACCTGCCCTGCTGTAGAAAAACACATGCAACAAAAATAACAGGGGACTTGAGTTGTGGATCAACTTGCAACTGAACACGTAGGCCACTTCGTAGAAAATACCAGGATATATATCATGTATCCCCATTCAGCCCAAAAATACTGGGATATTAATTTATGTCCATATCGCCCAGCCCTAGTCAGTGTGGTGTTTACAGGACTTTAGGAGCTTTGAGAAACTCTTTTCATGACAAACAGACAACAAGGTATATTATTCCACTTTGTTGCTTATGTTTGTGCTGACCGCTGTTTTGTTTTCTTTTCTGTCGTGTTACATTTTGTACAATGTATTGATGCATTCTCTGTGTGTGAGAAGAAGAGGATGCTTCAGAGTGCAGAATTGCCAAATAAACACCTGTTTTAGAGATCGGACCTACATCTCTGTTGTCGTGAAAGAGCCACATATAGAATAATTTAGGTCACACTGTTTTTAACCAATGATTTCTGTGAATATTTAAAGACCCCTTTGTTTTATTTTTATATGAATATACAGTATATATCTGTATAAGTTATTGGTCCCCTCTCAAATAATGTGGATTGGTAGAAAGCCACTTAAAGTATGATCAAATCATAAAGATGATATTATAAAATTTAATGATAAGAAGTGCTTTGCTTTTGCAACCATCAGTATATCAGGGTTATGATGAGCAGCAAAATGAAGAGGAAGGACTCTGAGATCACATGAGGAGACGGGAGAATATGGGAAAACAAAGAAAAAGCTGACAAATGACAATATGAGACGATAGATGAAAGGTAAAACAAGACAGGTGGAGATATGAGGAGTGATATACATGTGTATGAGGAAGACGAAGAAGGGAAGGAAGGGAAGAGCTACTCCTAAATGATTTTTTAATGAGGCAATGGTGACATGTTTAGCATATCTGCTCTCTGTTGTATCATTATATTCTGGTAGAACACATATAAAACACACACCACAGGTGGATACACACAGGTGTACACCCACTGTCTTATCGAACCAGCTCAGTAGTAAACATCCAACATACACACATCTCTCTCTCTCTCCCTCTCTCTCTCTCCCTCTCTCATACACACACATCTTTCACAGTAAAATTTTGACAGTTCATTAAATCACCATGTTAATACCGAGCTCCTGGGCAGGCCAAGGTTAATGAGGCCATTCAGGCTGCAATAAAGGTTTGACTACAGGCTGATAGACACCATAAAGGAGGCTATTGGGTCTGCTATTACCCTACAGCCATAATGTCTGATACCATGCTGTGCAACAAACATCACAACACAATGAATGATTTTGAGTGTGTCACGAAGGGAAACAAATTATCCTCATTAGACCAACATTTTAGTTCAGATTAAAGCAGGACTATTAATATTTTAAGCAGGTAGTTGACACTTTTATCTAACTCAGAGGGAGTGAAGAGGGAGGGACTGTGGAGTCCCCAAATCTATCTCACAGTTTGGATTTAATATTCTTGTGTGTGACCGTGTAGGAATACGTATAGACAGTTTCTCTCGTTCCAGTATGCACAAATTTTCTAGTCAAATCACATCGGGGAGTCAGTCAGAGTTAAAACTGGGCTTTTTTTGCTCAAAGATTTTTGACGTTGAGTTAAAGAATAAAAGATCCAACCCAAGCATCACTTTTAAACCAAGTTTAGCCTGTTTATCCCTTTGATCCTGTTTTCTGCTCACTCTCATGCTACTGTAACTTACACCTTTATCTCTGGGGTGCACTCCAAACAAGAGGAGGACTCTGAAATCACACTGTCAGCACCCTAAAGGCAAGCTCTGCTATTTAAAACACAAGTTGCTGAGGTGAATCACATGTTCTCCACCTCTCTGTGTGTCACTGCCTATAAAGTATGAGATGTATGTAGAGCCTGCGCATGTTTTTGATATGCTCCACTTTGGCAACACTGCCTAACACAACAACACTGCACAATAGCCTTTAATGTCAGGGTGCGTTCACACCGGTCTTGTTTTGTCTGGTTGAAGCAAAGTCTGGAGCATTTACCCCCTTGGTTGGGTTAATTTGCGTTGGTGTGAACATTTAACCCAAACTCTAGTGCAGATCAAACAACCCCCTCTGATCTTGAGGAGGTTGTCTCGGACTGCTGTCAAGTGAGCTATGGATGGGTTCATTTCTGGTGTGGACACCATTTAGAACCAGTCACAGGAAGAGTACCATTTAATGTGTCCATTCACAGCCCAGTTGCCAGGAGAAAATGTTGGCATTGTATGTTCTTCTCCGGAGCCTTTGTGCCTTCTTCTCTGGAGCCTTTGTGCTCCACTGTCTCTCAGATTAACTCATATCACAGCGGTGCCTGGACAGCGTGACGTGTGTGGTTGTGCTGCTGCCGTGGTCCTGCCAGATGCCTCCTGCTGCTGCTGCAATCATTAGTCATTAGTCATACTTCTACTGTTATTATACACATATGGCTATTGTCACACATGTATACTGCCAGATATTAATACATACTTTCAACATATTGTACCACAGTAGCCAGAACTATAACTATAATATTATTACTTTCAATAATGTTGTTGTAAGCTACTGTCATTACCTGCATCTCTCTCTCTGTCTCTGTCTCTGTCTCTCTCTCTGTCTCATTGTGTCATACGGATTACTGTTAATTTATTATGCTGATCTGTTCTGTACGACATCTATTGCACGTCTGTCCGTCCTGGAAGAGGGATCCCTCCTCAGTTGCTCTTCCTGAGGTTTCTACCGTTTTTCCCCGTTAAAGGGTTTTTTTGGGGAGTTTTTCCTTATCTGCTGTGAGGGTCATAAGGACAGAGGGATGTCGTATGCTGTAAAGCCCTGTGAGGCAAATTGTGATTTGTGATATTGGGCTTTATAAATAAAATTGATTGATTGATTGATATGTTAATGCAACCACAAATATGTTACATTTGCATGTTTCATATGTATCACATCAACATTTCTAAAGTGACGTAATATATGAGCTTACTCTGTCATCGGGAGGTGGAGGGACACCTAGGTGAAACGCCTGCCAGGCTGCAGACCACTGTTCAAGACAAACAGACAACAAAACTGGTTGTGTTTTAGCGACCTGTTGCCATTTTACAAGGCTTTTTTGGCACAAAACTTGGGTAATTATAAGTGACGCATCGCTGTTTTATCACCAGGGACATTGCCATGAAAAGCGGCTGTTTCTGAGATATTGCTGCATTTTGTGCTGTGATGGTGCCAAGAAAAGTGTGTATCTAAGGCCAAAACATTTCTAAACGTAAATGTATAATGCCAAAATGAAAAGAAAAAGCCATTTTCTTTTCCTGTTTTGATGACTGGTGAACTAGAAGTCTATTTGCATCTTTGCTAGCAAAATGTCAGTTGGCAGGGGACAAACCTGGGCTCATGATGGAGTGAGATGTATCTGTGTAACTCCTGGTACCTGGGAAGGGAGGGAATCTCTGAATTGGGAATCAATATCAGCAATCTAGATCTAAAACTGTATCTAGGGTTCTATACACAAAAATAATAAACTCGATCTGGGTACGGGTGTTCTTGATCAACTGTATTCTTTAGGCCATTAAGGAGATTGGCAGTAGCAGACTCTAGAAGGAGTAGTAAGACCTCCAGCCCACACAAACACACATGCAACCAGTGTTTATGAAAGGTAGAAAATTATTATTTCAAAAGGTTCATTCAGTTTTGTCCACAGTGCACATTTCCCTTAATGAATGTATTCTTAAAATTAAAATACCTACTTCAACCAAAAATGAGACCCAAATAAACAAATAAAAAAAGTTAACTTCCAACAAAAGACTGTGAGGGTCCATTAAATGTTCAGAAATGTCCATACAAAGACAATAACTTTATATCCTCTGAAATGTATGTATTAGAAGTCTTTGTCCCTTTAAAGTTTGTTCTTTTTCCAGTTGTGTTCCTTTAATATGGAAAGTTCCCTTAACCTTGTAAGTTGCTCCTTTAAGCTGCTTCACATTAGTTTGTGTTCCTTTAAAAAGTGTTTGAGTTCTTGTGTTGATTTTGGCAAAAAAAACGAAAAAACACTGAGATCAGAAAAAGTGCAAATAAAATAAATTTCCTCAGTTTAATTCCATGTAACATGCTTCCTAACGCCCCTTAAAACAGCACAGTCCACAAAGCAGCATTCAGATGACACAGCATCTTCAGCACAAAATAAGATCCTGATGGCAGTCAGTTCACACCTCAAAAAAAAAAAACTGCACAAGTGTGCAGAGCAGTTAATAAACGGCCCCAAAGTCTCTTTAAATTATATACTAGTGCTTGATTAACAAAGTAGGCCTACACATGAAACATAATAAACATTTATAACTAAACTGTTTCAAAGTTCTTTAAATACTGTTTTTCAAGGCATTTCAAAAATAACACAATCACACAATAACCTATACATTTAACACACTGTGTTCACTTTTTACAGTTTACACATGTTAACTCAATACATTACAACTACACAATTACCTTGTGAGCTCGACCGAAGCTACAGCAGCAGCTATGGATGTAGCATTTAGCTTGTCCTCCCGCATCTAGGCTGCAATTAAGCTAACAATGTGGGCGGCTAAACAGCTCAGTAATACCGATCACAGTATGCACATAACTTCATTTCACACATAAAATCCTGACTGGTTTTTTCTCTATGCATCATGAAATAAAATGACGTGTCACCGAAATGTTAAACAAAGGGTTTTTTTCCTGGGCAAATAAGCTAACTCACCAGGGTATCCACGTTAATAGGAGACAACATTAAAGCAGCTTTCCACGGTGAAACCCTCTCAGTGTTGCCAACTTAGCGACTTTGTCGCTATATTTAGCGACTTTTCAGACCCCTCTAGCGACTCTTTTTCAAAAAAGCGACTAGCGACAAATCTAGCGCCTTTTTCTGATGTTATTGAAGACTTCTGGAGACTCTGTTGTGAGAGCACGTATCATCCTTATTCTTCTCAACGGGCAGCGGATGCTGCCTTGGGCTCCTCTCTCGCCCCAAATCACTCACAGACGGCCCAGTCCTCCCTCCCAGCAGCAGTCAGAGCAGGAGATGTTAACCCCTCCACATCCAGACTGCAAGTGAATCGCACATGCGCGGAACCGCTGCTGACTGATCTATCGCTCTGATCCTGACCTGGTTTACAGTCAGGGCGGGATGTAAATGTAAAATTTTCTTTGTCTAATATAAATCACTGAAAGAAGGTTCATTTGTAGTTCTAAACATATTCAGGGTGTTTTTTTACTCAGTTTTTGTCTCTCCCATGACATTATTCCTCTCTCCTACAGCGTCCATTACAATTACATGCATATGGAGAATTATGCAAATTAGGCGATGATGTCATTTAGCGACTTCTAGCGACTTTTAGGACAGCCAATAGCTACTTTTCTTACTGAGGGGTTGGCAACAGTGAACCCTCTTCCACACAGTAACTCAGCACTCAGTAGCTCTGTTACTCTGGCAACTCTGCCAGCTCTTCTCAAACTCACCTCAATTTTTGTGATGTTATTTTACCTCTACAGGTCTAATTATGCTTTTCTTAGACGCCTGTTGTCGCCATGGAGGGGTTATAGTTGGGAGGAGATTTCTTTTATTTTTTTTTTCTTTTCGTGCAGCCACTTAAAGCGACACAAACAATAGCTTTGGTTTGCCAGTTAGCCGAGACTTACAGCTATAATGCTACAAAACACAAAGGAAAAGGGAGAAAGCATAATCGACTCAAAAGTCGATTCACAATCAAACTCCAAGTACAGCCACACATTTCAACAAATAAATGCAGCTCTTAATTCTACCTCAAATCTGACTGTCGCTTTTCGGCTAATCGCTCAAGCTTAGTGGCAGTAGCTGCTTAGCTAGCGAGCTAGCAGCAGTAGCTGTTTAGCTCGGGCATCACACATAGAAATGTTTTAACTTTTGTCAATATGGACATGCTGCACATCTAAGCTCTGTTAGATACTCCACAATTCAGTAATTAATTTAATCTTACTGACACCACCCAGCTAGCAGTTTAACTTACTGTACACCAAGTAGCAAAAGCATTTCAAAACAATAGCTTTGGTTTGCCAGTTAGCCGAGGACCACAGCTAAGCACTGGGTGTACAGCCTAGCTTCTACAGCCATCTACTCCACACTTCAACACTCGATAGCAGCTTTCATGTTAGGTTTTTTTTTTCCATGCTAATTTTTACATTGTAAGGAAATAACTTTGTGAAAGTAAAGGTGGGAAATTCAAACGAGCTGTTTCAGGCAGGCCAGGAGCTGTGTGTCTGTGGGGAGACAGAACTCCCTGTAGCTTGGTCATTTTTGTTTTGCTTTTTTTTACTTAGCAGACTTTACAGAATCAGAAAAATGCTATATAACACACTAAAGAAGAGGGAAACCCCCAAAAAGCATAGTAGGTCTCCTTTAAGGTGTCTACGGAACCTTGCTTACGGAGGGAAGTACGTAAACTCCATAACTACTGAAAATAACCAACATTACATATGGGCTAAAGAAAACATTTCTCACCCAATCTTGGCTAAATCCAAATGTCTGGACTTCACCGCACTTGCAAATGAGCAGACTATGCGGGCGCGTTCATAGGAAGTTGAGGAGTGCTTGGGGCTGTCCAAAGCTACAATTCATCCAGTCCACAAAGGGCCTCAAGTGGACTTCCTGCAAACTTCCAGAGAGTCCGCTTGGAGTGCAGACTTAAGCAGACTTCACTGATTTAATAACCCACAATTATTTTTACAGTCTATGCACATTTCATTGCAATACGGATGTGACGTTGTGGGTTTTTCAACTGCCATAAATTAAATCTTATGAATGTGTAAAATAGTTATTGATTGTTAGGCCTGTTAAAATGTTACTTGAATTGTTAAGGCCAGAAATAATATTCAACCACATCATGATACAGATCATTCTCTCATTGGCTTCATTCAGGAACCAGACCTTTAAGTGTGAACCCATCATTAGAGCACTTGGCTGCAGCAGCAAGATGTTCTTTCCCTTTAAAGTAAATCAGTATCTTCAACATGGTGTGTAGAATACTGCTGAACATGGCCAGACTGTCCAGACTTCAGCTCAGGGTAAGACTGTACCATTTTGGGAGGGGCTGCTCATTAACTCCCATAGTGTAGATGTGAACTTTAGCCAAAATCCATTCCTTGTTACCCAGTCCCTGTATAGCATACAATATATAGTTTAATATGCTCATTATTTTGAGCAGTAAATTGACATTTTGAACACTTGTGAATCATGATTTTGAATTGTCACTCACAGGTGTAACCTTGCTCTACTGTCATTTATAATAATAAAATGCAGCACTTGGATTGTGGTATCATTAGCAGATGATAGTCTACATGTCATGAATTCGTCATTTCTTACAATAAATGTAGTGCACTTTACGGGAAATAGGGAGTAATTTCAGACCCAGCCTTGGCTTGGATATTTATTATTATGTATGGTGACATAATCTTACTGTCAGCATAGGGAGGCTCTGTGTCAACCTGAGTAGAGGTCTACTCGGGAGCGTATCTATGTTTCCCGGGTTCTATGTTCCCCACTTAACCCTGCAAAAAAGGTTCTATGTTCCCCGTTCAACCAAAAAAGGTTCTATGTTCCCCACTTACCCGGGAAACATAGAACCTTTTTGGGTGGTAAGCAGGGAACATAGAACCCGGGAAACATAGAACCCGGGAAACATAGGGATGACCCCGTCTACTCAGCCAAAGTTAACAAAAACACCTGCAAAGGTGTGCAGGGTCTTTAGCTGAAGCATTTCCAACTGAATCAGCAGAATAAATGTTGGCTTTGTACGTTTCTGCAAACCATGGATATGTTGCATTTTTATATTATTATGTTGCAATTACATTGAATCTTTACTTTTCAAGAATGCTGTGGTTAACGTGTGCTTAGATTTAGGCGCAGAAACCACTTTAGTTATGGTTAGAAAAAAATCATGTTTGTTGTAAAATACCAGGTTGGGGGCACAATCCCCACCAGAAATGCAGCAACAGCTTTGTGAAAAACAACCACTTTTCGTGGCATTATCACCTGTGGATAAACAGCTAAAGGGTTGCTACAAAACACCCACGTTTGGTGGCTGAAAAGCAGCGGAAAATGCAGCAATGACTTGTGAACACCCAGTGTTGTTTGCTGGTCTCGAACTGTCATCTTTAGCCTGGCAGGTGTCTCACCATCTGCCTTCCAGTGGCAAAGTCAGCTCATGTACTACGTCACTTTTAAAACACTGATACGACAAGTGTGAGACATAGAAATGTATCTGTGGTTTGCAGAAACATACAATGCCAACATATTCTTCTGGCGACTGGGCTGTCTTTTCACCTGCAAATTAACAAATCATGCTTTCTGCTACATTAAAGACAAAATATTGTCCATGATTCTACTGTTAGGATAACAAAGTATGTTTGAGATACCACAGCACACCACAGTCATCAGTGAATAACATCAGGGTCAAAGCAAGGATTTGGGGCATGTCTTTATTGTAATGATGGAAAATGTGAATTAGTGCTATCTGAGCACTCTAGCCTTTGCAATGAACCAACCAGGTTCAGTGTTTCTTTTCCTCAAGACACCTGTGTTTTTGACATTTCAAGCTCCATTTTAAAAGGGTTGAGTTGCCTTTAAGTTCATGCATTCTACACAGGAGACAATGTCAAGTGCTGAAATCAAACCAAAAATCAGAAACTCTAAGCTACAAGGCTTTTGTGGGACAGCAGTGATTGACAGGAGCTCTGTGAGTTACTTCAGCTTGGGAATGTTTCTACTGATGCAGAAACTCAGCCCCAGAAATCCTGCGCTGACAGCAGACTTTGTCTCCGACATATGAAGGAAACTTGTCATCACCTTGGGATCAAACTAAACCAACAATAATGTATTGTTTATATGTCTATAAAAAGCATGTGTGTTGAATGAAAAGTAAAGCTGTGATACGCACCATTCCTGAAAAAACCTTTGGAGATAGTGTTTGGAGGAGGCTGACAGTATGCATTATTCAACATTTAGGTGCCACCTCAGGGTCTATCCTGGGAATACAGCGCTGTCAATCAATCTAACGCTTGCAGGTAGGGAAAGAGCTTGGTTATGCATAAGATGAAGCTACAGCCACACACACATAATCATAAAATACTGTATTATGGTCATGTGACCTGCCCTATCATTTACAGTCACATTTAATCTGAAACACATTTTAAGCTTTATTTTCTGTTAGAAAGAGGAGCTTTTTAATAATAGCAGTATTGTTTCATGAAGCAAAATATATTAATTTTCAAAATGACCATTACAGAACTGTTATTTTAAGAAAAAGGCCTTCAAAGGTTGCAGTACAGTGACTGCAAAGAGCCTGTTGGCCTTCCAAACTGGGAGTGCACTCTGGAGTCCAGGGGCTGTCCCGGGGTGAAAAATGTACAGAAAAGCTTGGGGATACTTTTATTTTGCTGTGCTCTGCCTGCTGATTTTGTTGATTTGGTCATTGTTCCTTGATATTTCCACCATCAGCCAGCAGGCTACATACTGCTCAAAAATATTAAGTACAGTTAAATCACACGTCAGATCTTGGTGGATGAATTATTCAAGTTGAAAATCTTTGCTGATGTACATTGTATAATTTGTTGAAAACAAAATGACATAATAACAGTCAATGGAAACCAAAATCATTGACCCACTGAGGGCTGGGTTCAAAATCACACCAAAAATCAAAGTAAAGAGCTAAAATCAAAGGCTGATCTAACTTGTGTGAATTTATCAGGGCAACTCTTTGGCCTCTAGTTTCGCAGACTGGGCAAGGCGGAGGCACAGCGCACCTGCGCTTCGCCAACTGGGTGTGGCCAGGTGGATTTTGCAAGTTTGGCACACCGTGCACGCTGGCGCAGCTACTTATCTTTCCCACCTCCGTCCCTCCTACCTGCGCAAGTCTGAAAGAGGGAGGAGAGAAGGCGTGGAGTGGGTTTTACACACATCACACCAATCAAATGAGCCCCTCTCCTCGCCCTTAAATGCGACGCACAAAGGCATAATCAGAGTTTACTCAATTCGCCATGGCAGAAGAGAGCAGCAGCATCAGACGGCCAAACTTCTCCCAGGAGGAAACTGATGTTTTGGTCCGGGAGGTCCAAGCTCGCAGTGTCGGAATATACGGAACTGCGAGCAGACCTCCATGGGCTGATGATGCAAAGGTAGCCTGGGAGGAGGTCACCACAATTGTAAATCAATGTTGCGTTTCTCTCGTGTGCGCGCGCTCTCTCTTTCTCTCTCGCAGTCTCACTCTGTTTCTTTTCTTTTGACTTTTCTAAGATGACAGATGCTGAATATATACTCCCTATCTGATGCTGTGGCTGTTTGTGGTTGGCTGAGAGGGATGTGAACTCATTAGTTTGCAGCTGTGTTAATCAAATCAGGTTGGGTTTCCATTACGTGTGCCAAACGTGCCAAACAGTGCCAATCCCCTTTGATCTGACATCAGATGTGACGGGACAGTCGATATAGAGATACATTTATGTGCTGACTCCGGATAGTTGCATTGAATAGTGTTTTTTTGGGTATTTATTGCATCGTTAATGTGCCTGATATTCTGGAAACCTGCCTGTGAGGTTTTGGTGACGTGTGCGCACTGTCCCCCGGTCAGCCAAACTTCCACTTACACTGGCTGCGCTCCAACTGCACTGACAGTAGACCTGGTTTCAGCTGGCAAGCTTTTAGCACACCTTTGGCGAAGCCTTTTGGCACAAAACTGTCACCGCGCCAAGATGGATCTGTCGACACCTCCCCCTGCTGCGCCGCCACACCCATCTCAGCGCACCTCAGTCTGCCAAACTACCAAACTGAGCACGCCTCAGGTTGTGCTGCTCTGCGCAGGGTTCGCCACCCTGCGCCGTGCAGGGAAACTAGAGGCCATAATGTGTAGTGTGTATGGCCCCCGTGTGCCTGTATGCACTCCTGACAACGTCTGGGCATGCCCCGGATAAGACCTGGATAAGGGCATCAGTGAGCTCCTGGACAGTCTATAGTGGTACTTGGCAGTGCTGGATGCAACGGTACATAATGCCCCATAGGTGCTCTATTGGATTTAGGTCAGGGGAATGAGAGGGCTGGTCAACTGCATCAGTGCCTTCATCATCCAGGAACTGCCTACACACTCTGGCCACATGAGGCTGGGCGTTGTCCTGCACCAGGAGGAACCCAGGGCCCACAGCGACAGTTGCTTTGGGGATTTCATCCTGGTACCTAACAGCAGTCAGGGTACTGTTGGCCATGACATGGAGGTCTGTGTGACCCTCCAAGGATATGTCTCCCCAGACCATCACTGACCCACTGCCAAACCGGTCATGTTGGAGGATGTTACAGGCAGCATTATGTTCACTGTGGTGTCTCCACACTCTTTCACACTTGTCAGATGTGCTCAGTGTGAACCTGCTCTCATCTGTGAAGAGAGCGGGTTCTCTGGCAAATGCCAGTCGAGCTGCACAGTGCTGGGCTGTAAGCACAGGTCCCACTAGTGGATGTCGGGCCCTCATGCCACCCTCATGGTCAGTTTGGTCAGAAACCTGCATACCAGTAGCCTGCTGGAGGTCATTTTGTAGGGCTCTGCCAGTGCTCCTCCTGTTCCTCCTCACACAAAGGAGCAAATACTGGTCCTGCTGCTGGTTAATGCCCCTCTACAGACCTGTCCAGCTCTCCTAGTGTAATGGCCAGTCTCCTGGTATCTCCTCCATGCTCTTGAGACTGTGCTGGGACACACAGCAAACCTACACAGCTGGACTACCTGTGTAAGCTGATTGGGCTGCAGGTACCGCCTGATGCTACCAGTAGTGACAAGGACACTAGCAGAACATAAAACTAGAGAAGAATCAGTCAGGAAGTATAAGGAGAGAGCAAATGTCTGTGGTCACCACATGCAAAACCATTCCCTTTTTGGGGGTTGTCTTGCTTTTGTCTCTCCACTGCACCTGTTGTCACTTTCATTTGTACCAAAGCAGGTGAAACTGATGCACAAACACTAGTTCTTCCTAAATAGACAGATTAATATTCCTGAAGTTTAACTCAGCTGTTATTTTACTGTGATGATTAAGTGTTCCCTTAATTTTCTCAAGCAGGGGGCGGCAGTAGCTCAGTCCATAGGGACTTGGGTTGGGAACCGGAGGGTTGCCTGTTCAAGTCCCCGTCTGGACCAAAAATATGGAGCGTGGACTGGTAGCTGGAGAGGTGCCAGTTCACCTCCTGGACACTGCCGAGGTGCCCCTGAGCAAAGCACCGAACCCCCCAACCGCTCAGAGCGCCTGTCATGGGCAGCCCACTCTGACATCTCTCCACTTAGTGCATGTATAGGTCCAGTTTGTGCATGTGTGTGTTTGGACCTGTGTGTAATTGACAACAGAGTGAAAAATTGAATTTCCTCTTGGGGATTAATAAAGTATATAAAATTAAAAAATTAAAATTTAAAAATAAATAAATAAATAAATGGTTTCTTTTTTGGTCTATTTTAATTGTGTTTATTGTTGTCATTTCCTACTGTGTTCTTTTCTGTAGTTATGAATGACATGGAGCAAAGACTTGTGGCTTTTTTGGTTATTATGAAAATATTTAACCTCATTATTACATCTGTTCTGTGCAACATGCTGCGGCTTCCTTAAAAATAGATGAGGAACATATTTTTTGAAGCTTCTAGGACACTTCTGAAACCCACTGCAGAGCATCTGCTGGAATTACAGGAATTGTCTGGAGTGGCTGCGATCAGATCAGGCGGCCGCCTGGCTGAGATCTGCACTCTGCTGAGAGCATTTTTCTTTCTGTGTGCTGTGTGTGTGCATTCCTTGTGCTTGTTGACTGACATTAGTGACTTAAAAAAAAGATTTTTCAGGGCATAACCTGACTAGCACCCCAGAAAACAAGTAACAAGATGCAGTTAAATGATGACAATGTGTCTCTGGAAGAGAATCTGTGTCTCTTTGTTTCTCCCTCTGTGTATGTGTGTTTGTAAGAGAGAGTGAGATTAAAAGAGAGAGACAGTTTTACACTAGAGAGTTATGTGTATGTTCTAGCCGGTGGCAATTAAGAGCTGTGACATTTTTAGAGGGCATTCAAAGGTTTTCACTAAGAAAAAAAAAAAACAACAACAACTTTGATACAACTTTCACAGTAGGAATTAAAAGGCTGGTCTATAATTTAATTTGACCTTATTATCACAAGCCAAAGACTGTTACTATGCTCACATAAAAATCTAATGAATTCTTATAACCATCATTTAGCCAAATTAAGCTCAGTGTGCCCAGAAATATTAGCTGCTGGTCTCCTCGTTCTCATATTACATCGAGATTACAGAGGCTTTATTTTCAATAGTATACGATATACAATTACAGTGGCAAAGGAAAGATTATTATTCTTGTGTGTTAATGCATGTTTTCAAATGTGTGCTTTTCAGAAAGGTGACACCTAACATTTCAAGCATCAGTCTGTATTATCTCTTTTAAACATATGCCAGTTGTTGTAGATCAAGAAACACCCCTCAGTGGATGTTAGACTTTTCCCAAATTAAGCCACACTGTATCACAGTGCTGAGTGAATTTGTAATAGTGTTTGAGATTATAATGCATTTTGATTGCTGGCAGTCAGTTTGGTATTGAAAAGCTACATAGATGCTTGATGTGAGAGGTCAAAGTGCAAAGGTATTTCTTGTAAGCAGACTCACTAACACTAATATCACAACCCAAATCCTGGCTGACACTCCAGACTGGGGGTAAGAGTCCATCTTAGTGCTTGTCACGGACCTTGTTGATGAGGCCAGCTGCAGATCTGGAAAAAATGGCTTTTGTGGCGAAAGGTTTGGGTCCTGATGAACTGCATCCTCCTGCAAGAGGGAAATGTTTCAAACTACTCGTGTCTGGGGTGGGAGATGTCATGATCTTTCCTGCCCACTTAAGTGGCCTGGAAGGACAACAGATTGCCAGCAGTCAGAATCAGGATAAAGTGGTTTGCACTTACAAGGAATTTGCCTTAGTTTTGTTGTTGTGCATACATTAAACATACAATATATTAAGAGGAAATAAAACAAGACAAAGCACTGCAATACTCAGAAACATACATATAGAAAAGAATAATTACAATAAAAATATGAAAGTGATACTTTTAAAAAAGTACTATAGCATACATATGGACAACATACTGTTTCAGAATAAGATGGCTGACCAGCTTTGTGCAGGATGTGCAAAAAGATGTGTAAAAGTTTACAGTAGAGCAAATATGTGCAATGTGCAGAGATAATAGTCTGAGATGTATGTTAATGTAACTCATATCAACAGTGTCTATCGGCGGGTTGGATAAGAGTCTTTGTCATTGGGGATCCCAGGCCTTGTTGATGAGGCATACTACAGAAATTGTTTTGTTGTGTGAGGTTTTGGTCCTGATGGACCGCAGCCTCCTGCCAGAAGAGAGTGTCACAAAGGTTTTGTTTCTGGGTTGGTAGGGGGTGGCTATGATTTTACTTGCCCACCTCAGGGTCTTGGAGGGACAGCAGATATAATTGCCTTCTCAGCAGAGCAAATTATATGCATCAGACTGCCCTTGTCCTTGGCAGTGGCAGCAGCATACCAGATGGTGATGGAGGAGGTACCCAGTGGCAGTGCTGAAGTGCATTATGGTTTATTTATCACCCAATATCATGAGTTAATGTGAAGTTTCTGTTTTAAAACATAAATGGTTGCTGCCATGTTGACATCTGGAAAAATAATAAGTGCTTTCTGATTAGTTGTTCTGTAGATACTGTGAACTGTAACATGCAAATATCTCCAAAACTGATGATTACACATGGGACTTCACAATGAAGTGTACGAACAAGTGTCAAAGTGTCAGTTATGGGTGTCAAGAGGTTAGTAAGGTCCCTGATCATTAGATCTGGTGCTTTCTCCAATTAATGTCTCCTCTGGGGCCTTTTACAGACCAGTAACACATCACTCAACTGGACAGCTGGTCTGTCAGTTGTCTCAGTAGAGATGTGAAATATTTATTTCAGATCAGTCACAACCACTATGGTTAGCACTACCTGCAGATTTTACTAAGTGAAAACAACAACCCAGCTGAATTGAGATGATAACCATTAAATACAGAAATGATTTAACATATATGATAGCAGCACCTTACTGCAATCAGAATGTAGTGTGTGTGTGTGTGTGTGTGTGTGTGTGTGTGTGTGTGTGTGTGCACCCGCGCAATGCAGTAAAAGTTTACTTATAGCCATAGTAGCAGCGTGGCTCTACGGATGGCTGACACTGCTGGTTGGTTGGTGCACAAAATAACTATTGGCTAGATTGACACAAAATCTAGTACAGACATTCATGATCGTCAGAAGATGGAGCCAAATGACTTTGCTGATCCTCTCCAGTTTGACCTAGCGCTTGCTGCTGACTTCGTTTTCTTCAGTATTAAAAAGATGCAGAAGAAACAATGAAGATGTTGATCACATGCTGTCGAGTTTATCACCGTCACAAAACAAGAATGAGCCATACCAACGGGAGCAATAGTGCAGTCCACTTCTTAAGAGTGCTGCTTTCCAACACATCCTCACCTCGACTCGTCAAATACTGACACTTGATTAGTGGCCCTACAAGTCAAACTTAGACGCTCTATGTACCCCTTCAGCATTAGTTCATGGTCATTATGCTAACATTAAATCTAACATGGTCACAATTTGTTAAAGTGTTTTACTATGGACTGACCAACAAACACATTCTTATCCCAAGTTATCAAATTCTGCAGCTTTGTCAGTGACCTACTGTAAACATCCACAAATAATGTGCTAGGTAACCTCCTGTGTCTGTTTTGGACATTCAGGGACGTGCTAAATGCATAAAAGCTTGTTTCAAAATAAACTTCCAGTGTAGGTTTAATTAACCTTTAGGTTAACTTTCTTAAATATAGGCAACTAAAATATGTGGGTAGGATTAAAAGCAATCAGTGAGTATATTCAGTTATATCAGTAAATGATAAAATGAAATGAAACTTCAGTTTGAATTATTGCAGTTGTTGATTGGAGGTTTCTTGAGGTCCATATTCAACTTCATTTCAATTTATATACAGTTCACACAAAGCACTTTTTCTCTATTAAATAAAGAATATTTAAGCATTTGAATGCCTAATGGCCATTAAGTGAACAAACCTTTTAACGCATGTTTAAAGGTTCTCTATTCATCATACAGTAATTCACTACTTTCTCCCCTCCATGCCCCAAGGCTTGTCTCTGCAATTTTAACCTGAGCTAACCTAACACGGGAAAAGCCTGATGAATCATTGTGTGTGTGTGTGTGTGTGTGTGTGTGTGTGTGTGTGTGTGTGTGTGTCGGCGGAACCAGAGGATATTTGACTGAATCAAAGTCCTGCAGTCCTTCACAGCTAGAACAGGAGTGTTTCCACCATGACTAACTGGCACTCGGCCAATGAAGGAAAACACTACACAGAACACTTAGCATTATGTAAGCAGCAATCTTTTTTTTTCTTTCATTTAATAACTAGGTGCCGATTGTTATTGGTACTGTTTTATTCTCTCTGTAGGACAATGGCTCAGCGGTGTTTGGACTGTTCTATCAGTTTCTAGACAGTCCCAGATCCTGCTTACCTAAAATGTTGTGAAAGCATCTGTGTGTTGGTCTACATTGGAGATGGAAAAGTTAACCAGACATGCATTTGCCATAATGAAGGTTACAATATTGTAACCCTAGTTCTATTACACAGGTAAAGCCCTCTTCTGGACTCTATGGGTAATACTCTCCTCCAGTCACATGCATGCATTCATCTACTGAAATTTGCATAAACATTGCCAGTCAATCAACATGCCTCAAGAAATATGTGGGGTCCCCACAGTATAGGATGGCTGATAAGATGGTGGTTTTGGTTGTTGTCCCAGAAAAAGTTGTCCCCCTCATTATGCAAAGTATCGGGCCTCTTTCCTCTGCTGCTCAGTCAAACCTGCGTACTTTAGTTGATATATTTGATCATTCAGTGTCATTTCATACCCATGTAAAGCATCTGACCAAATCTTGTTTTTGCCACTTGAGAAATATTAGTAAACCTATGTTGTTTATGTTGTTTGCTGAAATGAAAATGAATATACATACCTCTATCTCATCTCACATTGACAACTGTCATGCACTTTTCTCCTCACTGAGTGTGTCTGGTCTTGCTCGACTGCAAGCAATCCAGAATGCTGCTGCAAGACTACTAACGAGATCAAATAGATGCTCTTATATTAGGCCTATACTAAAATCCCTCCACTGGCTTCCTGTTGAGAATAGGATCCAGTTCAAAATAATCATTCTTACTTACAGAGCATTGAACAGGCTCCCCTTATGTGTCTGAACTGCTTCACCTGCATTCTTTAGCTCGCTCTTTTCGTTCAAAGAGGCTTAATTTTTTGCCTGTCCCTCTGTCCCTGATAGAGCTTTTGCGGCCATAGCGCATACATTTTGTGAAGGCTCTGCCTGCTCCCCTGTGTTGTGCTGACTCTGTGGTTTATTTTAAAAGCCAACTAAAGATGCACCTGTTTAGACAGGTGTTTGGGTAACACACATAGACAAGAACTGTATTTGATTCATATTTTGTGTATTGCTGTTGTGTATTGTGAATTCTTCTTTTTTTTGTTGTGCAAATAGTTTTGCTACTTGTGCACTTTTAACTACATGGCTCACGTAGTCACTTTGTCTTCTATGTTTTCTTTCTTGATTTATCTATATAGATACATTTGACTTACTTTTACTTACTAACTATATAAGGCTGCACAAAACCCTGTCAGCTTTTCCAGCCCATTCTCATCCCAACTCCTCAAATACTGCCGCTTTATCAGTTGGCCTACACGTCTGAATATGGTGTGCTAGGTAGCCTCCTGTGTCAGTTTTGGACGTTCATGGACAATGGCTAAATTGATGCTTGTTACATGCAGTGTCTTTTTAAAATACACTTCCGTTGTCACAGTAAATGTAGTTTCTGTTCTTTCAATTCATAGTCTTTTTCAAAATAAACTTACAATGTACATAAAACACTTGATTTTTAGGTTTGTCTCCTTAGGTTTAGTCAACAAAAGCACATGGTCCAGTTAAGAAAAAAAAATAGTTTGGCTTGAAATAAGTACATGTTCAACGTCATGTGACATATGTCCCTATACACTAGCACACTAAGTTGTTATCAATATATCTCCATTGACCTTTGGTTTCACATGGGACAGTGGGCTTTTGGGTAAAAGTCTGGTGTTTGTTTGATCATCCACCACCTATACGGAATTTCTCGCTGTTTATAATACAGTAGTTGCTGGAGGCATCAGAAATAGTCGCTGCCCAGAGTGTATCATACTACAGTAAGGGTGTCTTTGCACGTCATTGTCTGATGCCGACATCCACTTCACAAGTTAGTTTGTTGCTGGCTGCATCAGAAATAGCTGCCGCCCCATGTGTATCATACCGCTGTGAGGGGTGCCTTGTTGTATTGGTATCTGACACAGAGATTACTGACAAAGAGATTATATTTGATGAGCTGAAAGTGAGTACAGGCTAGCTATCCTATCATCATCTTCAGCGAATAGCATTGGGGTGACAGGCAGTGGTGGTGAGTACTGAAAATCTATACTCACATAAAGTACAATTATTCAAATAAAAAATGATTCAAGTAAAAGTGACAATTACTGTTTAAAAAAACGACTCTGATAAAATTCAAAAAGTATCTGTTAAATAATTTGGTAAATAAATTTGCGGGTGTGCGGGCTAGTGTAAATAGTTAAAAAAAAAACAGCTGTTGTTCATAAAACCTTTTTAATGCTGTAGAGCAGATATGAATCAAACATATGAAATGACCATTGAGTGTAAATTGTGGCTTTGCAGTGTCACCTCACATGACCCTAAACCTGCCATGTTTGTTTTCATTGACAGTGTCCCCTGCCTGCTCTTATATGCAGATGTCAAGAATGCCTAAGTGACCAGGGCAGGTGATTTTGTGCAGGGCACATAATTTATCAGTATTCTCTAAGGGTATCTGCAGACAGACCACATTTTTGATAACAGGCATAAATGTAACCTTTCTCCCACTCTCCTTCCACAACTGAAGCCTGCCCTCCTCTTCCTGTCGTCAGGGTCGGATCGACCACCCTGCAGACCCTCCATTAAAGGACACTCAGCCCTGAAGCACAAATGGCAGAGGACTCTTTTCCACTTTGTGTCTGCTTCTGTCTCCCTCTCCTCCATCACCACCGGAGACGTGCATAGATTTAAATAATTCAGTCGTTCTTTTCTACATTTTGTTGTTTATGACAGACATACGATCACTGAAGGGAGAAAAAATAATTTATGTTTTAGCGATTGTAATGTAAACTAGCCACCACATTTTTCCAGCAAGCGCCGACTGAATGCCTGGGTCATCTCCAGCTGTGAGAGTCTCAAATTATTGCTGGCATTTCAAAAAGTGACTTTTACTGCAAAAAGCTTCCACATTTTGTGAGCAATGACTCGGTATCTGTAGAAGAGGAGTCTGTAAATGATGTTAGTTTGTTAACTATGGACATAAATTACAACCTGTACTTTGCTGTTAATTGTTTTTTATTTCAGCGTGGAACAAAACCAGTCACCCAAACTACCGACTTATTTTATTTCCTCCTCACAATCCTGTCACAGGACATGTGGGTCAAATGTTCCCATAATGCTGTTCAGCTCTACTGATTTGGCGTAGGGATAAAAAGGTGGTCATCATGGGCTGCAGCTGCTCTAATCCTTTGATCGGAGGTTTGAGATCCACTGGATGCCCAAAGGACTAATAATAAATCAATAAAAAACCTCTTTGGGGTCTTTAAGGAATTAATCTTGATGGCTAAACCTCAGCTGAATGGATGAATTGCCTGTCACTCATCTCCCAACAAGCTTATCTTAGGTCAATGTTTTTCCGATTCACCCTCAATCAATAAGAGCATGACAGTCAGAAGTACCTGCAGGTTTTATAGAGAAGGTGAAAACTGGTGAAGTAAAGATACAGTCAGTGAATATTCTAAGGGTTTAGAACATTTACCAGGACGCCCCGCTACGAAGCCCCCTAAAGTCCCGAAAGGTGCATTTTTTTTTTTTTATTGTTTTACACAAAAATTAATTATCTTGTGGGGGGAACTAGTCATGTCTTGAACACAAGATTGAATAAAATATCAACTTTATGGACTTATAATATCTCAGTACACTGTTTAAATATTGGTACAAAAACACAATGCACTTTTACAGTTCTTACACTACACATAATGAAAAAAAAAAAAAAAAATGTTGAAGCATTAAAAATAAAATGAAGCATTAAAATATCCAATCACCAAATTCTTGCAAACATAGCCCAACTTTGAAAAGGTTATGCAGAATCAAGTAAATAGTCACAAAGTTACATGCATCGTTTACATGACCGCATGGAGCACTGGTGTGGTCGATAACCCAGATGAAGAAGGGGTTTACAATGATTTGGGAGTAGACAGGAGTCCTGAACTGGATGTGAGCTGCTACTGTGTAGTGAACAGAGAAGAGTCATGTCGGAAAACTTGAGATGAACATAAGATTGGCAACATAAAATACGATGCATTATTATAAATCAAACTATTTGTATTAGCTGTGCTCCAAGCAGTGTATTTGGCCCTTTTCTCTATCTGAGTCCTATAAAGGGATAGTCTGCCTAATTTTTAACAAGCTTTGAATCATGACAATGTGGGTAGTTATCATGCAGTTAAGCAGGATTTATAGTCTACTTGTGCGTCAGCTCTATGCAAAGCCTATACTGTAGCCTACCCACGTGGCCTACACCGCTGCAAGCATATGTACTTGTGCAGTTGTGTGTTTGTGTCACTCTGCAGTTACACCTCCTAAACACTGATTGGTGGCGGGGTTTCTGTGAAGTGCTGTGAACTTTAGTTGATTCAAAACACACCTAAAACACACATAAAACTTAAGTACACAAATTGGCTTGACTATAACTGGCAGACAAAGCATTTGTCTTTTGCTGGACACATTTTCCCCACAAATACAACATGCAAATGCTTTTAGCACAAGCCTATGGCATTTTACATTGTATAAATTAGCCAAGTGGCTAGCTGACTTGAAGCCAGGGACAAAAGCAGCGTTTAAATAAGGTAATGTTACCACATTCGGCTCCATTACACCTTACAAGGTTCACCAACAAAACAGTTGTCTTGTACTAAACACGTTTTCCAAATAAATGTAATATGCTAACATTATTATTAGCACAAGCCTATGGCATTTTACATTGTATAAATTAGCTTGGTGACAAGCAGAGATTTCCTCTACTCATATGAAGCCGAAAAAATCACACATAAGACTTAAAATGCTTTTTCTGTGGGGGATTTATTGTCTTCATAATTTATTGTTTTTTATCTTTGAAATAAAAGTTAATAAAAGCTTCATAACCACTTAGGGAAATGGTTTCAGTTTCCAAAACTAGACGGCAGGTCTGCGTTACCGCAACTAGTAGTTACATTTCTTGAGAGGTGCAGGTCAGAAGTATAAATCCCACTTAATCTTCCATTCTGCCAGCGGCCAGATCTGTCTGCTGACTCTGCAACGAAAGTCCAATGGATCATGTGAAACTAGGGCTGTTGCTCTAACTACAGATTGCACTTCCTAATTTTTGCATGCCCAAGCACCACAGACACAAAAAATATAAAAGCTGAGAGAAAGAGAGCCACTCCTTTTCTCTCACACAACACTGCGTTGCCTATTTCTCGCCTAAAATGTTTTCAGAAACACATTTCTAGCTTACAGTTTAACTGTAATACAAGATTGTTTATTGGTCTGGTGCAGCGCAGTGCATTCTAGTAGTTGTAGGTTTTGTACCTCTTGAGCAAAAGCAAATGCCACAGACCTTTGTCTGTGCTTTCTCTGGTCATGTTGCACCAATTTCAAAAGTATTTGTGTCTTTGTATGACATAGCCCAATTTTATGAAAAGACAATCTATCCAGCTGTGAAATATGTTAATAATGAATAACTAAGTTCAAGCTGATACTTACACTAGAAGTCCTTGTTCAAAACTATAAAATTGATAAGTTTAAATCACTGATGTGAGTGAAAGTTTAAGTGGGAGAATGTGACTCTGTTGGAGCTGTTGGAACTACAGAAAGACCGGAAGAATGAGGAGCTGCTAACTGAATGTTGTTCATGTTGGTCTTTGTTAATAAGAGAGAAGAGACAACAGCTTTGTCACTGCTGGAGCTGAGTGAATCCATGTATTTCACCATCCTGGGTGTTAGAAGAGAGTCAGTACAAACAAATAATGTTTGACATTCACAGATACATTTTCATTCATTTGTTGAGTGAAATGCTCACAGTGTAGCTAACTACTATCATAAACGTTGTTTATGGTCCCAGACTGGATAATGACACCTTGAAGCTGATATTGCTCACAGACTGTTTCTCTTCATTGATCCGTCTGCTCTCTGCTGGTATAGGTGTGTGATTCAGGGAACTCAGATACCAATAAAATCAGCTTCTGTGTTGTTCCCCCGCAAGTTGAAAAAGTCGAACTGTCATAAACTCTGAATACAGCCCCAATTAGCCCTGTGTGTTCATAAGCGTGAAAGCACCTTAAATGGAGTCATTGCATATTGAGGACTTTCCCTCACTACTAATACTTTTGCACAATAATATTAATAGAAGCAGATATACTGCAATGAAAAAAGTACCCCTTTACATGTAAAACTGCTGAGGCATTTTCCCAAAGTAAGAGATGTGGATACTGGTATTCAAGACATAGTTCACTCCAAAATCAACAATACATATTTTTCCTCTTACCTGTGGTGCTATTTATCAGTCTGTTTTGGTGTAAGTTGCTGAGTGCTGAAGATATTGGCTGTAGAGATGTCTGTCTTCTCTTCAATATAATGGAACTAGATGTCACTCACCAAAAAAATACATTTCAAAAACTCAACAGCAATGTCTTCTTCCAGAAATCAATGACATGGTTCCTCGATATAATCCACAGACCTTGTAAGAAATTGCATGTAGGAACTATTTTCTTTGTATCCAACTACACCCAATAACCGCATCACTGTGCTGAAGGAAGTGGGCATCTGCTGATGGATGAGAGGCTCATGCTCCTGACAGCATGAGAAGTAACTATTAATGGCATCCTCCTCAGCTGAGCTGTAACGTTAGCTAGCTTAGTGGTGCTAGATGAGCTTAGATGCATGCTTCCTTCTGCATGGTGATAACGCTGGAGGGTGTCGTTTGGTAGAAAGAAACAGTACCTACAGGAAACTGCTCACATTAAGGTCTGTGGATCTGGTACTTTTTAGGGCTGCCCTTGAAAGTCGGAGATTCAAATCATCAGTTGGACACCCCGATCATCTGAGATTGCTTCAAGTCCAGCAGTCTGTTTTGAGGTTTTTTTGGTAGTCAGTGTGCTGTGCAGTGTACTTCTGGGGATGTCTTAGTCCCCAGATTTTGTGCTATATATTTTTGATTTATGGTTGGAGTGCCCCTTTAACTGCATACCTAATTACAAGTGATTGATTGTGACCAGTGCAAGTTTTGGAGCAACAGCCCCCCCCTTAAGTAACTGTAGCTAAAACCAAACTGTTTTCACATATTGAATTAAAATAGTTACTACTTTCAAAGTCCTTCAAATTAAAGTGAAACTAATTTGGCATTGGAAAGAAAATTAAACCTCTAATTAAGTTCTCACCCTGGGAAAAAGGCAGAAGTAGAGTTCTTTGTTTTTGAAATAGCTGGGTTACATTCCTGAACAAAACCCTTGGAGTGTTCCTTTGTCCCTGTGTCATGCCTGAACAGAGGAGTGCCAGGTAAAAAAACAAGGCAGTGTGTGGTACAACAGAAGCATTTCTTGGCTCTCCTTTCACGAAAGCTCTTGATCCTCTTTTCAGCGGTGGGCAGGGGAGCTTTAGACGGTTGCTCTATTTTAGCGACAACAGACAAAGTGTTGGAAGTGCAGCCAAACATCCCCCAGCTGTCACTTCACCGGGCAGATGATGGCCGTGTTTTCTGTTCCCACGTGGCTCACAGAAATCTGACACATACTCGTCTGTCCCCTCTCCTTTCTTATTCTCTTCCCTCCTCCTGCTCCTCCCCTCCTTGTCCCGTCCTCTCCTCGCAGCTTTTTATGTCAACTTCAGTCTTCTTAGCTTTTTTTTATCCTATCCTTACTTTTTGTCTCAAGCTTTTTCCTCAAAGGTATGAGATGCTCACTGAGGAGTTAGTGATTTTGATTTTTTACTTTTTCTTTTGCTGCCGTAGAATCCCATGTTATTCCATTTTGCATCAGTAGGTGGCGGTACTGTCTTGTAATGTCTCTGGGGAGCTGACTGAGTTTGCGCAGGGACCCTGTTATAGGTTTGTTGTGACACAGCCACTCTAAAGAAACATCAAAACCTGCAAAGTTATGTTTGCTTAAAGGATAAAAATGTTCTATCATGCCAAGAACAATTGAAAAATACTGGAACATCTGCTGCTTCACATGCCCGAAAATGGCATCTCTGTATCCTTCTTTTATACCAATATCAAATAATCTAATGGATCCCATTTCTTCATGTGCTCTTTTTTGTACACAATGTTGGGTCATTGCCTGGAATTAAAGCTGGGGTAGGCAAAAATCTGGAAAAAGGGCAAAATTTGAAAATACCCTCTTCTCCTGCTGCTTTCCCCTCTCTGTTGTAAACCCCTCCCACCAGACAGCCACAAGCATATGCATGGGCTTCATACAGTAACCCAGAGTTTCCCATACATTGATTTATTCATTTATTTTTTCATCGTACACACTGATAAAAATACAGTGCTTGATCTACTTAAAAAAAAGTAAGGCAACTTTTGCAGGTGATGTCAACTTACTTTTGCAAATAGAGTCAACTCAGTTGTGTTAAGTTGACAGTTAACATGACTTGCAAAATTAATGTTGTGCATACAAAGACTACTCTTATTTGATCTACGTGATAAAATGATGCAAAAAGTTGCCTTACTTTTTCTCAGTAGATAAAACACGATACATTTTTGTGATGGTGAGCTACTTACTTTTCATGGTACAGGTCAATGTACCTGCTGGGCATTGCTGCCTGACGCACCTCCGCCGGTGCCTTTTATGCAAGTTTAACAAACACCTGTGGGCCTATGTGGGTCATCAGCTGGGGACCACCGGTCATTGATGTTTCGCTCCTTTAACCCCAGTACATCTCCTGGTGGCGGAGCAATGGCAGGGATCTCTCCCTGCCACCCCCTGCTGATGCCCTAGATAGGTCAATCTGTCCAATATAAAAATTGACATTTTGGCCTCATGGTGCTAGAAAAAACTGACATAACAACAAAATTAAGAGGGTGGGGGCGTCGGTAGCGTAGTGGATAGTGCCGGCGCCCCATGTATGGAGGTGATGCCTCGCTGCAGCGGTCGAGTTCGATTCCGGCTTCCAACCCTTCGCTGCATGTCGTCCCCCCACTCTCTCTCTCTCCCCCATTTCACACACTACCCTGTCCATTAAAGGCAAAACGCCCCAAAATATAATCTTTAAAAAAAAAAAAAAAAAAATTAAGAGGTTGAATTCCCTGGAAATCATAAGTACACTCAGCAAATTGTGTGAGAGTTGCACTAGAGGAAAGGTCATAGGGTCACCACATTCAAGAGGTCATAAGTCGCCAAAATTGACATATTTTATTGCTGGAAACAGTGATAAAACATTTTTCACATTTTTCACAACATTTTATAGACCAAACTAGTCATTGAAAAAACATGACACATTGTAGAATAATGAAAATCATTGTTAGTTGCAGCCCTAACACTGTATACTCTGGTATTAACAAAAGGGCTTGTTTACCTTGTTCAACAATAGTTCCAGATGTGTTGTAATATTTTAGTGTATTTACGGCATGGAACATACAGTATATAACATCGGAAACACCTGAGATGCCAGTGTCAGATGCGCTATAAGACAATGCAAATGACCCAACACATAACTCATGGGATTCACATCCTATTACATAATGGTTCTTCTAATGAAAAGTGAACTTCCGCAAACAAAACAAACATCCATTCTGTCTACCCTGAGGAAGCACATGCAGGGATGAGACCCCACTGAAAGTCTGACCTAATAGGTTTGAACAACCTAAGCAAATGACAGCTACATTCAAAATCTGACCAATACATTGATAACGTAAAAAACACAAAATGCAGCACCTCACAAAATATAAAACTGTACAGAGCTTTCCTGTTCTGTATGTAAACTATGCATGTAAACTGACCTTGAGATCATGGACTTTGGAGGACACCTTTTGGTTGACATCCTCCAGCTCTAGGAAGATCTTCTGAAAAACCTCAAAGGTGTATTTCAGTTTGTTAGGGTACCTTAGTTCCAAGGCATAGATGAGGCCCATCAGGTAGGTACAAGCATGTGCCACATCAGGGATACCAAAAAGGACCTCTGCTCCCTCGATGGCTATTCCAGCTTGCTTCGGGAGATCTTCATCTCTGGCTTTGCTGACCACAAAGATGTTGAGGACATGTGTAGTAAGGGCCTCTTGGAGAGTCGCAGCATTGTCATCATCAAAAACCTGTAAAATATACCAGAAAGAATAAAGAATAAAACCCTCGATTATGGACGGCATATCATTTCTGTCTTCACATGGTCACGCGTTTACAATTCTCCTCTGCTCTCTGTATCATGCACGGCGGAGTTCGGCCCTCATGTGCGCGCGCACACACACACACACACGCACACTGTTTTTGAAATCTTCCGCAATCACCTGCCCCTCGCGTTATTCGTAGTTCACCTACTTGACTGGCTCGTGGAGTGAATAGAGGAGAGGAGGGGAGTGGGCAGTATTGCGCATGCACGGCTTCCGGGTGCGTTTGATTTCCAACACAAGACAACGAGCGTAAACTGACAAGAAGCGCATAATCATTTTATGTCGATTATTTTGTTTTCATAATCGCTGAAAGCCCAAATCGCGGTCTCTCTGATGATTTTCCAACTTTGACTATAGCATTGTTAATAATTAGATGCTAAAATCATAACATTCCATCCATTTCAACATAGGCACTCTTTAAAAAAATCAATTTAATTAAAATACCACGAAGCCATCAGCTATCCTGGATTGCACAACCTCATCTCAAACAGGCAGGGCTTTGAAACAGTTTTCTTTACCTTGTAGTCCTTCATTAGCTCCTCCGTCTTTTCACCAAGGTAGAGAATGAGGCCTCTGATCACAGCTTCTCTTCTGGACTCAATGCTGTTGTCCAGTAAAAAAAGAAATGAGATTATGCTAAGTACAGACATTGGAAAGCTACTACATATAACTAACTGTTTAACTGTTGTACAGTAAGTACATGCCTCATTTAACATATCAAGGGTCTCATCAAGTTTCTTCCCGACAGCGCCTCCCTTCCTCCTGTAGAGGCTCAACAGTCTGGGCGTGTATTGGTCCAACTTCCCCAGGAATGTGGACTGTAGTGGCTTCAGTGTGATCCTTCGGAATTCCTCCTCAATCTGCAAAAGAGGTCAGAAGAGAGATGGAGAAACATCATGAGATACAGAAAAAAAAGAATTACAGAAACACAGGGCAACAAAAACAGAACAGAGAACCCTAAGGCTACACTGAAAGCAAGTTTTTTTTTTTCCACAGGTAATCAGAGAGGTTTCATCAGGTAATCATTGTCTTCATATGTTTTCACAGGTAATGCAGTCAATATTTTTTTCTTCTCTACTTGTGTTGGCATATGCCAGGCTGAAGACTTTGAAACTTTATCATTAACACCTCTATTAGAGAAGACACAATTAAAATGTACAACATACCTGGGAAAGCTCAAACAGGGCAGGCCATCGAGCCTTGAAGTCAGTCACAGCTGGTTTTTTGAAAATTACATCATTTTGACGCAGTGAAAAGGTTTTCGCCATCTTCTCATTGATGATTTTGGTGTTGTCCCTCTTCTTGTACTCACAGAGAAGCTCTACTCTCTCCTTTTCAGGGTTTCATCAGTTTCACCTTGGGGATGAGGTGGGAGATAGTTTACCTCAGATTTCTTTGCTTTTTCAAGCTTTTAGTTGGAGGTCCATCTGCCGATTTTCTCTTCCGACAGTTTACATTTAGTTCTGGTAATCCAAGGTGCTTCACCTTTGCTCTAAAATTGCCAACATTGTATTTCAGGCTGTTCTGCCATCCATATATACCATTGGATGACACCCCTCAAACAGGGGTGTTTCATGACCAGGGCCTCAGCATCCTGCTCCCTTTGTGCTCGTGAAGGATAAGCAGTGTAGACAAAGATGCTGTCTGCATGTTTGTCTAGAATGTTGGGTTTTACTGAAGGACTGCTGAGGAGGGTTCCGTCCTTTCTGTAAGCTTCATTTGCAGCTTGCAGAATGAGCTCTGTGTCAAAGGAGAAGGTAGGTGTGTTACACTGAGCTGGCCAAGACGAAGAACGAAGAGAGTAGGTGCTCTCTGGAGAAGACTGAATTATGGTCCCTGGAGAAGATAGAAGTATGGTATCATTAGATGGATGGGAGGAACTGGAACGGACATCTTCTGATGACTCTGCGCAACTGCTATCAAAGCTCTCCTGGAGTCCTTTAGCATTCAAAGAATCTTCAAATGTTAGTGTGATGACTGGTGCAGTAAGAACCACCTTGATGGTGTCTTTGTCCTTTACTTCATTCATTTCAAGAAGAGTAAAAAATTGACCATCAAAATCCTGGTCCTGGAACTGCAAATTAAAATCTTGTTCAACTGCAAATGTCTCCTGTACAATATGCTTCAATTTATCTACAGTCTGCAGGATTCCTGAGGGCAAGGAAAGCTTGCAAATTTCCTCTTGCAGTATGAAGTCTGGCAGACATGTTGATTACTCTATAGGAGGGGGAAAGAGAGGAGACAGAAAAAAGAAAAAAAAAAGGTTATTTTTTTGGGATATTTTTGTCATTATTAGATAGGCCAGTGGAGGTATGACAGGAAACCTGCAGTGAATGGGGAAACATACAGGCAGTACATGATGGTCATGGTCAGGAGTCAAACCAGTGATCCAGTGACTTCTTTCTTCTACAGCAGTCATTTGGAGAACGATTTTCTGTATTGACTCTCATGCAAAGACTGTTTATATGTTTAGCCCCTCACTGCTGAGTGTCCACTCAGTGTGGGTGGAGTTTACCCACAAGAACAGAAAATGTTCCCGTCAAAAATCATGTGTGTGTGACAGACAGACAGACAGACAGACAGACAGACAGACAGACACATATGACAGACATTGAAATTGAAAATGATTTGAAATACTAACTAATGACAGTGAATTGAAGAATCAGGAACAACTGAAAACATGTCAATATATACTGTATTTAATTACCTAATCTTGATTGGGAATGTGACGCTTCAAGGTGACAAATCGCCTTTGCTCAAAAGCATATGCTGCAAGAGGGTAGGAGTCTGTTAATTCCCGTTGCTCGAGGATTGTCACTTGTCTGGTGGATTCCAATTCAAAAGCTCTAAGGTGCTCCCAGTACCAGGAATGAAGACACTTGGCAGCAAATGCAAGCTTGCCACGCATAATGAGGATTAGATTTAGTTCAACAAAGTCCGGAAGCCCTCCAGTTGATCCGTACGGCAAGATCATTCCCACTGAGTAAGGTCACTGTATTGGCCACCTGAATACACGTCTCTCCAGGAAATTTTCTTTGCACTGCTTCCTGTATGTTTTCCTTGAGGACATCCACAGGCACTGTGGACAGATTTGAGACACTGAGGGCAGGTTTGAGTATGTCTGTGCCATGCAAATGGTAAGCCAGCATGAACTGATGTTTAACAGCCAGAGACAGTAAAATGTTTCAAAAAGAGCTGGTATGTCGAACAACGCTTAAAAAAGCTATGTTTTGCTTCGAAGCGCATGGTCCACAGAGCTACAAGAGGTCCAAAAGGCTTGATTAGCTCTGGATAATGTTCCAGAAAATGGTGCTTGGCAGAAGTTTTGCCTCTGGGAAACCTGAAGGTATCTATGCCTGTGCTCTGATATATTAGTGTCAAGGTATCTAATTGTGTCCTCTGTGTGGAATGGAGAAAGAACTACTTCAATGATGTCTTTCAGGTCCATGAGGAGATACCATGCTGGTTCGCTCTCTGGCACTTTGAAACCAATGATAAGAGAAAGCAGATGCAACAGGCACCAATTTTCATGAGCGTTTCCACCCACGCTCTTTCGGGTGGCAAAGTTCAGCGGGACAGGCTGTGGGCTGTCAGCTTTGTCAGCCAACTCCAGAGGTACTATTCCCTCGAACAGGTCGTGCAGCAAGTCTGGTGGATACCCTGACAAAACATGAAAATACTGCAGTTTATTAGTTAATGTGTAGGGTTGGGACTTGTTAGGATTTTAACGATTCCTTCTTAACGGTCCGATTCCTTACCGATTCCTCTTACGGATTCCTACATTATATTCATTATACTTGCTATACTTAAACAAGTATATAATAAACACAAATGCAATCATACAAATACAAAAACTTTATTCTAACTGTTGCACAGTACAATTAGATGAAAATACACATTTGTGTGTGGTGTTTATTTCAGATTTAGGGCTTGTATCATCTCCCTGAGAATATATAACGACAAAAAGTGATTCTCTGATTTCTACAGTAACACTATTACCTCAAATTAACCACAGCAATGTCATAAAAAATACTTATATGTATTCATGCTTGGGCACTGTTATTTACGTGATAACACCTGAACATAACACGCACAGACACACATTGGCTGTTTGTTTCTACCGCTCCCCTCGCTGGAAGCGTCGGACCTCCCGCCGCCTGCTCCCGTCGCCCGCTCCCGTCTCAAACACGGAGGTCTCTCTCCGCTGAGCACCCGGCGCACACCCGGCCTGTTAAATAACCTGTAACCATGACAACTGTGTGACACAAACTCAGTGCTTTAGGGATTAGATAATGTTGGGCTCGGTTGGGTTCAGACAGAAATATGCCCGTGCCGCACTCAATCCCAACCCTAGTTAAGGCACACTGCCTTTTCACACCGAAGCAATGAGTGAGAATGGGACTTTCTGAAGCTGTTTGAACATGAAGTGAACGCTCCTGCTTTGTTCTTGCTCGGAAGGATCCAGTTCTTACTTCTTTTTTCTGAATCTCAGAGAGCTTTCCCAAACAAAACCTGCAGACATGAGATCCAGAAAAACTTTCCACAAAGCTACCAATTGAATGGGCACCTAAACTGTCAGCTGCTACACTAACTATTGTGCCTTTGATTTTCTTCCCAAGCGTTGGAATAAAGAGCCCTTCTTCTTCCAACTGGGCAAGGTCTTTTAACAGTGGCTCAAGCACTGCCTCATAACCGTACTTCTTGACATCCACAGCCTTGCAAAGCACAGCTAGATAAATTCACTTCAGTGCAGCTCGAAATTGTGGTGGAATATTTGCCAACACCCAATACACTGCCATAATCTTATGTTTTTTGCGGGATGTTCCCAGGGGGATTACACACCTCAAAATTGTCAATGTAGAGAAGGAGAGGAAGAGTTATGTTTTCAGTGGCTAAAAATGCATTTTCTTTAAAATGTGTTCCATCATGAAATGACTCATATCTGCCCTCGTGAGTAGTGTATGAAGAGTTGAAAGCTTTCTCCTGTATGTCATTCAGGTTTAATATCTGTGACAGTGACTGAAGAATGGGAACATATTGGAAGGTTCGACCTTCCTTCTTGTCCAGAATGTATTCAACAGGCTCAACTACATGAAATGTCTTCTTAAAGAACTCCCGTCTTTTGAAAGGTGTAGCTAGAGGACAATCAGCTCTTAAAGCTGTGCTAATGGGGTTTGACTCACTCAACTGTTTGACTAAATCAGAGACTACTAAGTCACCAAGCACACAGTTATGTTTCCTTAAATATAAGTTCACAGTTTTTCTTATGCCAGGACCTGATACTACAGAGGATAAAACCTGGAGCTCAGCTACTACTTCAGTAATGCACTTGCTTGGCACATTGTAAATGCTCTCTAATTTCAATAAAAGGTGGCCCAACTTCAGTTCAATTTCTTCTTCTTTCAGTTCTTCAGGTTCATACTCTCCTGAACAGTCATATGCTCTTGAACACTTGTATGCCTCAGAGCAATGTGCTTCAGCAATATCATCTGTAATATTTGACTGATCTATATACTTGTGTACAATTTCTGCACGGAAGTCATTTGAAGAATGTGCTGTGTGTTTTCGGGATCTGTGTGATGCAAAGGTTCCAAACACATTTGTATAAAAATCACATTCTCTGAAGACACAGTGCACAGTTTGATTTTTCCTAAGATGAACTGCAAGATGTTGGAAAAAATCCTTCTCAGTTGAAAAACTAGAACTGCAAAGTTCACAATTGAAACAAATCACTTCTGGTGTTGACTTGTTAGCTGGATGATTCCTTGACAAATGTGATTTGAGGGTATTCCAGGTTTTGAAGGAGCAGGGGCAATCGGCATGTAAACAGGGAAGAAATTCGTTGTGGTCGTGCCTTAACCTGCAGTGCCTCAAAAGTTCATTTGTTTCAGGGGCAACATAGGCACAGATCTTGCAAATCCATCCCATTAGCAATAAAAGCCAGAGTTTAGATCCAAGTACATTCAGACCATGACAGAGGAGCAAAAGGGGTGGTCTCTTTGGAGGAGGTTAGGGTAGGAGTCAGCTGGGAGATTCAGTGTTACGCCAAGTCAGGGGCTCGGCTTCTGTTTAGTAGCATATCTCTCCCTCTGCTTGCCCGTCTGTCCTCAAAAGGAAAAAAGAAAAAAAGGATATTACCCACTATCTTTGTGCTCATCTTAAAACAAAACTGCACTGTGTCTTTAGAGTGTGAAAATGTGATTTTTACACAAATGTGCATGGAACAAAATGATATATTCTCTAAAGGTAATCAGGTACGTTTAGCTTTTATTCTGACAGTTTCATCTAGAGAATATACTGTTAATTTTTCCACAGGTAATCAGGTAAGTTTATCTTTTATTCTGAACACCTCATCAGGTTTACTTTTACTACATTTTGGACTGGGCTGTCACAACATTTTTTTCAGTGCAAGACCAACTGAATCTCTAACCCCAAAATGATAACTTTTTGTCTGGTCCACAAACTAATTGAAATAATCTAACATTTGCCCACTTTCCCCACAACAATTGCAATTGTTTGTACATACCTTCATCCAGTGTGCGTGACACAATAAATCACCTGGTAAGGATACAATGTCATAGTTGGTGGTCAGTAACTGACCACTAAAGAAAACAAAATCATAGTAAATAATTAATCTTTTAAATTACAGAACATTTGCAAAAACGTATCTACTACAATTAACCTAGTGTTTCTACATGCTGTAAGTCGTGTCTCTGTCCAATGAGAATCATGTTCCTCTATAAAGTCAACTTGCTGTTTTCAGCTTTATGAAAATGTATTTCCTAGCTAATTCAAGAAGGATTGTAGTTTTAGTTTAGTTTAATCAATTTTAGTGAACATGTCCAGAATAACACAAAACATTGTAAATAATTTATTTAACAGTTCAGTCAGACAACTCTGGATTGAAATCATATTTAAGAGCATAAATATTTGCATAACTGAAGCGGAGCATAAATAATATTAGCATATCTGAAGCAAGTTTGGAGTCAGGCTCTGTTCATTTAATTCATTCCCTGATAAATGACATTACAGGGAATGAATAGCAGACCCCCGCAGGGAATCATAAAAACAAAGCCCACAGGTGGATGCTGGGGAGGTGGTGGGACTGAGCAGCAGTTAGCAGCAGCAAGCAACAGCAGCAATGATGACACGAGCAATTGCAGCAGCAGTGATAGCAGAAGAGACAGCAGCTGCAGCAGCAGAGCAGGAATGATCCAGGTAAGCAGAGGGTTTAAATAGCCCGCCCTACTCAGATGAGGGGAGCATATGACTGATCAGCTTATCAGGATTGGCGCAACTTGAGTTGTCTGCCTGAACTAGCTCCGCAGGCTTCGCATCATGAAATAGGAGAATTTTCTCAACCCATAAATAAACACTTCATCTTTGGAGATACATGGTTTTCACTGGACAGGAAGACTATGAATAATTGTAATCTCAAGAGTAACTAAAGCTGTCAGACAATTGTACTACGGAACACAGTAGAAAATGTAAATATATCATCTCCACCTAGAAAAAAAAACACGTTATTTAGAGTAAAATCTACCTTTGAATCATGGGATAGTAGCCCAATGAATCTAAGAATGAGTAAAGTAATATCTAATGAGTAACTGTGCAAAAGTAGATGCTAAAAAAGGGAACCTGAGCAATTTTACAGATGTTTTAACACAGATATGTACAGGCGGAATTTATGTAAACATCCATGACCTTCACAATGCATTTCAGACTAACTAGCTAGCTAACTAGCAGCGTTTTATCGAGCTGGAATATATTCTTTGTGTTAGGGTGGCAATGCTAGGTATGGGCATTTAGCTTTTCCCCGTCATTTTGGTATGCTACATGTTAGGATTGGTGCTACCTAGCGAGCACAGAGATCGTCTATGCAGCACGCATCTCACGCTGCCACCTGTACCAATAGTGGAAAGCTGCAGTACCAGAGGCTGCAGTTTCAGGACCGCAGTATTAGGATGGTTTAATTTTCCAAGCGGAGGCTTAGTAACGGAATAATATAACACGTTATAATTTCAAAAATAGGAGAAATTAATTAGTAATAGTAATGAGATTATAGTTACAAGCCCAGGTTACGTTACCATTGCCGGGCCTCTCCACTCCTCTCACCCACACTTAAGCACCCGTTCTGGGATACACAGTGTTGGCCCACCCCGCCTGACCTCCGCGGTCTGGCTGACACTGTGTATCCCAGAACGGGTGTTGAAGTGTGCGTTACAGCAACATCTGATGTAATGCAGCACTGTCATGTCTGCTGCATAACACTGATTAAATCATCGCTGCAATTTACATACTCTGTGCAATATCCCATATCTTTATTATACTGTGTATATTTTGTAAATAGTCTTGTGTGTACAGTAATTCAATTTAGCCTCCACTCGGTAAATTAAACGGTCCTAAAACTGTGGTCCTGAAACTGCAGCCTCCGGTACTGCAGCTTTACCTTACTCACCTGTACAGGGGGGTCTCGTGTTTGGGAACTCTGTAGTTGGCGCTGTCTATCACCTGGCTCGCTCTGCCTGCTGCTGCGGTTCAGTGGCTAACAAGCAGAGCTAACTTAACCTACAGCCTACAGCCACCGCTGCGACCAAAAACCTCCACAAATCGACTCACAAGCGCGGCCACCCACATCAACACACGGGTGCTTATTTCCAGCTGACTTACAGCTAAACCCCCTCGCTAACGGCTAACACGTGCCGTCTAATGGCCGCTGTCTAATTGGCGCCATCTATTTAACTTTACGTGGAGGAAAAATACAAATCCCTGCTTACTTTAAATTACAGCCACTTGCAAACATCAGCTCCAAATTACATTTGAAGCAAGTATTTTAACACAACTTGCTAACATTAGTTTCAAGTTACACAAGAAGTCTCTTGAAGCCACTTGCTATGAATGAATGAATGAATGCTATTGTTAATTCCAAATTACACCAAGAGCCTCCGGTTATTGTACTTATTAATTTCTACAATAATATAAAACCTGAAAGACTATAGTATTTAACCACAATATCACTAACATTAACATTAACATCAGCTGGACACGTACCTTGCTATTATTTCTGATTTGGCTATGTCATACGGACTCTTTTCTACGAGTACCACAAGAGTTTTTCATCTAAATCTGCTAGAAATTTAATCAACGGATAGACTGGTCAGTCGTAGATCTAGCCTTAATAAGCAGATACTTCACCGGACATCAAGCCTTATCATGCTCTATCTGCGGTTCATTTAGCCACAGCCCCACTCTTTTGTCCTAAGCCTGCGTTTCAGGCCAATACTCCTCAGCCCCAAGCTACGGGTCCTGCCGCACGCAAACTCAGGTGCCTTATTTACCTGGCATAATACTCCTACATGTATCAATTTTAACGAAAATGTCTGCACTTACCGCAATTGTAAATATTGCATATTTGCAGCTGGTGCGCAAGCAGCCACCTGAGATCTGTGTGCCCAAGACGGGTGCGTCCTGCAAATCAGAGAAATAAATTCTGCTCAAGCTCATCCCTCCACGCCTGTGAATTTCCCGGCTCTCTCTAAGGCTCTCAGAAATCATCCTATCAGATCTTTTTCAATTATCTAATAACTGGACTTGTTCAGGGGTTTTTAGCCGGCCGTGGCTTCCTAAGACTTCTCATGTTAGACAGTGTACTAATGCAAGCTGCTCTTCCTTAAGAGAATTGTGTCGCATTAGGGATATTAAAAAAAATATATATATATATAAAAATTCTCCTCAGCTGCTTCAGTTTCAAAAAGAGATCTTCTCTCTCTGTTGGGCCATCTTAATTTTGCTATGAGAATGATCCCTCAAGGGCGTGCGTTTGTGTCCCGATTGCTTGACCTGTCAAAAAAAAAAGAAAAAAAAAAAGAAAGAAAAACACGGTTAAAAATCTTCAGGATACGATAATATTATATCATGGGTGCCTGTCTGTCTTCGGTTTTGGTCCTTCCTTTTAGATCAGTGGAACGACATTTCTTTTTTTCGTAATAACGCATCAGAAACATCCGCTTCGATTGAGTTCCACACAGCCGCCGCTCCTCCTGTCGGTTTTGGGGGGTTCTTCAAGGGGGAATGGTTTCTGCAGCTTGGCCCAAGGAATGCTCTATTTACCGTCAGACTGCAATCAACGGCATTATTTGAACTGTACCCAACTGTTGTGGCTTCCTATTGTGGGGCAGCAAATGGTCTCGGAAACAGATTATAGTCTCGTGTGATAATGAAGCTGCTGTTAACATGATTAACAAGGGCACTCTAAGACACCCGCAATTAATCGTTTTCTCAGACGCCTCACCTGGACATGCGTGACAGGTAATTTTTTAATGCGCGCTGTCTATATTCCGGGTCATGACACCAGGGTAGCTGATGCTCGCTCTCATTTTAAATTTCAGAAAATCAAACCCTAGTTGTGTCCAAACGCCAAGCCCAGTGGCCTGCCCTGCCCTCCGTTCTCTCAAGTCATTCTAGATTAGGATGCGAAGGCCCTCTGCCTTCTCTGCTAAATTCTGCTGCCAAATACATAGGGAAGGTCTATCAAAGAACACATTAAAACTTTCGCTTGGTGGTTTTACTCTTCTTTCTGTGCTCGTTTTGCTTGCCCACCCTTGCCAGTCAATATTCCCTTCGTTTGCGCATTTATAGTCCACTCTTTTGAGTCCCGTAAGTTGCAGCCTCTCTCCATTAAAGCCATGATAGCCGGCATTCAGTTTCATCTTCGTTGTCAAGATCCTTAAGTCTGTGGCCTGTTAACGCATCCCAGCATTCGCCTGCTTCTCAACGGCCTCAAAAGAGCGACCTCCAGGCTATGATAAACGCTTACCTCTCACTTCTCCTTGGTGCACAGGATGATTTTAAAGTTAAGATACAGGCTGTTCACTCCCGGTGTTAACAAAATGTCGGAAGCCGTTCTTTTTAATGGCGTTTCATGGTTCATGAGGTGCGGGGAGTTCTTTCTTCAACCCTCTGCACGACCTCTGTTTTTCTGATTTAATATCAGAATCTGATCATTTCACTGTTTATTTAAAACATTCTAAGACAGATCGGATGAACAAAGGAACGCCTGGGAGGATTGCAAAAAAATTAATTCTGCTTTCGGTCCATTCGCCTCCATGCTGAGCTGCCTGAAAACCCAACCTGCTCCTGCTCCGAGTGACACGCTTTTCACCATTGATGGCAGCAAGCCATGACCAGATCTTGGTTTTCCGAAAGGCTGCGTGAACTCTGCTTGAGTTGTGGGGTGTCTCCAGTGGCGTACACTGCTCACTCTCTCCGAATTGGGGCAGCTACAACTGCAGCGGTGCTCGTGCCCACGCCCTCCCTTAAGTCTCCGGGCCGATGGTTTCGGCTGCTTATGCCAGATATATTTGCTTCAACAAACAATGAAATACTGCAGGCTCAAAAAAATCATGAGTGCTCATGCCCCGTAATCCGGCTTCAATAAATGTTCAGCTTCACATTACGGTTGTATCTGGTGGATTGTTGGGAAGGGGGTTGCTGCTATTTATCCTCTTAGGCTTAATAGACTGACAGGGCTGATTCTATGGCAGATGCTCCACCATTCTCATAATTGGGCAGCGTCAGGCTCTGCATCTCAAGCTTGTTGGGGGACTTGCAGTTTTGGGGGTCTGCTATTCATTCCCTGTAATGTCTGTCATACAGATCATTTTCAGGGAATGAATAAATTGAGATAGAGCCCGACGCCAAACTTGCTTCAGCCATGCTAAAACTATTCATGCTCTGCTTCAGTATGCAACATTTATGCTCAATATAAATGTTATATTCAGTCCAGAGTTGTCTGACTGAACTTTATTCTTACCTTAAAGTTAAGTCTCCCATGTTGTCGAGCTCTTCTCCTTGGCAGGGTGGTTTGGACTGGTTTGCTCTGGCACAAAGTACCCAGAATACACCACACAGGGCGCAGTTGGAGCAGAGTAAATACAACGAGCAAATTGTTTGTTGTGTGGGTCTGCATAAGAAGATTTGTTGAGCCACTTACATACAGCTTGTTAAGGAAAAAAATCAATATGACTTGTGTTTTGAACAAATGTAGACTAATTCACAACTTGATAAATTCATGTCAAGAGACAAACTTTGTTTTTTATTGTTATTATCACAGGCTTAATTATGTTACAACTACATATTCCCAGATTTACTTTTTTCAGTGCAGCTGCATATGGAGCATTCACTCAGCTCCTTCTTTGGTCACAGTAGCAGCTCAAATTTGGCCAGCACTGAGTATGTTAGCAGGCTGGAGGTCAGTGGTATGGCCTGGTCTAACCTGTGTAACGGCAGCAACAGAAAGTTTACTGATCCAGCCTCGGTTTGTGCTGGCTGGGGATGGGGAGTAAGGTGGAAGAAACACTGTGATTCAAGGCTCTAGCTAATGTTAACTACATAAGCATGAACATGATTCCGCAGCCATGAAACTCTGGCTTTGGTTAGTGGAAGGTTAAACTATTAGCAGCATTTTCTCTTTATCTCTTTAACGCTTTGCCAGTATTGATACGTTTTATTTTGCCTATTGTCAGACTGTCTTTAAGACTCTTTTGTCTTTCTTCCTTTTTTTTGCTTTGTAGTGTGGGCAGTGCCAACGCTGGAATAGCAACTTTCTTTGCAGGACTCTCCACTAGTGAATTAGGCTTCCTTTAAAGGGAAATACATGCACATCTGGATTTATAGATCAGCCAATGGGAACGTCCTCTTTCTGAAATGACCTTTGTTTGGAATTCAGGGTTAGGTTTAGGATTTCAGTATATGTACGTACATAAACACATACATATACATATATATATATATATATATATATATATATATATATATATATAGATATATATATAGATATAGATAGAGAGACAGAGAAAGAGAGGGGGAATGAATGAATTTGTCACTTAAATGGGGTACAGAGAATTCTAACGAACCAGCCTCCCTCAGTTCATATTTTTGGTTTTACAAAGCAGTTACTGCTTGGTTTCAACTTCAGCACTCTCAATAACCTCATTTTAAGCAGCAGTAAGCAGCTGTTTCATCAAACAAGCTGTGATAAACCCACTGTGTACTGCCTGCTCAGCAGCACCAGCCAAGTCCCCAGAAGAAAATGTTGGCCTTGTACTTTTCTTTAAACTACAGTTATGTTACATTTGTACAATTCATATGTATCACATCAATGTTTCTAAAGAGATGTAGTTTATAAGCTGACTTTGTCACCAAGAGGTGGAGGGGTGGTAAATGGAGGGACACCTCGGCAAAATATCTGCAAAGCTGCAGACAACCATTCGAGACCAACAAACAACAAAACCAATTGTTTTTTTGTGATTCATCGCTGTGTTTCCAGCAGCTTTTTAGTCACCAAATGTGGGTGTATTTTAGCGAGCTGTTGCTGTTTTTCCTGCTGGGATTTAGACCCCAAAAGTAGTAAAACCCAGAGCATGATATTCTCCTAACCATAACCAAGTGGTCTTTGTGCCTACACCTCAACACAAAGAGATTTGTGCAGTTAGGAGTGAGTAGTAACATCATCAGATAGATAGAGTCCTTTCTGACTGGCCCAATACACAGTGTCAGAGCAAATGGGGCAGACTTCTCCTAATATCACTAATACTGAGGCTCCATAAAGGAACACTATTTCCCCTGTTGTATTTACCCTCTGTACAGACAAATGTTGGAACAGCGTATCTGATCATGTTACCATTAAATTTGCAGATGACATGGCAATAGTGGGTTTAATTAAAGATGATGATGAAACCAGCTACTGTTGGTGGAAAGATCAGTTCGTTGGTTGGTTTAAGTCCAGCTTTCTCCATCTGAACACAAAAGAAATCATCTTTGACTTTAGAACTGATAACAGCCCCCATCAACAAATGACTATTGATGGGGAAGGTATTGAAATGGTAGATAACTACAATAATTAAGGAATCACAATAGATTTCAAATTGACATGGAACTGAAACACAGATGCTATTTATAGGAAAGGTTTGCAGCGGCTATATTTCATGTGTAAACTGGGACAATTTAAAGTGGACAGACATATATTTTTCAGTGTCGTTGAACAATTAAAAAAGAACTGTATAAGATTGTCAATATGTCCAGTAAGATTGCTGGACAGTAGCAAAATAGCTTGATAATGATCTGTGAGTCCTGAGTGGTAAGAAAAGGGCAGGTGATTACTGGAGAGGTTTCACATCCCCTCTTTGGTGTATACAAGCTGTTACCATCAGGCAGAAGGTACAGGATGCCAGCCCTCTGCTCTCTGAACAAGTCAGGCTCACAGATCATTTGTGCCTACCAGTACTGCACTCTTGAACAAACTGTATATAACATATAACTGAACCTCTGTGTGTGAAGATGCTGCTCCTTATGCCTTGTAGAAGACTTTAATCGGTCTTTTATATGGAAGATGGTTGATGTTTTTGTTTATTGGTTATGTTGTCTGTATTATTGCAGTTATCTATTTATTTGGCGATTGCTGTACAGCACACAATGAATTGGTGATCTGATCAATATCTATCCATCTATCTATACAAATGTAACATATCTGTGGTTTGCAGAAACATACAATACCAACATTTATTCTGGCAATATGGTTGCCAGCAAACAGCAGACAAAGGTAGAGACTAGCTGGTGATAAAGTGGAACATTTAGCAACCATGAGCCAGATAATTCTCTCAAGAGTTGGTGGAGACCAAACCAGCACTAAAATATGGTTGCATTCCAAATCCCATACTTTCTCTTTTTACTTCTAGTAGGTACTGCAGTTTTGCTTAAAAAGTACGTACTGTTGCATGCAGCATGCACACAGTCAGGACAAAGTAGCTACTACCTCATAACATTACGCCCTGAACTTTGATCCTCTTGCTCATATATTCGTTACCATGGAGATAAAACAAAATGCCATTCAGCAAGTTCACCAGAGATGGAGGAAAACCCGGACAGCTCTGATGTTTTTATTTTGCAATAAGTTGTAACTGAATACAGTGTAGATTCTAACATATCAAATTCACAATAGTAATGTTACATAGGCGAGACATTTCTCTGTCATTGTTATTTAATACTTATGCCCTTTCGCTGTTGGTTATATCCTACTATTACATGGAGAAACCTCTGTCCCCTCGTCCGTCCGTCCCTCCGTCCGTCCGTCCGTCATCATCCGTTTTCCTCCTCGCTGCTTTGACCTACTTCTCTGAACTTGCACATAGGCTTTCATCTTGGTCATGTGCAGACAGCCACGATGCTGTTTTTGCATTTTTCCCACATTTCTACTGTTTATATTTGCCTTTTTGTCCACTACCCATTCATACTGACAGCACCATTAGCAGCGCAAGCTGCGCATGCGCGCTGGGACCACAGTTTGGCTGGGAAGCCTTTATCTCCAACGCTTGCCGATCGAAACCTGTATGTGTGTCCCTGTGTGCCCCCGCGCAACCCCGCGCACACGCGTGCCTCCGTGCTGTCAGCCAAAACTATGCTCCATGTATTTTGCCATAAGGCATGTTTCTAAATACAGTGTGCATTGTTTGTCTTACAGTAATATTTATTACACAGTGCATTTACAGTGCTCTGATTTTGCATCTCCTCTAATATACTGTTTTTGATTTCTTATTCCTCTATACATAACACATCCCTGGGTATGGACTAGTTTATTATTATTATTTTACTCAATTAAACAATTAGTATTCCTATTATTACTAATCGATTGGTCATCAGTTACCTGAATGTCCTGTCATCCATTATTTCCATCACTTCTGACAGCTGATGTGATGTATCTTTCACTGGGCAGTGGATTGTGGGTCAGAATAGCCAGAAAATATGCTGGCTTGTAAACTGCAAAGTCTGAGCAGATGTAGTAGAACATCCTGGTATTTCTAGCATATTGCATTTGACATACTATGTATTGGGACATACGAAATTTTCCAATGGCATCCTATATAGTATAGTAATCTGGGTATTGCAAGGCAAAGTATGACTTCTATTCATCAGGTTGACACAGACATGACTCCAATATGACAATAATGTTGCTCTCTCTCTCTCTGCTAGATGTAAGAACTGGCTGAATGTTACAAGTTTAAAGGGTTTTCTTTTTCTATTGTACCTCTCTGGTTCTTTTGTTTGTTTGCCTGTTTGCATTTCTGCATTTGCATCATACATTTAAGGTATTTTGAATGTACATCTATTTTGATGCTGGAATCTACCTATGATGTAATTTCTGATATACGTCAAATTGCTGTCAGTTGTAGTCTTTCTTTAAAAAAAAAAAAGATTGAGTGCTGATATGTGTCTAACAGTGACTAAGAAGCTTGGTCACTAGATTTGTAAGTGGGTAAATCTACAGTGGAAGCTGCAATAAATAAATCTTTAACATGTCATAAAGTCGAAAAGACCATGAAAGCAGAATTAAGAGAGCTGGTGAAATGATGTCCATGTATGAATACAGCTACAGCTGCCAGTACAAAGCAACCTGTCCTGTGAGAGATTGAATAATTGAAAACATTTCACTTTGGAGAAATAAATGAATAATTATCATAGTGACAAGGTGACACTGAGCAGGGCACTTTAACCACATGGAGCTAACTTCAATAGGACAGTTTAGGATTAAGTTTAAACCAGCCTCAGGCAGCTCAGATAAATCACTTACTTTGTAGCATCTGCAGACTGAAGCTGAGCTGAGGCCAAAGGAGTTCAGACTCACCAGAAACCAGGATTTCCCAGCAGGTGTTGAAAATTCGAGGCGGAATCTTTGTGTTGAAAAGCTTTTATTACCAAAGCTTTAAGCTACTGCCGTCAACGGTATACACACTGAACACAGGTGGAGATAAGCTGTGTGAACACTGGATCCTTCTTTAAAGCACTGACTTCTTTTTCATGAACAGATGATGTTTTATGGTGCCAGAGCAGCAAATGTCACATTTTGTTCTAACTTTTATTTTAAATAATATATCACTTTAAAATATTCAAATTGCATCAAACATAATTGTACATCAACCCTCTACAGAACTGACACCATAACTGCTTCATAATTAACATAACTGTAGCTTGACATGTTTTGTTTATGGGGAAATTATTTATTTATTTATTTTTTTGCTTGCTTGCTTGATGACAGAATGAAAGTTACATGTTCTCTCTGCTCAGTTTTTCATTTGAAATGCACACTGACCATTAAAGTTTTAATAAAAAGTAAGTATCACTGCACTGTGTCAAACCTTGACATTTTCCATTTGTCTTGTTTAGCTGTCCACTCTCTGTGCACTGCGGCCTGTGTCGCTGCTAACATGCTCAGACCATTTAAACATTCACATTATATATTAATAATACAGAGCAAGTGAGCTTCATAATGTGAAGATGCCATGAAATGGATTTCTCCTTTACATATTTGATGAAGCCAGATTCATGCCTATAGTGATTGCACACTTTATATAGTGGCAATAAATCATACATGCAGCAGCATTAAGTGTCCACATGCCTCCAGGAACAGAAAGCATTTCATGATTTTATACAACAGCTTCCTTCTGGGATCAACAGTCCGATACATCTATCCGCTGTATTATTCCTCTCAAAGCGTTGGACCACCACGGCCTGCGGCTGTGAATGTACACACCATTTACAAGTTGTTTCATTCTGAAATTAAATCAAACAGAAAAACATCATCTCCCATGCATCATATACACATGTTATAAAAGTAATCAAACAGAACAATTCTTTTGTGTCCCTTCACTTCAACATATGCCATGCTAGGTATCCTCTTGCATCTGCTGCTGACCTTCCAGGACGCTGGGACATCAACAAAAGCCCATGGTTAGGTTCAGTCAACAAAAGCCCATGGGTAGGCGTTAAATACTGCCACTGTGTCGGCAATTTCAGCACCAGACACCTGGTGCAAAAACCCACCTTTCGGGCGGCGTCAGTTTGTAACACGGCACATAACCGTTCACAGTGTTACACTGCTGGTCAGCCGGACAGCACCAAGCGGCAACCTCCAGGGGTGATGAGTGAAGCCAGTGCGGAAGTGCCAAAAACTGCAGTTCGTTGAATGGCCACTTGAGGCAGGCTCCAAAAGCGAGTCAATCCCCATAGACTCCCATGTTAAAATGCTCAACTTTACAGCAGAAATAAAGATGTTTACAGCCTGGTACAAAGAACGGTTTTGGTCTCTATAGCTAATTTCCTCTTTCATGACAATTGGGGGCAGGGGGGGAGGGATTTTTTTTATATCTCATCTGTTAAAATTTTATTATAGCTTAAAGTTGCACATAATTAAGGGCGTGGTCACTTTGAGTGACAGGTGGCGCCATCACGGGTGGCTAACTAGCCGCTGGCTGTCTGCTAAGCATCATCTCAGCTAATTTGCAAGTCATTGAACCTGACCTCTCAGCCGTGTTTGTGCCTTTTGGATATTTTATTTCGTGAGGGAGCTGGCACCAAGCGGGAGCATGAGCAGTAACAGCCAACACCACAGGGCTAGCCAAAGTAGCGTAGCTTGTTGGCCTTAGCTAACTTAGCAGCTTCGAGCAAGGTGGGCGTATTTAAGCAATCAGGCTTCCTCTTTGCCCATTTTTGATTTGCCGGGAGTTGGGTGGAGTCAGGCACTGCCAAGATGGTGACGGCCAGAGCCGCCTACTTTGAGCTTCAAACCCGCTCTTCAGAAACCAATGGCTGACATCACGGTGACTACATCCATATTTTTATACAGTCTATGGTAGGGATGTCCCGATCCAGCTTTTTCACTTCCGATCCGATACCAATATTACAGCCTTGAGTTTTGGCCGATACAGATACCGATCCGATCCAAGCGCGTATTATACATATTCACTTATTTTGTTGTCAGTCATGTTAGAAAAGGTTTGATCAAGCAAAGAACAACTACTTAATCAGGGTAGTTAGAATGATCCGCAACAGTTGGTATGAGAAACTGACTTGTTTATTGTTAACAGGGTTAAATAAACAAACTTTAAACTTGAACTTTAACATTAAATAAAAAATATAGCTGGTTTGCTTTGGCTGCTTTGGCCCCTTAATAAATAGAAAATAAATCAACACAAGAAATCTTTAAAATGTCTAACACTGAAATTAAAATAGCAGCAAGACTCCACACACTTGTGCTTTGGCCCCCTAATAAATAAAAAATAGATTCACACCACAAGACATTGTTGACATTTAACAAACAGTGCAGCCTTTCCTTTTCAGTTATTTTAGTAGTCAGTGCCATCCTGGTGCACAGGCACACAATATTGTACAACTGTTTAAACAAGCGATAGTCCATCCATGGCTCCAATTTCACTAATTGTGCCCAAAACAATGCCATCAGTGCTCTTTACTTAAACAGTAAGAGTGTAAACCAAATAAAAAATATCACGCTCAAAAAACCAGAGCAGAAAACAAATAGTCAGTTAACTAAATTGACCGCTACTCTTCCTACCCTTCCCTCCGTGTGTGTCTGCCGGCTGCATGCTGGCCTGGTGGATTGATAGTATGAGCTGGAGCAGATCACTGGAATGGACTGCTTGAATCGCGGAGCGGAGCGCTGGGCTGGCCGGAAAACCTGTGAAAAACTGGATCAGAGTTCTTGGATCGGCATTTTTCCATGCAGTCCAATCCAATGCCGATGCCCCTTTTTTTGCTAATATCGGCGGCTGATACCGATCCGAATATCGGATCGGGACATCCCTAGTCTATGGACAGCAACTGTCACAGCAGTATGATACACTGCTGGATGGCGTCAGGTTGAAACGCTGTTGGTAATGATGTAATGTAAGGAATTGAAAAGTCCCTACAGAGCAGGGGGAGGTGTATAGATGGGTCCAACACACCCCGTACTTTAACCCAGGAGCCCAGTGTTCCCGTCCCATATGAATGTAGAGCCAAACCACAATGTTTTGCTCCAAACCCACATGCTTTTGTTGCCTAAACCTAATCCGATTATTTTGCTGCCTAAACGGGCTGAATCCACTACTGCTGCATGGAACTCTAACCTCAATTGCCAGAATAAATGTTAGCATTTTACATTTCTGCAAACCATGGATATGCTATAATTGCGTGTTAGCAAAAAATGCATGTTTTACTTAAAATAAATGTAACGTATCTGTGGTTTGAAGAAATACATGCCAGCATTTTCTCCTGATGACTTAACTGGGAACTCTGTAGCTATTATCAATATTTTATGAGAACCAAACAGTGAGCAGCCACAGATGGATGAACTGCTGTCATTTTTTTATAAGGAAACATGTCCACAAACATACAGTGACATACAAAAAAAACAAAACACGGATATCTTGGTTGCTGAACCCTGACACAGACGTGCTCATACTAACAGTACTTTATGTGTGTTAATGTTTATCTGTACACTGCCATCCTTGACTCTACATGGCCTTGTGTACTGTGTGCATGCATGTGCATTCTCTCATGTGTTTGCATTCATGCGCTGACCTATACAACACACACCCAAAGCAATCCTGGGATTACGGGGAGGCAAAAGTTATAACAAAGATTATTTCACTGAGAAAAAGTACAATTTTTGCATCACTGAATCTGCTTTGCAATTGCAACAAAATATAAACCAGTAATGTTTTAAAAGCAGAGAAACAGCTTTTTGAAACAGATTTTTTTTCCATTTCTAGTACAGCTTAGAGTTGCATTGTCTTTGTGTAATAACCACAGTAACTCACACCATCTTTGTAGTCCATATAACATGTATTAAGGTTTGCCTCATGAATCATCTGCTCTGCTGGTTAACGTGGACACTGAGGTGAACAAGGTTTATTACCACAACTGGTCACAAAGTTTCACAGAAAGAGGTAAAAGACAGATAGAAACATGGACTCATGGGTAATTCATTACATCTAAATGATTCTTGAACATCTGATTCCTTACTTTCCCCTGAAAGTCAGAAAAGTTTCAATTGGTAATCTCTCTGACAGAAAGACTCATGCATCACTTACTGGAATTATTTTCGTTTTCTAACTGCATGGAGCTCAGTAAATTGGAGTGGGGTGATGATGGGGTCACAAGATAATGTCTTTAAATGTAATTACATATTTTATTTTATTCCGTCCTCCTCTCTTAGTTATCAGTTGCTTCAGAATGTTCTCCAGTGACGTCTGTGCACTCTCTGAAAGTTTTGAAGTCGCTCTTGGGCAATGATGTGGATTTCGGCTCTTCTCCACAGCGGGGAGTCTCAATCCTTTTTAGTCTTGGGGACATGAAGACAATGCTGTTATTTTCTTTTCTTTCAGGGACTGGCAGACAGAGGCACAGTGAGGGACAGCTAACATTCAAATATAATAGGGAAGTAAAATCAAAGAATCTGCTCTGTTCTGTGCAACTGCTGTACAAAACAATCTTTATATGATGATCTGTGAGACAGACAGTGAAGCTGGAACAAAAAGGACAGCATGTCCTAAAGGACGAAGGAGATCAATGATTGCCTCCCCATATGACTCTTACAAACATGTGTGTTCTAATCTGCTAGGGTTTTTTTTAGCTTTAGCTTGGCTAACTAAATTTATAGTTAAAAGAATCCAAGATGGACTGCCTGTAGAACACAGGACACGGAGAGCACTGCACGCTGATGTTATACTTGAGAGAGAAGACAATCATTAACAGAACCTCAAGTGGCTGCCTGTCAAAATTTGTTTTTGGAGTCACTAGGTTTAGTTTTTATAGCAATTTGTAAGATGCTTCAAAGGAATACTTCACCCTGCAAATGAGCATTTGAATATAATTTCCCCTTCATTTCACCACATTACCCTCGTCCTACAGCGTCTCCACTGGCTCCCGGTTAAACACACAATAGATTACAAAATCCTTCTGTATACCTTCAAGGCCATCCATAACCTCGCCCCTCCTTATTTGTCGTATCTCCTCCAAATTGCCACCTCCTCCCACTCCCTCAGATCCTCCTCCTCCATCCACCTCTCTGTGCCCTCCGCCCGCCTCAGTACCATGGGGAGCAGAGCCTTCAGTCGCTCTGCTCCCCAACTGTGGAACTCACTCCCACCCGACATCCGTAACATCGACACTTTTCCGCTGTTCAAATCTAGACTCAAAACCCACCTGTTCAAGATATCTTACTCTCTGTAATTGTATTGTTCCATTTCATTCTGTGTAGCTTTTATCTGTGTTTTTATTGTTTTGTTTTATTGCTGTACAGTGTCCTTGAGTGTTCTGAAAGACGCTTATAAATAAAATGTATTATCATTATAATATGAGTTACTAACCACGTGTTACTTTGAATTCTGAATTCGTGTTTAACAACAGCATAATTATATCCAAACTTCCATTTACAAACTTTCACACAACTCATGCAGTCTAATTCAAGTCTCATTTATCTAGCTGTACATTCCAAAACATTTACATGTTTGCTTAAACATTCCAATTTTAAAGGTCCAGTATGTAGGATTTAGGGGGGGTATTTTGGCAGAAAATAAAATATATGTTTTCTTCTTCACCTGAAAATAATAATCCTTGTGTTTCTGTTAACTTTGAATGAGCTGGTTATATCTACATAGGAAAAGGATCCTCATCTATGGAGATTGCCATTTGCACCACAATGATTCTGCGGTAGCCCAGAAGAGACAAACCAAGCACTGGCTTTAGATATGGCCATTTTAGCATCCCCTCCATGACAAGCAGTGTTGGAAAAACATATTTTATAAAACTGCTTAATTCAGTATTTTTGCTATCTTAAATCACTGGGTCTCTTATGTTTGGAAAGGAGGATACCTTTGTGGATAATTCCACTCCTGGGAAAAAACAACCTCCTGAACATCTGGATCTTAAGTTATCAGAGAAAATAGGTGACCACACATTAGCAGATGCTGGGCTGGTGGCCCATCTCAGACGAGCCAAACAGCTTTGGAGAAATATTGATTTGTAACGGGAAACTGCAGGGTTTTTATTGGTTTTAACTATCCGGTCTGTTTGTTTTAGAAAGGAAGAGACCTCAGTGTATAATCCAGCTCCCGGTAGAAATCTCCTGAACAATGAACACTTAAGTAATTCTTAACGGAAGAAGTTTCCACTGGTTGCAATCTGCAATCCTCTCTGCTAGATGCCAGTAAACCCCCGCTCAATCTTACACACTGAGACTTTAAAATAGTACAGTACAATCAGACTTATGCACGAATGACTTATGCCATCTGGGCACGCACAGCCCGCCTTTAAGGCAGAAGTGTTTTATGTTGTAACACTTCAGCGAAAATGCATGCATTTGGGAAGTGCTAAGTACACAACTGGATAAATGAGACTTGGATTATACTACATGAGTTGTGTGAGAGCTTGAAACTGATATTATAATGTTGTAACTTGGTCCCTGATTACTTCTTTTCATGAAGAATGTTTGCCTTTTTTGGATTCTTTGTTCACCATGAAATAATGCAAGGCAAAGATGTCTTCACAAAATCAAGGCACCATGCTGCGTAATTTTGTGAGTGAAGTATTCCTGTAAAGTTATTATCCTTAAGATTTTCATGAACTTAACTCCCTGTTGTGTTATTGCTCAAAAAAGGAGGACCTAGATGCAAGACACCAGATAGGCAGGTTAACTGAACAAAAGGTGAGCTGTCTTATGAAGAACTGGCTCCAAGAAACAAAATTACAAGCAACAAAACTGAGGGAGCAGGTGTAGGCAAAACAAACTACAGAAGAAAAAACAAACAAACACGTATGGAGTGAGCAACACAGGCAGGAAGTCCAACAGAGAATGTAAGTGACAAACAAACAAACTCACACTGAAAGAGGGCAAGTACACAGACCAATGGAACACAAGTGAGCTGGAAAATAGGCTGAAAATCACACAAAGGGAGGAGGAGATGACACAAGAGGTGAGTAACTTTCACAATAAAAGAGGAAGCAAACTCCAAACAAAAACCCAGGATCATGACGAGCCCAGTTTTATGGTCACCACTTGTCTGCAATAGCCACTCAGAGTGTTTACCTTTAATCATTATTCATCAGTGATTTTATTGATAGTGGCCATTTCAGACCTGGAGTCAGTTTTCCTACCTAAGCTCAAGGGTTTCACAGAAAAAGGATAAATTCATGTAATATGGTGCAATTTTATCTCATTGATATCAACCTCACTTTTGCTGTCTCTGCACCATATCAGAGCTTTGTGAACTCACTGCTAATGCAAACTGAGTATCCTACTTCTGCTGGTTCACATTAAGAGTTCAAGTGGCTGAATTGGCTTTCATTGTGAAGCAGTCCCAGGAAACGCAATTTGTCACTGAAGACCACACCAACGATTTGATCATTTTATCAGAAATTAAAGTAAAAAACAAGACATCCATCACATTTGATTAGCAGATCATTTTGAATTTTTTGAATCTTACACCACTGCTCTCAGCCTTTTTGGTTATTGAGTGATGGGAAATGGAAAAAATGGTGTCATTCATTATGTCATTTAAACTTCCCCAGATTTGATCTTTCCCCCTGAACCTTCCCACCTCAGCTGTAAGATTAAGATGATATTCCCAGAGAACAATCTGTAATTTTTTTTCTGTTCAAGCATAAATGTCTGACACAGTTTTTGACAGACAGAGACACAGCGGAGAATGACAGGGAGAAGGAGAAAGTCAGAGTGAGGAGTGATGACGTACAACAAATGCTATCAGGCAGACTTAAACCTGCAACGTCAGGAGTACAAGAAACATGGGACCAAGTCCTCTTAAGGTTTCTTCTTATTATTAATTTCAAAGTCTTGAAAACTTGTTTTTTTCTGACACTTACAGCTGCAGGGGTTGCTATCATTATTAGCAGAGAACAAGCTGTTTTTACTTTTCTTTTTAAGTTATTATCTCTAGCATTCCTGCTTTATAAGAGTGCATGAAACAACCCACTTGCCAGAATAAATGTTGGCATTTAACGTTTCTACAAATAACTGATACATTTGTGCCTTATTGTGCAACAGATAAATTAAACTCAGTGTTTAATGTGATTAACTTGTGGCTAGGTGTAGGCACCAGAAAAAACACTTGGTTCTGGTTCAGACAGAGAGCTCATATACTATGTTAACATGACAAACATTGATATGATACATATGGAATGTGCAAATGTAACATATTTCAATTAGTAAATGTAAATTAAATTGATTTTATTTTTGAACTGTTAAGTCGACTGTGTGATTTTATGACGATCTGACTGGCCAAATTTTGAAGTGGTTTTTGTCAGTGCAGAAGATGATTTGGATTTCAAAAACAAACCTTAGCATCTGCCTCTACAAACACCCTGCAACAAATATGAATGTGGGCTGTTTGCCTGTGAGAGTCAATAGCAGTAATGTTGGGAAAAAGCTGAAACCAAATTACTGAGTTTTAATATAGAAAATTTGGTCATTCATTCACCAGGTGTCTCATGTGAAAACATTGTGTACACACAAAATGAGGCCTGAAAGATGCGTCCGCCACTTCCCACTGAAAAGTTGAGATTTATAAAAACAGACTTGATGGGAGAAATTTTGAACATTTTGGAGACGGGAAATTGGTAATGCAGATGATGAGGTGGAAGCCTGACTGTAGAAACTGTTGAATATTTTTTGACACACCATTTTGGCTTTTGTCCATACATATATTTTTAGTATGGATCCTATGCACGGTTTTATGCTCTCAGATCTTACTATGTGAGCTACTGTACTACTGATATTTATCACAGTTAAAGTGAGGAGTCATTCACCCAAACAGTAGATACACAATGGAAGACTTCCTGCATGATGTAAAAGTAAAGTTGTACACTTATATAAAAAGTAGAAAGACAGGATGATATATAAAATGTTTTATACATTAAATTCATATCTACATAGGTGCATGCACACTTGCTCACTCTCTAACAATTCCGTTGAAGCAGAACTGCTATAGAAAACCGTCTTTATTTAAGGCTACACTGCAGAAAGTGACAGAAGCGATCGCAGAGAGGAGCGGTGACATGAATGTGAGATGACAGGAATCTGATATGAGGCAGATTCTGGCTGCCAAGTCAGGAGGAGTTTGTGATTTGAGATCTTGAGGACACATGGACTCCTATAAGTTGTTAAACTTCTTGACTTCAGTATCTTTAAAACTCTTTTTTTTTGTTTGTTTGTTTTGTTTTTTCCCTCCTCTTTTGGGGACCAGTCGCAGATGGTATCGACACACAAAATGATTTTAAATAACGTAATGTACCAGACAACAGCCTTTTTTTCATCATTACTCAACACACTCACAGACTAGAGTTGCATACATTTTCCCTCCAATAAAATTCTACTCTCTCAAGGTTTGGCAGTCCAAGAAAAATAAAATTCTTACAGCAGATTCATGATATGGATCTTTAGAGATCTGACATTTAGCAACAGCAGAGAGACAAGAAGAACAGAAGTTGGTAAAACTGTACAGATGTTATCAGGCAGCTCCAAATCTGGTCTCAGGTCTGTATAATACACAGCTGTTGGACATCATTTGTATCAGTATGAAGTTTATTACTAAGTTGTACTAAATTCTGCACTCCAGCACAGTGTCAAGTGATACTGATAAACTGATTTTTTCATTGAAGTTTGTACAACTTCCATCTCCTCCACTTCTTTTGATGTTATGCAACAGTGATTTAGTTAGTTCATTTACATTGATGCTAATGCTGTTATTATATATTTTTAAACAGTTTGGACTAAGTAGATTAGCTGAACCCTGTTTCCCAAACACAATGAGCCTTAGGTTTTTAGGTATGGTGTTATTAGAGTTAACAAACTTTGTCTTTTACGTGTTTGTTTAATTGAAGTAGCTGTTTTTCCAGCAGCTTTCTCACCATCAAATGTGGGTATTTTGTATTGACCAATCTCTGTTTTTCCAGCAGGGATAGTGGCATACAAAGTGGTTGTTTTTTACCAAGACATCACTGCATTCCTGCCGGTGAATTGACACAAGCAATAGTTTACTTTTAGTGAGACATTATTGCTTTACCAGCAGGAATTGTGCCCCTAAACCAGGTATTTTAAGGCGAAACACTATCTTTATCCAATCATAACCAAGTGATTTTGTTCCGAAACCTAACCAACATGTTAACTACAGGGTTGTTTAAACATAAATTTTCAAAATATTCACTACAGCAGGCATGTCCAAAGTCCAGCCAATTCTGGCATGCATACCAATTTTAAGATACCTGTGGCCTGCTGCTTTCAGAGTACTTTTTATAGTAAGTAGGAAATAGTTTGTACCAGGCAGAGGCCTGACATAGTGTTGTGGACAGTGAGTCAATGGATAGTTCATGTCATTGAGCTGACAGTTCCTTGGGAAGACTCAGTGGAAGAAGCCTATGAAAGAAAAAAGCTTAGGTATGCAGACTTAGGAGCAGAAGCTGAGCAGCGAGGATGGAAAACTAGGGTTTGTCCAGTGGAAGTGGGGTGTAGGGGATTCATAGCAAGATCAGCTGTCTCGCTCCTGGGGGAACTCGGAGTGTGGGGACAGAGTTTGAGGAAGACAGTGAAGGAAATGTCAGACGAAGCAGCCAGAGCTAGTCAGTGGATTTGGATAAGAAAGAGTAATGTCAGTTGGGGGCCAGCAGGGGGAGCTTATATTGGAGTTCAATCAATCAATCAATCAATTTTATTAAAAAGCCCAATATCACAAATCACAATTTGCCTCACAGGGCTTTACAGCATATGACATCCCTCTGTCCTTATGACCCTCGCAGCGGATAAGGAAAAACTCCCCAAAAAAACCCTTTAACGGGGAAAAAAAACGGTAGAAACTTCAGGAAGAGCAACTGAGGAGGGATCCCTCTTCCAGGACGGACAGACGTGCAATAGATGTCGTACAGAACAGATCAGCATAATAAATTAACAGTAATCCATATGACACAATGAGACAGAGAGAGAGAGAGACAGAGAGAGAGATGCAGGTAATAACAGTAGCTTACAACAACATTAATGAAAGTAATAATATTATAATTAATAATAATATATTAATATCTGGCAGTATACATGTGTGACAATAATCATATGTGTATAATAACAGTAGAAGTATGACTAATGACTAATGATGACAGCAGCAGCAGGAGGCATCTGGCAGGACCACGGCAGCAGCACAACCACACACGTCACGCTGTCCAGGCACCGCTGTGATATGAGTTAATCTGAGAGACAGTGGAGCACAAAGGCTCCGGAGAAGAAGCTGAGTTAGTGACATCCACAATGGCCGAGTTAGCAAGATGCAGTAATAGAATACGAGAGAGAGAGAGAGAGAGAGAGAGAGAGAGAGAGAGAAAGAAGGTGCCCGGTGTATTATAGGGGGTCCTCCGGCAGACTAGGCCTAAGTCAGCCTAACTAGGGGCTGGTACAGGGCAAGCCTGAGCCAGCCCTAACTATAAGCTTTATCAAAGAGGAAAGTCTTAAGTCTAGTCTTAAATGTGGAGACGGTGTCTGCCTCCCGGACCGTAACAGGAAGATGATTCCACAGGAGAGGAGCCTGATAGCTGAAGGCTCTGGCTCCTGATCTACTTTTGGAGACTTTAGGGACCACGAGTAACCCTGCGTTCTCAGAGCACAGTGTTCTGGTGGGATAATATGGCACTATGAGCTCTCTAAGATATGACGGAGCTTGACCATTTAGAGCTTTATAAGTTAACAGTAGGATTTTAAATTCAATTCTGGATTTTACAGGGAGCCAGTGCAGAGAAGCTAAAACAGGAGAAATATGATCTCGTTTCTTAGTTCCTGTTAGTACACGAGCTGCTGCATTCTGAATTAGCTGGAGAGTTTTTAAGGACTTACTAGAGCTACCTGATAATAGAGAGTTACAGTAATCCAGCCTAGAGGTAACAAAAGCGTGAACCAAGTTTTCTACATCTTTTCGGGTCAGGATAGGCCTAATTTTTGCAATATTACACAGATGTAAAAATGCAGTCCGTGAGGTTTGTTTTAAATGAGAATTAAAAGACAAATCTTGACCAAATATTACTCCGAGGTTTCTTACGGTAGTGCTAGAGGCCAGAGCAATGCCATCTAGAGAAACTATGTGATCAGATAAAGAGTCTCTGAGTTGTTTGGGGCCAAGAACAATAACTTCAGTTTTGTCTGAATTTAACATCAGGAAATTGGTGCTCATCCAGGTTTTTATGTCTTTAAGGCAGTTATGGAGTTTAGTTAATTGATTACTTTCTTCTGGCTTCATCGATAAATACAACTGTGTACCATCTGCATAACAATGGAAATTTACAGAGTGATTTCTAATGATGTTACCTAAAGGAAGCATATATAGAGTAAATAGGATTGGTCCGAGCACAGAACCTTGCAGTACTACAAAACAAACTTTAGTACGTAAGGATGATTCATTATGAACGTCAACAAACTGAAAACGATCAGATAAATAAGATTTAAACCAGCTTAGTGCAGAACCTTTTAGGCCAATTAAGTGATCCAATCTCTGTAGCAGAATTTGATGGTCAATTGTGTCAAACGTCGCACTAAGATCTAATAAAACAAGTACAGAGACAAGTCCTTTGTCTGAAGCAAGCAGAAGGTCATTTGTAATTTTAACTAGTGCTGTCTCAGTGCTATGATGCACTCTAAATCCTGACTGAAATTCCTCAAATAAATTATTATCCTGGAGAAAATCACACAGTTGGTCTGCGACTACTTTCTCAAGGATCTTTGACATAAAGGGAAGATTAGATATTGGTCTATAGTTGGCTAACACCTCTGGATCCAGGGTGGGCTTTTTTAGGAGAGGTTTAATTACAGCTACCTTAAAAGACTGTGGTACATAGCCTGTTAATAAGGATATATTGATCATATCTAATATATGAGTGTTAACTAAAGGAAAGACCTCCTTAAGTAGCCTAGTTGGGATGGGGTCTAAGAGACACGTTGATGATTTAGATGAAGAAATCACTGCGGTCAATTCTTGAAGAGAAATTGAGGAGAAGCAATCTAAATATATACTACAGCTGTGTTTGAGGTTAGATAGGTACTATCTGAGGACAGGAGGTCATGAATTTTGCTTCTAATAGTTAGAATTTGTCATTAAAAAAGCTCATAAAATCATTACTGCTAAGGGCTAAAGGAATACAAGGCTCAATAGAGCTTTGACTCTCAGTCAGCCTGGCTTCAGTGCTGAAAAGAAACCTGGGGTTATTCTTGTTTTCTTCTATTAATGCTGAGTAATAGTTTGCTCTGGCATTGCGGAGGCCCCTCTTATAAGTTTTGAGACTGTCTGTCCAGATTAAATGAGATTCTTCCAGTTTGGTCAATTGCCAATTCCTTTCAAATTTTCGCGATATTTGTTTTAACCTACGGGTTTGAGAGTTATACCAAGGAGCAAACTTTCTTTGCTTTGTTAACTTCTTTTTAAGAGGAGCAACAGAAGCTAGCAGATGTCCCCCAGGTATTTTACATTAGCTAATCTGGCCCCTATTCAAAAAAAGCCTGGACACCCTGCTACATAATAGTATGCAAATGTAACGTATCCATGGTTTGCAGAAACCTACAATGCCCACATTTCATTCTGGTGATTGGGTTGGGAATTTGGCTGTAAAGCAAGGAGCCACCACCATGACTGTGAAAAGAAAGCAATTGTGATTACATTCAGTGGAATGTGATTGGCATTCATCTGCAGTCAGAAACATCAAATATGCAAGCAGAAAATGGAAATCACCTTTATTTTTTTTCACATGCTGCACTTACAATGACATTGACAATCCTGTCACCAAAAAAAATACAAATACATTTCTTTGGGAAATTGTCATTTTTATTCTAATATGCTGAATGTATCTGCAGAACATTCACTGCCCACATTTCTTATTTATTTTTCTCTAATCAGCTCCTTGCCATTAAAGCATGATTTATGTTTAATGGTTTAATCTCAGACTTTCACCCAGGAGCCACTTTTCACTTCCTGTGTGAGTTTTAAGCCAAATCATGATGTTTTTAAACCTAATGATGTGCTTTTGTTGCACAAGGAAATAAATTTAAAATATGGCAGCTTTTCCTACATTGCAAGTTTATTTCGAAAAATACTCAAACAAGCAGAAACTGTACATTTCCTATGAAGTGTATTTTGAAAAGACCCAATGCATGTAACAATCGTATATTGACATGCTGTCCCTGAACATCAACAACAGATGCAGGAGGTTACCTAACATGTCATATTTGGATGTTTAAGTCCACTGACAATATGGCGGTATTTGACGAGCTGGGATGATAATGCGTTGGGATGTCATGTATCTTGTGCTGGAAAAAGGGTGTTGCAATCACAGAAGCAATTATATTTTCTCCAAAACATATTTACAATTTAGTAAACATATTTTGTAAGAGATACATTTGTGGTTGGTGGTTAAAAGGTTTTGGGAAATAAGAGCACATTGTCACAATATTTTTACATTTTTCATTTTCATAACAAATACTGAATTGTCAAAGAGGCAAAGGTTATCCATGAATAAACCCCAAAACAATCATGCCACAATGGTAAAAATAAAAGGAGTAAACCGTGGCAAAACAAAACAAAACCAAAAAAAAAAAACAAAGCCAAGGGTTTCACCGGTAAATGTGTAGAATGTATATGTCAGAGATAAGGTCAAACCATAGAGACAGACAGCAACAGAACAGAAAGAAGCAAAGTGAGACTAAAGGGGGTTATGGGTGACAGAGAAGAAGAAAAAAACAAGTTGTGACTCGACTTTGCTCGCTGTACATCCTCACGTCTGTAATTCTACCATCAGCGTGGGAAGTGCTTACTAGTCAACCTATTTCATCTTTTGGTATTTATAAAGAGATACTTAGCATTCACTTAAGAGGCAGCGTCTGAGTGAAAAACCCATACACAGGAGCTATCTAAGAAGAAGATCAGCTGTCAGACAGATGCGGAAAGAGACCTTTCTGACACCCAAAGTGGTTGTGAACTTGAGAGCAGTGTTTCCTCCTCAGCCAAAGGGAAAACAAAGTCTCCTCCTCCACTGTGATGGCACCTTGTCGAGATTGACGCTGTCAGTTTGTCAGTTGAAATGTAGGACGACTCACTTCATTGTGACACTGCTGTATTTTTCAGAAAAATGTGGGCTGGTGCAGAGGTGATTGTTCTGGTCGCAAGTTCAAAGCGTGATTCAGATAAGAGGGATACGTGCAGACCAGAGGTGAAGCGCTGACTTAATGCTGAATAGTTTTCCATGCAGTGTAGATTCTTAACTAAAACTTCTGTTTGTCATTTTGATGGCTGTTTTCTCTTTGAAAATATGATTTTTTTTTTTACAGCCAATGTATGAGATGTTTTGAGTAGAGCAGTGCATGAATGTACACAAAATCAGGCATCACCCAACAGGTTGGGACACACGTTGCATCGCAGATGTCCACTGGTGGTGATGCAGGCAAAGAGTCCAGGTCCACCTGATTTGCTGTTTTGACAGAAGAACTGGAGTCTGAGATTACCTTCATGGATATATAATACCCTGAGAGGAGCCATTACAAAGGCGGTGAGGAGTAAACTGAGTATAACTTGGTTTATTATCTAAGGCTACGCTAACATTATCAACCAGCCTGACATTATAAGCCGATTCTGTCGCTAAGGAGGGAGCTCTTCATTCCAAAATTTTTCTAAGGAGCCAGCAAGATCTTGATGGTGTTTCCACATCAGGGATAAACATCAATTATGTACACGAAGAAGAGGATGGGCTCACACACATTCAACCAAACTGGCACCACCAGGTTCTCCAACAGTGCTAGAGCAGCAGTATTTACGTATGGCTGTGGATATTTGTAGCATCTGTATCACTGTAGAACACAGCCAGAACTAAGGAGATGGTGGTGGATTTCAGAAGAAAGAGGTCACCCCATCAACCAGTCTCCATACAGGGTGAGGACATTGAGGTGGTGCACACCTACAAATATCTGGGGGTCCTCCTGGATGATAAGCTGGACTGGTCCTCTAATACTGACAGAGCTGCCTATTTTTCCTGTGGACACTGAGGTCCTTTGATTTGTGTGTGGAGATGTTGACCATGTTCTATCACACAGTGGTGGCCAGTGCACTTCTCTAGGCTGCAGTGTGTTAGGGAAGCAGCTTGACAGACAAAAACACCGAGCATTTGGACAGGCTGGTTAAAAAAGCTGGCTCAGTGCTTGGCAGGAGATTGGACCCACTAAGAACTGTGGTGGAGAGGGCCACATTGAACAAACTGAAAGCTATAATGGACAATAGCAGACACCCTCTCCACAGCCTCCTGGAGCGACAGAGGAGCAGCTGCAGTAGTCGGCTCATCTCACTGCATTGCATAACAGAGTGTTTCAGGAGATCATCCTGAATCCAGTCACACACACTAACATACATCACATTTGCCACAACTGGCTGGACTGTTTAACTTATTTTATGTCTACTTTAATACCACTGTGTTGCTGTTGATGAGGGGAAGTGTGGTTGTTTTTTGTCTTTCTGAATTTCCCTTCTGAGATAAATGAAGTTCTTTCTATGCTATTCTGTTCTAGTTGTCAAAATAGAGAGAAAATCAGATAACACTGAAGTACAGTCATCAGAATGTTTCCTCTCTCTTTCTTTCTTTCTTTCTTTCTTTCTTTGTTAACACAGTCCATATGTCGAAATTGTGGAAAGTAGACAGATAGCATAACAGTTTATTTTAAATCAACAGGAGAGAAGGGGAGAGTGCCAGTGTTTAGTCAGGGCTGGTTTGTTTTTAGATCTCTGGAGATGGAGAGCTGAACAGTTGACCTCTTTACTCCAAAGGCCTTAGAAACAACTGTAAATGTCAGTGGTTTCCATGATTTACAGAGCAACAAATACAGGAGGTAAAGATCAGTCTGGTTTTACATGAGGACAGCCAGACCATCACAAGAAAGAAATAAACCATTTTGAAAAGCTCCTTTTATGGTGCTTTGGCATTTCTTAGTACATTGTCTTCGTACTGTATATGTCATTTGGAGTTTTATTTTCTCTCTTTTTTTTGACATTTGCAAAATTTTTTTTCCCCTCATCAACACAGCTGATGGAAGTGCACATTATTCTAAAATGTCACTAAACACTCATGAAAAATACACTGTATTAGATTAGACTGAACCTGACTGCCATTGCGCAGAATACATTAAAACAACGAAATGCAGTTTTGACCAGAGGAGCAAAAAAGCAATAAAGTGCAGAGCAATATAGCCTGCAGAATTTATAGAATGAAATATAAACCATGGACTAAACAGTAAGGGGTATAATAACTCTAGATATATACACTATTAGCAGTATAGAGTACTCCAGGGATGACGTTTTTCTGTAGGCTTCGCATTGCCCTGGTTCCCTTGTCAAAAAGCTTTTGGGATTTTTCCATTGGATTTTGGATAATTGCCAAAAAATAAGCACTGTGGCAAACAAATGTTTATGATACTTACACATTTTGTTCAGCAAGATAAGCTTCACAAGTAAACACTATTTTCATGATTACTGAAGCCTAAATGCAATGCCAGAAGTAAACAGCTAACATTAGGCCATAAATGAACTACACTGCAGTTGCACGACCTGAAGCCACCACCATAATATCACCATAAAGCTGTGTTCTGTGTGATGATGTTCTGTAGTCTCATTTAGCCACTTGTTAGTGTGGCAGAACAGAAATATATTGTATTCCTGTTCAGCCTAAGTGGGCTTGTCTTGTTTCGCTGTCTGAATTACTTGGTGAATTCTAGCCAATCGGTGTGTGGGCACTCTATAAAGGCAAGTAGTTGTCATCGAGGCTCTCTCTCTCTGAGGCTGAAGGCATGCCCCACTACTGGTTTGCAAACTTCATCTGTCAGTATGAGAGTGGTTTCTGCATCGTTTGTGCTGTAGTTAATCTTTTGTTTTATCCTGTGGCTTATATTGATGACTTATGATCTTCTAGATTGTCCTGGCTGGCTCCCTACCCCTCATTCAGGAGTGACTCGGATGTCACAGATCTTTGTTGGTAGGTTCACCTGTTCCTTTAACGGGCACTGTGTAGGAATTTCTCTCATCTAGTGTTGAGATCGTATATTGCATTCAAACAGATGTTTCAAATGTGTATTGCAACAACGGTAGCTGCTGTGTACCAAAAAGCTATGATAACATTGATGAAACCACGTCATCCGATACTTCATGGAGTATTCATTCAGGCTCCTACACAGACACACGCGACGCAAGTTGACAAACCCCCTCCTCACCATTCTGAGTGTTTACAATGTAGGACTGTTGGGGCGGGTGTAAATCGAAACAAACCAATCACGTCTTGTCTTTTGACAACTGACAAGTGGCTCAACCTCACACACCTCATCCCTCTCCTCGCAAAACTGCGTTGCTAACAGCTGTTAGTGACCAGCGCCGCTAACAGCACTAACAGTGCTAACAGCTGTTAGCGGTGCTGTTAGCGGCGCTGGTCACTAACAGCTGTTAGCTGTGATTCTCCTTCAGCAGCTCTCTCCACCTGGGAAAGGCTACCCTGATGTCGACCCTCGTTTTTTTAAATCGCCAGTCATGTTGCGTTTTTGCCTTTTTTCAAATGCACTGGCACTTGTGACTAGCCTGCTTGCTGCTGCTTTTCGTCACTCTACCTGCAGGCGGAAACCGGAAACCGACAAGTGAAAACGCGAAAGGCGATTCCGTATTTTTCAAGTATGTCCCTGTACGTACCTGTATTTTCAAGATGGCGCACGTACATGATGAGACACCGGTCGCAATGTATATGTAAATGAGAATTTCGGAGCTAACGGACATACTTAGATACACTAGGACACACTTTTGACTGTAAAATTTGTTTGTCTCAAAGAACAACTGAGTGCTTTGCTTTGGGTAATGACTGCTAGCTAAAGGAGCGCCATAGGCTCCCTTCTCTCCTAAGTGACCAAACGCTGCCTGATGGGTATGTAGCCTGCTATGGCGCTAGCTTAATCTTTTTCCTGTTAATATTCTTCTTTTAAACTGAATGTTTATTGTGTATGACAGGGACTGTGGGCCAAGGTTGGTTAACAGCTGTGCCTGCGATCGGTGATGGCTGCTCTCGCTCATGCTGCAAGAATGCTGCTGCTTTGCGTACCCCTGCATTGCATACCCCTGCTTTGTGTACCAATGCTTTGTTTACTGCTGCTTTGTTCACCTAAAGCTTGCTCTGTGTATTGCATGCTTGGCAAAGGGCTTACTTTGTCTGGAGCTGGCTCTGATTGCAGCTGGCTTCGCCAAAGTCTGTGTGCACTATCCTTGATCTTTTTATGAATTGTCATGCACTGATATAATTGCTGTATATAACCGCTTTTTATCCTGGGCCATTTTAACTGAGTGACTATTTATTGCGAGTGAGGTTCAAACTCTTTCATCCACGGTGTCCCAGTTTAATTCACAGGCCTGATGACCCCACATGATCTAACTGTGTAATTTTACTTCATTAATTTAATTTCAATTTACTTAGTCCATGATTTATCTTTGAATGTCTGATTATTTCATTCACTGGGTGTTATTTGAAAAGGAATTTCAGTTATTTTGTGTATTGTGCCAATTTTTTTTTTTAGATTTTGTGTTCAATTATATTGCATTAATTAATGTGAGTCCTTAGGTGAAATTCCTAGGGTGGCATTGTCAGCTCCTTCTGCTCATACTAGTTAGTGCCCTTGACAATAACATCACCACCAGCCCGTCACATTATTAAATGTCTTTTTAAAGACACATAGAAGCTTCAGAGTTCATGAGTGGGGTATTTACTGATGTATTTTATGTCAGAGAACGAAACATAAAAGTCTCTTAAGCTTCTGTTAACCACAGACCTTATTTCAGGCATCTAACCAAAACACCCATTCAAAAAACCCATTGACTTTGAGACGAGGGAACTAGGAGTGGTAAAATGCTGACTCATTTCCAGGTTCTAGGTCCTATCCCTGGTGGACTCTGTTAGATAGAGTACTTACTGATCCCAGCAGGAAATTTTACAACAGGCTGCCACTTGAGTGGTGCCATCTTGCATTTCGCCTGCTCTCTCAACAGTATTAACAGTGGTATGACTTTGCTAAGATATACAGTAGAACATAGTAAGCAGTAACGGGAAGAATAAAAAATAGTGCAGAAAGTGTAAATACCATTTGTCAAACATACAGATTGCATATATGTTAGCAATGATGCAGAATCACAGCAGGAGGTATGAATAAATGTATACACCATAGATCCCACATGTACAATAGTGATGGTGATATAAATATACTTACTAATAATATACTGTACCCTAAAGGTCAGTATGTATGTGTTTGTCAGTATAATGTGAGTATACAGAGTAGAGATAGAGAGAAAGATAAAAAGAGAAGATGGAAATGTAATTGTCTTTCCTGCTTTTCTCTGTCACCCATCTCTTTCTATTTATAGACTGACATTTAACCATCTACAGAACAAGCTGAACAACACAGTGATGGATAGGTTGTGTGTGTATGTGTATGTGTGTGTGCATTCCTGAAGAGCAGAGGGATGGATAGTGACTGTTTGTGCATTTAACTTTTCAACACCTTCATTGCAGAGTTTCTGTGGGTGTGTGTTTGGGTTTCAACAGGGCAGTGAGTGATATCTGTCTCCATGTACTGGACATTAGTCTTTTTTGTTTATGTTCGTCTGCAGTGTGTATGTGTGTGTGTGTGTGTGTGTGTGTATGTGTGTGTGTGCGCGCGCGCGCGTGTGTGTGTAAAAGTCAGTAAGCTGTATCTCTCAGTCTTGATCCACTCTGTTTAGTTGCAGGTTAATCCACCATGCAGAAGCTAACCTGGCATAGACTGAGCTAAAGGACCAGAACGTTGTCTTTTCCCCACTTTAGCCCACTTTCTGCTCCAAACCAACAACTAATATATGCTTATCACATAGTTTTTAAAAAAGCAATCTAATGTTGGAGTAACAAGTTGTTTGTCCCAAAAAAATTCATGATATATATTTTGTCTGTCATGGATTAGAATAGCCCCATCTGAGGCAGTAAGTGCATCCCATTATGATATTGTCAACTAGGGCTGTCAAAATTGCTCAAAAATGACGTTCGAATATTCCTTCTAAAAATAACTCATAGGTTCGAACCCTTCGAATATTTTTTTTTCCGCATTATGTCCACAAGAGGGCAAACTAATACAAGGAAACATACTTGTGTATGAAACATAACTACCTGTAGGTGCCTGTGGATATTCTCATTCATCCAGGTCATAGTTATCTCAAGGCAATTGAATCGAACGCAACTGGACTTGGTTTTGTCTTAGAAGACGTTTCACCTCTTATCCAAGAGGCTTCATCAGTTCATGCTTGTCTGACTAGGCTGGAACTAGTCTGATGACGGTCAGACTAGTTCCAGCCTAGTTCCTCTAGTTCCTAGTTCCAGTGGACCTCTCGCTCGCCCCCCCTCTCTGACCCGTGGCCACACTGCCCGCGGAAGCACTGCGAATAGCCTCGAAGCACCGGACCATGACCGGCTCGCACCCTGCAGCGATCGTTTCGGTGTCTGGTCTATTTTCTGTGCGAGCCGCGAGCGAATGTGTCAAGCCGGGTGACGGAGACAACAGCTGGGAGCAGAACCGCTTGTCGACCAGCGTGGAGAAATGCGCGTCTGATGCCAACGCCCACTCGCAAAGAGGACAGCTGCGGTGTTTTTTTTCTCTCTCCACAATCGAATATCAATTTTCACATTCGAAGGTCCATTTTTTTTTCAAATTTGAATTTAAATTCGTATTTAGAATATTCGTTGACAGCCCTATTGTCAACTGACAGGTCACAAAGTTTATTGTGGTCTTGTTTACTTTTCTTGACTTTTACTTTTACTTTTACATTTGGCCGAAACCTCTCTCTCTCTCTCTCTCTCTCTGATTATCAGACCACAAATGAGATCAGCATTAGCTAACTAATTCTCTCAGGCTCACTCCCTGCCACTATGGGACTATTTGCTGGTAGAGGGTGGGCAGAAGCTCTGGTGATGAACCATCAGTAGCAGCTGCAGCAATTCCAATTCAGTCACTGCAAACCCCAGTACCAAGGTTCACAGTGTGCTGGTGGAGATTAGAAACATTAGCCTTCAAAGAATGAATATAGAAAATACTGTATGTATTCAAACAACCAGTTCTTAAGTTGGAAGTCAGATGAAATTGATTTGTCACTCTTTCCTTTGAGCTCTGCAGTGTGCGGCACCAAAGATGCACCTCAACCTCAACTGAGGCGAGGTGAAGCTATGAGGTTTTATTGACAATTTGAGGATCCAGTGCAGTGGTGTTATGAGATTTAGTCACAAGCTCTTTTTGATACTTTTCATCGGGTATAACCCCCCCCCCACACACACACACACACACACACACACATAAAGGATGACTGACAGCATTTTAGACAAAAAAGTCATGACAAAATGTGGAGATAAGAGGTAATAATAATGATTATGCCCCACAGCTACATTAATATATTTACATTCATTATGCTTGGATGTATCATTTTCCAGCGTATATACCCACTGTCAGCCCTAAATGGCCTACAGCACAAGCAAATATAAACAGTTATCTTGATCCACCGCCTCTGTTTGTCATTGGCTGATAAGTGTGCACTCATGAGCCTAAAGCAGACTGTCATTTATAATACTACTGGCTTTTCTGAGCTTGAAGAGGGAATCTGCCCCACTCTGGTTACAACAAGCCAGGCACCCGATCAGCTGAAACCGTGTAGAAGGTGTCTTAGGGTTTCTAGGAAACAATATCGTTGTTCCACTTAGATTTCCAGTCCAGCTGCCACTGCATGAAAACAGCATATGAAATGTTGAGCGTTAAGGCGCATTTTATACTTGCGTGGTGGTGTGTCTGTGTCACTCTGCCACTCTCCAGTTACACCTCCAAAACACTAGTCAGCGACGGGGTTTCTGTGAAGTGCTGTAAAGTTTAGCTGATTCAAAACACACTCAAAACACCCATTAAATATGGCTTAATAGCTACAATATCAAACACAAGTACACAAATTGGCTTCACTATAACTCGCAGCATTCACAGACAAAGCACTTGTCTTTTCCCCACAAAAACAATATGCTAATGTTTTTAGCACAAGCTTATGGCATTTTACATTGTATAAATTAGCATCAGGGCTAGCAGACTTTTCCTCTACTCATATGAAGCCCGGGACAACAGCAACATTTAACAAAGGTAATGTTAAAAAATTCAGTTCCATTACAATTCACAATGTTCACCGGCAAAACAATTGTCTTATACTAAACATGTTTTCCAAATAAATTCAACAAGCATAGCACAAGCCTATTGCATTTCACAATGCATAAATTAGCCTAGTGACTAGTAGATTTCCTCTACTCATATGAAGCCAGGACTTAAACACAGACACATGATTTAAAATGCTATTTTGTGGGGGCTTTGTTGTTTTCACAATTTACTGTTTAAAAAAAGTAAATAAAAGCTTCATTTCCACTGAGGGAAATGGTTTTCAGCTTGCAAAAATAGACGGGAGGTCTGTGTTGCTGGGACATGTGACATTTCTGGGGAGGTGCATGTCAGCCCATAGTATAGGTTATGAGGTCAATTTGATGCAGAAGTATAAATCCCATGTTAGTCCTCCTGAACTGAAATAAGCAATGTGGGTAATGGTGAAATTAGTTTCAGGACCTTGCTACTCAGTGGTAGGGTTCCACTCCACAAGGTACAAAGTTGATATCCAAAATAAAAGTAAACAAGCCAGTGCAAAGTGCACAAGTGCAGTCAAAAGAAATAACTGGACACCATCGCAAAACCAGGGTCTGTAATGTCACTGATGTTATTTCTGAGGAAGCGAAAGACACCTTGAAACTGTCTTTGGGCTCAATTATGCTCAACATTGAACATGTACACAGACACGCCTTCTGACGGTACTCTGCACTCTTTATTTCATCCATATTTGTGCATGTTTTCTAAAACCTTACAGTTACGGACAAAACGAAGCAGTATCACCTGAGATCATGGGGGCAGTGCAATTCAAACGAGAGATGACCAGAGGAGACAACAAAGGCATTTAAAAAAATGTTGGAACAGAACAAATCAATAATGTAGGCTAGTGAAAAAAAAATTCTTCCACATTGCGATGTATTTAATGGCCTCATAGACCACAGCCATCAACAATGCTGCCTCTGTTAAAAGGTCCATTATTACGACCTCCTCCACTTTTGCCATGTTTGCTGTTGTCTGAAACTTTTGACTGTGCCCTTTGGTGCCATCTACTGGCTGTTTATGCCGTCACAAACAAATGCATGGAAGTATGAGGTCCAACACGTTTACAACCTTTGAAACGGATGTATCTGTTTTTGTACGTAAAGAGCGTATAAATGAGGCCTAATGATTTTTTAGGGCCCAAGGACTTTAACCTGTTCTCTGGCTGTGTTGGAAACTCAAACAGGAAAGTGCACAACATTATTATTTGGTGAAGAAGGACCTCATGTCCAGACGTAGCTGCAGTGCAAATAGTGTGCTTTCCATAAATATGTGATTGTTAACAGAGTAAAAAAAAAAAGATGTTGTCAGTTCAGTTCTGAATCCAGACTTTCCCGGCCTCCACTCTCCTCCCTCTGCTGTTAGGACAGGTAGGAGGTATGCTTGACTTGCATCCAAAGACGCACTCCCTGGGGTGTTTTGTACATGTATGCCAAACCCACATATCTCCACCCTCCCTGCACCCCCAACCAAAAGGCTGCTGAGAATAGATCAATGGCTCTGACTGTGCTTCTAAAAGATGATTTAATCATCTCTGGGATATTGTCTCACTTCTGTGTCTCCTTCTCATTTTCTATATTTGTCTGTTTCCATGCAGCAGTCAAGAATTTAGAGGCTCAGATGGGTAGAAGTAGACCGTTTTAATAGGCTACATGATTAAAGCGGGCGGATGGCGACAACCTGCCACATATGGCGCAGGAAGTCTGTGTATCACACTGTTCATAGTGTGAGTGTGGCTGTGTGCTAGAAAGTTTTAGAAGGGTTACCACGGTGTACTGTGTATTTTTATTTATTTATTTACTTACAAATTTCCATATTAGCACAGAAAAAGTTTGTATTACCTTAGAGAGAGGGAGAGAAAATAGATCACAGAAGAAGGAGTGCAGATAGAGACATTTCCAGGAGAGGTAAAAGTGACAAAGTTGTACAGTGTGGTTAAACCAATCCACACATTCAAGAATGTGAATGACAATAACAACACAGCTCCTGGGAACATTTGTGAGCCAGCTTGGATTTGAGGAGGTGTACAGTTTGTCCAGTTTACCAAATGCAAATCACCAATGAATATTCAAAAGTAAAATATTCATTGGTAAAATATTGTTGGAGAGTTTGAGAAACATTAGTCCACCTGTTATGAATTTTATCATCTAAATAACTAACACATCCAGCTAGTCCTGCAAGCCTGGAAATTGTGCAAATTTAAAAACAGCAGTATTTGCTGGTGTTACTGATAAAATGTTTTATTTACCTAAAGCTTTGCTGAGGTTTTCACTGTAAATAAACATGGTTGTGTAAACATCTAATGTCTCTCACTAAAATGCATTATGTGTGGAGCTGTACTTAATGACAGATAAGACACATTTTCAGAAGTGGGCCCCACCTGGGTCATCGGTTATTTGGTGTCCTGGGGCGAACGCTGATTAAAGAAAGCAACTCAAAGTGTTCGATGCAAAGTGCTGCACAAAGAAGAAGAATGATTGATTTTATAGGTTTTTCAAGAAAAGAGCACAAATATTTTTTATTTATTTATTCATTCAGTCTCAAGGCTACTTAAATCAAATATTGGTCAATTTATTTTTTTTGTAAACTGCCTTGACAAACGCTATATAAGTATAATCTTACTATATCTTACTATGTAATGACGAAAACTCTGTCTGTGGGTGTGTCTGTGTGTCTGTTCCACGTTTTTCTTCTCACTGACTTGGTCAGTCCATGTGAAATTTGGCACAGTGGTAGAGGGTCATGGGAGGATGCAAATGAAGCAATGTTACTGAATTTGACTGAATTTGCAAACTTTGAATGGGCATATCTCATGCCCCGTATGTCGTAGAGACCTGAAACTTTGCACAGAGATGCCTCTCCTCATGAGGAACAAATTTGCCCAAGAACCCATAACTTCTGGCTATATAGATTTTTCGTCATTTTAAATTTTTTGAAAAACACTTAAAATTGATTTCTTCCTAGGAAGTTTGACTGATGTGCATGAAACTGGGTGAACATAATCTAGGGACCAATATCTAAAGTTCCCTCTTGGCAAAAGTTGGAAAGCTTAGTAAAACTGAGCTTCTATAAGGCAATGAATATTGCGGAGGGCGTGGCTCATCACATAAAGGTGTATAACATCTCAAGGGTTTCACCCATCACCACGCAACTTTGTAGGCATATGACCACACATAATCTGAGGGGACCCCTCCATTATTGACCCCATCAAACAAAATGGGGGCGCTAGAGAGCTCATTTCTTATCTAGGCCTAACCGCCATATGGATTTTTACTAAACTTGGTAGATATGTAGAACAGGACGCCTCAAGGTGACTGGAGATATTTAACTCTAATTGGCAACTGGGTGGCGCTATTACAACAGAAAAATGCTTGAAAATGGCTAAAATGCGACCGATCGCTGTGGCTCCCCCTGTGGACCAATGTTTGTTTGTTTTTCTAATTTGTGGTATGACTAAGTCATGGTATGGTATGCTGTACATAATCACGGAAACTGTCAGTGTGTCATTCTGTCTGTCCGACATTTTTCTACTCACTGACGTGGTCAATCTATGTGGCATTGAGGGTTGGCATAGGTAGAAGGTGACAAAGCTACCAATGGGTATGGACTAGTTATTAATATTATTATTATTAAATTGTGTGCAGAACTGAAATAGTGTAGAGTATATGGCTTTCAACTCTCAGTTTTCCAAAATAAATAACTACACTATTTTGAAAAATGGCAATGTTCCTTTTTCACTCGCCAAAATTTAGTGTAGCATTACTTGGCACCCTTTCCAACAAGATAGCAAACATGGTTGGTACCAGTGGTTGCCTTAGGTCCTCTAGTTTAATATGATTCCTGTTTATTCACTGTATCTTTAAAACTAACCCCTCGGGGCATCGGTGGCTCATTGGATAGAGCAGGCGCCCCATATACAAAGGCATCGTCCTTGCTGCAGCGGCCGCGGGGCCCCAGCCAGTATCAGATGGCACTGTTGAATGTGTTTTAATGATAAAAATACATTTATTTATCATGTAAATACATGTTACTTGTATTGTCAGTGATATTAGTGAGTAAGAAAACAAGTGTTCTTGTTTTTTTGTTTTTTTTGTGTGTCTTATTGTGTACATTTGGTGTTTAAAATGGTTGGTTAAGATTCTCCAAAGTCACAGCAAAACACAGACTAACTGATCGAGGCAGCGGTAGACCAGTAGCTCCTGTGTTCAGTGAGCTTTAATCATGGTTATTGTCAGTGGAGTCTTGTGATTTGAAGCCATTAACTGCCTCTGCACTGGAACAGGCTGTCTGACGGAAAGGTGAAGCAAGCTGCCAACAGACATCTCCTTTATGTAATACACTGACTATAGATAAATACCCCATACAACCCCACTTCAAAAATTCTGAACTATCCCTTTAAGGCCAAAGTAACATTATGAATGCATTTCCTAACTCATAAAACATTTAGGAGGTTATTTTTCTTCTTTTTCATTGCTACACTGCCTTATGAATAAGCATTACTGACTGTCAATATGCTTCCCCCACCATCTGCAGTGGATGTGCATCCTGTGCTACTAGGGACAGCATCAGATCATTTTGTGATTTTGGCTAACTCATGTGAGACATTCCAGGGTAAAACGACCTTCCCCTACATAACCATTGCCATGATAAAAAGAACAACTGCAAACTGTGTCCATTGAAAATGAAAAAAGTCACAGAGAGTTGTGTCTTTATATTGTTTTCATGCCATTCATGTAAGGAAGTTGGGAAGCCCAACCAGAGAAGAACTCTTTGATTGATTTCCTAACAGACAGGGATAAAGGACATGATTTCATGCATACACTGCATACACAGACACGCTGTCTGTGCAGATGGTACACTCGGCCATTTATTTTGGGCGGACATGAGGAGCTGATGAAATTTACATCATAACTCTGAAATTATGAATTTGCCTCACTGCTCAAAATGTCAACATTTCAGCATATGCGCCCAATTAGCAACTTTAATTGGAATAAATGTGTAAAGTGCCCCCATTTTGTCACAGTCTCAGGATAAACACTTTTGGACTCAAACACAGAAACAGAGGACAAGGCAGCAGGAAGAATTCAATGTTTTAATGTGAAAAACACTTACAACTCAGCTCCAAGGCAGACAGGTAACAAACACCCCAAACACAAAACGCTTGAAAAATCTCTGGCACAAAGGCTAGAATGCCTGAAATGAATAAACTGAGAACTCAAAACAGTAGGAAATAAACTATTCATTGAAAACTCACTGGGACAGACGCAGACAAACTGAGAAAAGGCAAGGGAAGCACATGGACTACATACACAAGGAGAGCAGAGTGATTAGACACAGGTGGAACTAATGAACTAACAGAACACAGGTGTGGTGGAGAACAGGAGGGAAAACACACAAAGGCAGGAAGTAAAACAAGACATGACACATGAGAAGAGTAATTTTTTTTTAAGTAAAACAGGAAACAGACTACAAACAGAAACCCAGAATCATGACACATTTTTTTTTAATTTATCAACAAATCCCATCAAAGACCACAACCACCAATGACTGACAAGTATCATGTGTGTATCCAAAGCCAGATGTGGCTTGTTTCTGAGCCATAGGGCACTATTTGGTATTAAAAAAACAAAAAAAAAAACAAACAAACCCACATATCAATGAGTCATACTGTTGCAGTGGGTGACCTACCGGGGTAAGGGCAACTGGGACAGAGGAGGTGAAACAAAACTGTTAAAATGTAAAATGAATAATGGCAGTAAAATGAATGTACATTAAGTTAGTTAACGGAAACACCTAGAAGGTGCAGCTTGGACACATCATCAGTGATGAACCCAGGGTCACGGTGACCCTGGGAGAAGGAGAAGGAGCAAGTCTTTTGATCAAAAAGTGCTGCCTTATTTCATACTTAACCAGGCAAAAAAATGCTGGCAATATATGTTTCAGCAAACCACTGATACATTACATTTGTACATTATTATGTAGAGGATACGTTAAAGGTTTGCATTTAAAGTATTAAACTAATACTGACTTGGTCAATCCATGTGAAATTTGGCACAGTGGTAGAGGGTCATGGGAGGATGCGAATGAAGAAATATTACATCAATTGGCCAAAGGGGGGCGCTATAGCAACCGATTGAAATTGCAAACTTTGAATGGGCATATCTCATGCCCCGTATGTCGTAGAGGCATGCCTATACTCATAGGTACATTAACTGTGGTTAACGTGTGGTTAACTGTGGTTAACATGCCTAAGCACAAAAAAGGTTATGGTTCGGAATAAAATCTTGTGTTGGCTTAAAATATCCAGTTTGGGGGGCACAGTCCCTGCTGGAAAAGCAACAATGTCTTGGAAACAAAAACAACAACTTTTCATGGCACTGTCCCCACTGGAAAAAAAAGAGACAGGTTGCTAGAAACCAACCACATTTGGGGGACAAAAAGCTGCTGGAGATGCAGCAATGACTTGCTAAAAAACAAATGATTTTTTTGATTGTTGATCTCAAACAGTGGAGCTTGGCAGGTGTCTCGCTTTGGTGACACCCCACCCACCATCTCCTTCACCTCCACACGACAAAGTCAGCTCATATACTACGTCACTTTAGAAATGCTGATATGAGAAAACATGCCACTGTGCTTTAGCTTTTAGTTTCAAGGTTTTGATGGAGCTTCCATTACTCAGTTATTGGTGGTAAATATTAACAGTAGATGTTTTGTATTTGTTAAAGTAGACACTTTTCACATCTCACTGTTTAGTTAAGGTAAAAATGAACATGGACTCATGAGTTAAACGCCCTTCAAGAAAAGATGATGATTTTTTTCTCATAAAAGGAACATCACTTACCATAAAAATGGCATGAAACGTCAAAGAATTTGTTTCCACACTCCACAGACATGAATAAAAACAGAAGAGCTCTGTTCTAAAAACGACCCTGTCAACTATACACTTACATAACCCTCTATTTTATCTAATTTTGGTCTAATTTTTGTTCTGCCGTGATGTGTGCTAATTTTGTGATATCAACCGTTTTGTCAGAGTGGCACTTCTTCTCAGGGTCGAGAGTCTTTGAAAGTTTTTAAATATCCCCTTACTGTTCAGTCATAACATGCATTCAGGCTGCAGAGTGCCATACAGCACCAGTGCAGCTGTGGCTCATTCGGGACGCGTGTCAGGCGAGTTAAACACTCATCTGATATCAAACTGAATATTTAATCAACCCGTCTCCTCGCCGAAGTGATGAATAGCAGATCCCCGTTCTCTCCCCGCTCTCATATCAGCCCCTGTTCCCCTTTCATCATCCTCCGGTGGGATTTTGAAGCATTTTCAAACTTTTGTTCCCTCTCCTTACTTAAAGTACCTGAAACGACATCAAAAGAGGAGCCTCTCCTGTCAAAGAACTTAATATTTCCTCTTACATCCCCTGCTGTGTTTTAATCCTCTTGAAATATAATGTTCTGTATGTGCAGCTGAAAACCAGACATAGAGCAATACTTAAAGTGAGGAGCTCAAAGGAGAGAATACATGACAATTTCTTTGTAAAATGACTATAATCAGTTATACAAATTGCTGGTGATTATTCTTTCTATCGACTAACTGATTAATGCACTAATTGTTTCAGCACCTCAGCTGCTCTCAATCACTTTTCAAATTGCAGGCTAAGTTCTGTAACTGCAGTTCCATGAATTCTGACTGACCAGTAAGCATTACAAGAAACATTACAAGCCTGAATGTTTTTCTATTAAAAGAATTAGAGTGAGGAGAGGAAAGTATTTTTAAAACATATTTGTAAGAATTCAACGCGGTCTCAGTCCCAACTCATTAAACACCTATGCTTGGTCAATGGCCTGTTGGCATCAGACGCCAACGCACAGAGGCACCCTTTAGCTGCGCTATGGGGCACGATGGGTAGTGGCATTTTTTTTATGCCCTCGGCAACTACCGTACTATGAAAAGCAAGGAAGTCTCTACAGGCCAACACATTCACATTCGTCACATATCGACATTTGGTCATGGACTTTCCACTACCATGCATGGTCTGTTTTTAAATGTATGTGTGCAAACAGTCTCTTTCAAAATAAATGCACTATGTAGGTACAACACTGCAAATTGAGATTGTATTCCTTCAACAACAAGCACATGTGGTTACATTAAGCCAACACATGCATGTGGTTGGGTTTAGGACAAAAGAGCAAGGTTTGGCTTAAGATTCATACAGGAAGCAAACACCAACCTCCTGGGTGAAAGTTGGTGGTTGTTGGACCCACCCAACACCCTTCCCACCCACTCACTCTGACTTTCGGCCCCTTAACTTATGTTGTTGCTCAGCCGTGTTTGCCACCGGGCGTCGTGACAGAATAATGGCAATTGGCTGCGTATCATGCTGATATGAAAGGACAGCTTTTTTTCATCGGTATCTGATGTTGGAAGTCACTGACCAAGTGTCAGTATTCGAAGACCTTGGAGTGAGACCAGGTTGTATAAGCAGGGTGAGAGGGGGGGCGGATGGGTCAAACAAACTCTGGACTTCCTCCCAGGAGCATGCTGCTTGTTTCCTGTGCGAAAATAATTGTGATAACAACTAGCATTCTATGTTAGTATCATATGTCACATGATGTAATATAAGATTAGTAACAAACATAGTTATTTTTAATCAAATCATGATGGGGTTTTTTTCTAAATCTAACCACTTACTTTTGTTTCCTAAACCTAAAGGAGATAAAACCTAAAAACAGGTGTTTTAACAGTCTGTTCTCATTCCCAGCTCATCAAATACTGCTAGTTTGTCAGTAATCTTGATGTCAGATACCAATGCAAAGAAGCAGCTTGACCAAGAGTCAATAGAGTTATTTTAATACGTAGTGTGCTAGCATGTGTAGCACCTGATGTAACATGATGTTAGTAACAACCATACTTATTTTAAGCCAAGCCATGGTGTTTTTTTGAAAACCTACTCAAGTGCTTCTGTTGCATTAATTTAAGGGAAAAAACATAGAAATGAAGTGTTTTACGCATGTTGTAAGTCTATTTTGAAAAACACTGTATGCATCTAATGAGCAGAAACTGTACATTTCCTGTAAAAACAGAACTGTATTTTGAAAAGACAAAATGCATGTAACAGTTGTAAATTGACATACTGTCCCTTCACATACAAAAGTGATGCAGGAGGGTACCTAGCACATCATACAGTGGTGGAAAAAAGTTTTCGGACACCCCATGCATTTGTGAAATATTGCATTAAGAATCACTCTTAGGTCTTGAAGTGCAATTTCTTTTAGTACAGTCACAGCCAAAATACTAAATAAATCCTAAAAAAGCCATTAAAAACTTAAAATTGATTGGTTCCATAAAAATACATAAGAAATTTTGAGTATTCGGTCATTTTGGTACCAGTGATGAAGGTCGTTCTTTTTATTAAAAGACACAATTTTTGTTGCCAAGCTTCGTGTCTACATAAAGCCAGCACATTTGAAAGTTCTTCAGACACAAAAATGGCTAAAACAAGGAACCTAACGCAGGAAACACGCCTGAAGATAAAGATTCTCAGCCAGGAAGGGTACAGCTGCCGCCAGATAGCCAGCAAGTGCAGATGCAGTCCTTCAGCAGTTGGATACACTCTGCAGAAATACAGACGAACCAACAGCTTGGAAGACAAACCAAGATCTGGGCGTCCAAGGGTTTCTTCAGCAAGAAATGACCGCATCCTGATCCGCATGTGCAGGCAAAACCGCCCAATGACATCACAGGAGCTTCAGCAGTGGTGGTCAAACCAAACTGGTGTCCAGTGTTCCACCCGCACTGTACATGGCCGACTTTTAGATCATGGCTTAAGGTCCTACAAGGCTATCAAGAAGCCCCTGATCAATGAGAGACAGAGGTTAGCCCGGCGTCGTTGGGCCCAGGCACACAAGAACTGGACAGCCAGGAACTGGAAGAAGATTTTGTGGTCAGATGAGTCCAGTTTCTAGCTTTATCTTCCTCCTACTAATGTGAGGGTACGCAGAAGGCCAGGCGAAGCATTATCTCCAGCATGTACAGTACCTACTGTCAAGCATGGTGGAGGCAGTATCATGGTTTGGGGATGCATGAGTGCTGCTGGTGTTGGTCATCTCACTGTCTGTGATGGCACATTTAACTCTACCAAGTATTGTACCATTCTCGAAACCCACACGCTCCCTTCTGCGCGTGCACTGTTCCGTCGAGGTAAAAACTGGATGTTTCAACAAGATAATGGCCCTTGCCACACATCCAAGGCCAGTAGAACTTGGCTGCAGGAGCACAGTATCCAGGTCTTAGAGTGGCCAGCTCAATCCCCGGACATGAGCCCCATTGAAAATCTGTGGTGGATTATCAAAAGGTCTGTTTCAAAGCATAAACCAAAGAATTTAGAAGAATTAAAAGCAGTAATTCAAGAAGAATGGGACAAGATTACCACTCAACAGTGTGAAAGGCTCGTGGGGAACATGCCAGCCAGATTAGAGCTCTACTACGTGCCAATGGCAGGACTACTAAATATTAATTTTATTTATTTTTTGTTCAGTTTTGAACACATTCTCTGTTATTTGTTGACTTTGATACCGACAATGTTGAACTGACATATTGAAACTGTCAAGAATTTAGTTTTGTTAGTTTTTCTTGTAAACAATAAACAAAAAAATATAATTTGTATTTGTTTGTATCTGTCTAATGCAGCCACACCTTTTGAAACACAAAAAAGATTTTTCCACAAATATTTCATGATAATATTTGAGATTGTGTAAAATTTTAAGGGTGTCCGAAAACTTTTTTCCACCACTGTATTTTGATGCTTAGGTCCACTGACAAAGCAGGGGTATTTGACGAGTTAGAATGAGAATGAGTTGATTTTACCTACGTTATGGGTTTACTTTGATAAAGACTGCATGTATTCAACAAGCAGAAACTGGGAAAATTGAAGTTTACTTCGTGAAGAAAACATGTTGTCCCATCTGACTGTTTAACTTCCTAAACATCCATTTGGACTCATTCTCCCAGCAGCCCCTGCACCACCTCAGATTGTCAGAGTACTAAAATAATTTCATATGAAAACACACACAGCCTGTTATGCACAGTATCCTACATATGGAGGGATGGGTTTCCTCCATTGGGTCCTCCAGTAGAGTGACACATCGAAATGAAAGTGAAACCAAACACTCGTCTCACTGACGCGCAGACAGACAGCTGGAAATGAACCTGTCATCTTTTAATTTGCTTTCACTCTGCACCAGCCTGCCTGCCCGGCTCTCTGTCCGTCTGCTTCTGTTGCTATCACTCTGCTTTTATCTGCCAGTCAGATACACAGATGGGTCTGATCGCTCACACTTTGCCTCTGTCGTTAATTACCTGCTTGTATCTCCTTCTTGTTAGGTAGTCATTATCTCTTTCTCTTTTTGTTCTTACTTGCTGCTGTCTGTTTCCTTTGTGTCTTTTTTTCCCTTGTTACTGTCTTTAATCTTTCAGTTTCCAGTCTGTCTTTCCATTCTTTATTGCGTTCTGTTCTTTTTCTCTGTCACACATCAGAAACTCTTCCATACAACAAATGTACAACGAGACTCAATTTCTTTTTTGTCGAAACAAAGCATCTCATTGCAGCCCAGTTGCCAGAATTAAATGGTAGAATAGTTCTCCAAATTAAAATAATTTACATTTGCATGTTTCATACGTATCATATCAATGTTTCAGGAGGTGAAGGGGTTGGTGGATGGCATGTCACTGAGGTAAGATGGCTGCCAAGCTGCAGACCATTGTTCAAGACCAACAACCAACAAAACTGGTTTGGATTTAGTGAGTAATTGTTTTTTTTAGTGGCTTTTTAACCACCAACCGTAGGTGGTTTGAATCTACCTGTCACTTTCTTTCCACACAAGACACTGGCGGATAAAGTGGTTGTTTTTTATCAAGACATCGCTGCCATTCCTGCCAGGATTGTGTCACCAAAAATGGGTATTTTAAGCCAAAACATGATCTTTTCCCAACCATAATCAAGTGTTTTTTGGACCTAGGCCTTACCACACATTAACCACAGCACTGTTAAGACGTAAGGAAAAACAAAGTTTCAGCTTACAAATTTAACATATCCGTGGTTTCTAGGAATGTACAATACCAACATTTAATGTGGTCACTGGGTGCTGATTGTCATTTGTTTCAAATCACGACTGGAAGTCATGAAACAAGGAGTTCAAATTTAAAGTCTAGTTTCTGCATTCACTTGCTAAAAGAAATCTTCTTAGCTGCTGTTAATCCACCTTTAGTGAAAGACAATTCTTGTTTCTTAAAAATTATATCTTATTTTTACAGTTTTCAGCTCATCTTAACAAAATGGTAAATTATCATGCAAACATAACAGTTGACAGATCCACCTACTGTTTAAACTTTGACTGTACTTACTGTGGTTATGCAAACAGAGGTTCCCCTGTGCAGTGAGGGTGTTCAGGTGTGCCCACTGTTTTGTGCTTAAGATAATATGGCTAATCTGTTTTTTTTTTCATCCTGTGCAATGACTTTTCTTTCCTATAAACCAACATGACCTTTTCTTTTATTGGCGATGAATTCCAGGTTAACTGGACTCACAGAAAAAAAACTGTGAAGAGAGAGAGAGAGAGAGTAAGAGAGATACATTTGCAGTGTCAATCATCCGTGACTTCACACTGACTGAAAAGACATGAGGAGAGCTCAATCAGGAAAATGGAACTGCAGCCGCATGAGTTGCCATCAATTTATCACAGTGTTTGCAGAGGGAGAGAAGGAAGGCAAGGAAGACCACGGGAAGTAGATAGAAAGATAATAGTGGTCTCTTACTGTAGAGCACCTTTTCAAATGAACAATTACCCTGTAATTTACACAGAACAAAAACGCATTAATTCCAATACAAGAAGAAGCAATAGCAATAAAAAAAATGCTCAATGTCAGATCTAATTGCCAATCTATTTTCTCAGGTGGATCATTTCACAGCTTAGCTCACAAAGGGCTTCGATCACCAGAGTCCTCAGTCTGGTCAATGGAACAACAAGCAGGGGCCATGTCTAACACTGTCCTCATATACTACTGCTAATAGGTCTAGAATGACCCGAATGAAATACGTATATGCGTAGTCCCATAATGTTAATGCTGTACATTCCTGCAAAATGTTCTCTCTCAGCAAATTTTATTTATTTTCCTACAATATCTAACATTTTACTAACATTAATCAATTCCATAGGTTAGTATTGCTTTTATTTTGTATTTTCTTCAACTTGGAAACTTGCTCTACAAACAAAGTTATTATTATTATTATTATTTATTATTTAGACAACTCAAAGCATTTAGAGTGAGTGAAAGATTATAATCTTGGCTTCCTAAAGGCCCAAACATACTCGGGTGGAACGTATATGGAGGTCCGCCCGGACTTAAAGCGGATGTCCGCAAGCCCTGTGCGCACAAAGCTCAGATTTTACGACCGCGCGGACTCTGCTCTGCGCACCAGTGTCACAAAAGACTGTTCGGTGTGTGTATGTGTGTGTGTGTGTGTGTGTGTGTGTGTGTGTGTGTTTTAGTCATTGGCACTACGTCATCATCACAGTAAAAATCCCCAACAGGTCTTAGTTGGCATTTGTATTTATTATGCGCATTTATGTGTGTGTGTTTGTGCGTCATCTTGTACAGTATGTAGCTTTGTGAGGACCCAAGGTTTAGAGTTTGAGACTGAGGGTGTTTTGGACATTGAGAACATTATTGGCAAATTGGGGACATTTTGATAAGTGGGGGCACTTTTGCAAAGCAGAAATCAGAGCACTATACTACAAAGTATTTTTGACAAGTAAGACTGTATTTGTTGTGTAAGAAAACATTTGGACATTAGGACATTTTGGAAAAAAGAGCAGGCACTTTTTGAAATTGGGGGCTGCTTTTGAAAGCTAAGACATTATGGTTACAAAAAAACATTTTTGGAAAGTGAGAACATAGTTGGAAAAAGAGGACAGTTTCGGGAAGAGGGGACATTTTTGGTGAGTAAGAACATTTTCAGAATGTGAGGGCAGTTATTTCGGAAAAGTATTTTTTTCCAAGGTATTTGTGAAGTGAAAACACTGTCAAAGATATTCTCCAGCCCTCACTTCTTTAAAGGGTTGTTTATGTACCAGACTTGGTTTTAGATAGGGAATACATTGTGTGCCTAAAGGTTCTTAAACATGCCACATATCAAGTGGGCACCATAGACTGTGTAAAGCAAGGGATGTACCACTGTGCCACTGTGACATCACCCATTGGTTTTGAAGCCTTGAGTTTGGCATTTTGGCCATTGTCATGTTGGATTTTTACCCTTTCTTCAACCTCTTGTCAGACTTGAAGAGAGTTACTGCCCCAAGCGAAGGAGTTAAAGTATCTCTGGGTCTTTTTGGCAGCATTAGAAAACAGGATGAAGAGATCAGACACCCGGAAAAAACTCGGAGTAGAGCCGCTGCTTCTTTGTGTCCAAAGGGGCCAGTTGAGTTGGCTCAGGCATCTGATAAGGATGCCTCCTGGGCACCTACCGGGAGTAGACCCAGAACATGCTGGAGGGAGCATGTATCTCATCTGGCCCAGGAATGCCTTGGAATTCCCAGGGACATGTATTTTTCACATCGCGGACTTTTTCACGGACATTTTTACAGGAAACTACAATGCGGAAGTGCGCTCGACGATGGAAGCCCGAATGACTGTGGACATTCCTCGCGGAGTCTGCTCCGCTTATAGTAGCCTGAGTCTGTGAGCACCTTAGCCCTAACAAGTTGTGAGACACAGGGAATGAGCCCCAGTTTCCAGTGAAACAGTCCTGCACTTTGTACACTTTATAATGACTTTTGCACAAGGATATAGAAAGAAAAAAGTTAAAGTGAACATCGTCCATGTCAGCAGTTAATGTGTCTCACATAATCTATCAATAATTCCATCACAAGCTTGTATGTTCTTCAATTATACACTTCCTTGTAAAAAAAAATAAAAACTAGATCATTGTTTAATTCAAGAAGATTAAAACTTTGGTTGTGACCAAATCTGAATGGACAGCCTAGTCACCAGAGGAAAATGATGGCATCGTAGGTTTCATTTGTATCAAAGCTTCTATAGTGACCTGGTATATGGGCTGACTTTGTCTGTTTGAGGTGTCAGGGAAAGTGGATGGTGTGGCACCTGGGCAAGATGTGTGCCAAACTGCAGACCATTATTCAATGACAACAAACAGCGAGTCATCATTGTGTCTTCACCGGGGGGAGTGCCACAAAAAGCATTTTTTTTTTTTTAGTGACATCGCTGCTCTTCCAGCCTGGATTGTGCCGACAAAGCCAGCTAGTTTAAGCCAAAATTAGATCTTTACCTGAATATAACCAAGTGGTTATGTGCTTAAACCTATCCACATGTTCATCACAGCATTGTTGAAATGTAAAGTTTCAATGTATTCACTACGTAATAATGCACAAATGTAACGTATCTATGGTTTGCATAAATGTACAATGCCAAAATTTTGGCAACCGGGTTGGGTAGTTCAGATCCAAATGTTTGCTGGACATTTCCTAGTGTAGTAGGAGGAGACCATGGAGCAGACCTGCAACATGCAGGAGGAATAATTTCATTTCATTTCATCTGGCCTTGGAATCCCTTAGTATTCCAAGTTTAAAGTTTAAGGAGAATTGGAGTGGCTATTGCTAAGCTATAACTGCCACCATGAGTCCATCTTGTATAATCGTCACAGAAAGAACGTCCTTGGAAATGATTGAAAGTTCGCTGGAGAAAACATACCAGGCTAAACCTACAAAAAGCTAGAGACATGTGGAGAGACTCTCAGTACAGTACACACAGAAACTTATATATTTACATTATACACACATACACTGCAGCTCTGCATTGACTATGTGTATAGTAAGACAAGACAATAAAACCATATGAATTATAGAGTCAAACAATCATTATGAATGCACTACTGTAAAGTGTCGACATCGCACACAAACAAGCCTGTTAGACAATAACACAAACAAACAGACGCAGTCAAAAAAAAAGAAAAAAAATATTTATTTATTTGCTATTGTAAAGTTTAGATATTGAACACAAACATCCCAGCTAACCTTGGCAGGAAATCACCAGATAACCATACTGAAATACAGATGGATGTAACTATTATTTATCTCCTGTATAAAGTTTAGATAATGAACAGAAAGAAGGCACAAAGGCCTGCCGAAACAGCAAAACACCCAGAAAGGGACACAGCATGCTGGTTTCTAGCAAAGACAGCACTGTGAGCGAACAGCAGAGCATCAGCTTTGAATGAAGCGCCACACTGTAAGAAACCTGTGAGTCCTTCGGAACTATAAAGACTATTTTTGTTTTCATTTCAACCACATTTCTGCAGGTAAACACACGTCCAGCTGACTGGGTGGCTGTTGCTAGAAAATTGGACAAGACAACAAAGAAGAAGCTCGTGATCAGAGATATTTTTGATGGAGCCCTCTCACTGACTGACTCTCATGATGGAGTGTGCACATGTCTACCCTAATTTTCCTTCAACATGAAAATGTAGCTCAGTCATCACAAGAAACTGTTGGCATTTTATGTTTCTGCAAACCATGAATATGTTAAACACATTTCCTATCTATGCTTTTAACCACTGAAATGTTGCAGTGTAACATACAATGCCAACATTTTTTTTTTCTGGTGATTAGGTTGTGAAAATGACTAACTGTGTGTGTCCAGGTTGCTCAGGGGAAAACGACTAGTGTTCATTTCTTGGCAGTGGTGGTTCTGGCTTGGCTGAGTGCCCTACTGAACACATTCAGCAGTATGCACAGCAGTCTTTTATTCTCCCAAGATCCACAGTGGGAGTTAGCAGCAACAAGGACTGCAGTGTACATGAAGAGCTTGCAACTACAACTTGAGGTGAAATGGAGGAAAGAGAGTATCTGACGCATTGCTATGAGTTTCTTCCATTTTAAGATGAACGTAGCACTTTACCAACTGAGTCATTAAATCCCAATCTAACATGGCCTCTATAAACCTCACGTCAACATTTAAAAATAAGAAATAAATTTAAAATCACTATCTAGCAAATACTTAATAAAACAAACAAAACAACTTGGTCTCAGCTTTACACAGGTATAAATCTAAATAAAACCATGTAATCAATGAGTGTTACATGATGTGCACTGTCAGTTAGTCCTGTGTCCCCAAATTATCTAATCACTGGATGGAAGAATTATTCAGGTCCCTAACTGACACAAAAAGTAGAAACACGAGAGTACAATATAACAAATACTCCAGTATGAGCAAACGTAATGCATTCAAAATGCTGCTGCTAATAATTAAGTGAAAGTATTTCATTATTATAAGCAAAATGCAATATCTTATGTAAAATGAATCCTACTGCAGGAGAATGGTCTATAACTTATATTACTGCATTGACTATTATTGATGTAATAATGTATGAGCAGCATTTAAGTGCTGTAGCTTTGTAGTTTCATTGATTATGTCTCATATTTTAAAACTTTAATTTAACAATTTAAATGTGCAAATTGTGGTAGTACTTTAGCTTCTGAAAATATGTAATGCAGAACAAAGTACAAAATTCCTCCTTAAATATACTTAAGTAAAATGGTATATTAGCATTAAATGGAAATACTCAATAAGGTACAAGTAGTGAAAAGAATTACAGTACACTTGAATAAACAGCCCCTTTCTTTGAGTCTAATACCCTAAGTATATGTTATAAAGAGTACCTTAATAATTACTGCAATAATAATATGTTGAATTTAGGGCTGCTTTACAGAGTACGAAAACAAAAATAAATAAAGAATAAATAAACAAAGCTTAAAAAAAAAGACCCATTGGATCCAAACAACGAAACAGAAATGAGAGAATACAAAAACAAAACCCCAGTTTGACATATAAAGCTGCTCTTGTGTGAGAAAACAGCCAAGCAGAGATTTAGTGGGATTAGTAAATAGAATGTCTTAGATTTCAGTATATGCTTCCAAATAAATTAATTACGACACAGTCGGTGCAGCAATTGTTTTCTATGCCATTTTGATTAAGAAGGCAGCTTTAAATAAAAAGAAAAAAAAGCGCAAAACAAAACCTGCATTCACACTGAAAGCTGACTGCTTCTCCCTTTGCACCACAGTGACACTTCAATCCATTTTCCAGAGCAATACTGTCAGGTGTTTGCTGGCTCGCAGCAAGTTTAGAGTCCCAGTGGTAAGTGAGCTATATAATATAAATAAATGGTGACATTAAGTCCACAGAGCAGACAGTGAAGAACGTCGTCCAAACTTCCTGCAAAGTTCAGTTTGAATTTGAGGAGGTGAGTCAATGAGGCAGGAGGCCATGGCATTCAGAGCCACTGCTGCTATTACTGCTGCTGCTGCTGCTGCTGCAAAGGTCTGTCGATACCACAATGACATTAACTGTGAACGGCAGCGATTCGTCCCATTCCATGTCAGCCCAAATGAGAAAGTGTGTGTTTGTGCATTTATGTGTGAGTAAGTGAGAAAGCTATATTTTACCAACTAATACAGTCTGAATTTCCATCAAAGAATTGGATTTCCCACAGATAGTGAGCCTTCACTGGGAAGGATTGGCCTCCTTGTTAAGAATGAAGCAAGTGTATCTGCTGGTCCTTGTGTTCTGTGTGTGTGTGTGTGTGTGTGTGTGTTTTAGTCATTGGCACCACATCATCATCACAGTAAAAATCCCCAACAGGTCTTAGTTGGCATTTGTATTTATTATGCGCATTTATGTGTGTGTGTTTGTGCGTCATCTTGTACGGTATGTAGCTTTGTGAGGACCCAAGGTTTAGAGTTTGAGACTGAGGGTGTTTTGGACATTGAGAGCATTGTTGGCAAATTGGGGACATTTTGATAAGTGGGGGCACTTTTGCAAAGCAGAAATCAGAGCACTTATACTACAAAGTATTTTTGACAAGTAAGACTGTATTTGTTGTGTAAGAAAACATTTGGACATTAGGACATTTTGGAAAGAGATGGCACTTTTTGAAATTGGGGGCTGCTTTTGAAAGCAGTGGTTACCAAAGAACATTTTTGGAAAGTGAGAACATAGTTGGAAAAAGAGGACAGTTTCGGGAAGAGGGGACATTTTTGGTGAGTAAGAACACTTTCAGAATGTGAGGGCTGTTATTTTGGAAAAGTATTTTTTTCCAAGGTTTTTGTGAAGTGAAAACACTGTCAAAGATATTCTCTAGCCCTCACTTCTTTAAAGGGTTGTTTATGTACCAGGGAATGCATTGTGTGCCTAAAGGTTCTTAAACATGCCACATATCAAGTGGGCACCATAGACTGTGTAAAGCAAGGGATGTACCACTGTTCCACTGTGACATCACCCATTGGTTTGTAGATTCTCCTTTTGAAGCCTTGAGTTTGGCATTTTGGCCATTGCCATGTTGGATTTTTACCGTTTCTTCAACCTCTTGTTGGACTTGAAGAGAGTTACTGCCCCAAGTGAAGGAGTAAAAGTATCTCTGGGTCTTGTTGATAAGCGAGGGTAGAATGGAGAGTGCGATGGACAGGTGGTTTGGTGCGGTGTCAGCAGTGATGCCAGCGTGGCCCTGGACTGTCTCTGAACAAGTAACTGAGCCAGAAAGCAAAGCTCTCGGTTTACTGGTCAATCTACGTTCCAACCTTCACTTATGGTCATGAACTTTGGATAGGTACTAAAAGATAAGATCGCAAATACAGCTGGCCGAAATGAGTTTCCTCCACAGGGCGTCTGAGATTAGCATTAGAAAACAGGATGAAGAGATCAGACATCCAGAAAAAATTCGGAGTAGAGCCGCTGCTTCTTTGCGTCCAAAGGGGCCAGTTGAGGTTGCTCAGGCATCTGATCAGTATGCCTCCTGGGCACGTACATGGAGTAGACCCAGAACATGCTGGAGGGAGTATGTATCTCATCTGGCCTGGGAATGCCTTGGAATTCCCAAGGAGAAGTTGGAAAATATTGCTGGGGAGAGGGCCGTCTGGAATACCTTGCTCAGCCTGCTGTGTTGTGACCTGGCCCTGGATAAACAGATGAAAATGGATAGATTGATATTGGAGATAACCCAGATAGTAGCTGCTAGCTTGGTTAGCACGACACAATTACAGTTATGGTTAACTGTGATAATGCTAATGCTAATTTTGACTAGCAACAAACTGGCTCAAAACTATTAAAACAAAACATACTTAGTGCAAAAACTGAATATGCAACTCATAACATGGTCTTTTTGTACAACCAAATGCTACACAAGACTTAATATGCAACAAAAACAATTAACTATCATGAACTGAAAACAAAAAATAGATGGCTTTGGCTATGCCTGTATCCCACCTGCCACTCAAAGTGGCCATGCCCTTAATTATGCATATGTTTAGGCCTTAATAACATTTAAATGGGTGAGTTCTAAAACAAAAAAAATCATGCCAAAGTTCAATTGTCATGAACAATTTGCTATAGATAAATGGGTGCTGTAAACATGTTAATTTCTGCAGTAAAGTTGGGCACTTTAACATGGGGGGGTCTGTGGAGATTAACAGCCTCAAGTGGCCATTAGAGGAACTGCAGTTTGGCTTCATTTTTCAGGTCGCTGCTCAGTGAGCGTGCAGCCCTTTCCGTAAATGTGCTTTCATGTCTTAATGAACATTAACATAAAGGTGACCCATGCCTGGCTGACACAAAGCCATCACATTAACAGATAAACAAAGCGAACAATGTTTTGTTTTCCATGTTGGAAAAGGACTTGATAATACAGACAAACACATACTTGACCAGTTATAAACTGACAGAAAATTTAATCTATATAATGGTAAAAGTGTGTGTCACAGCACGACCCTGCTGGCTGAGATAAACAGCAAAATCAATAAGAATGTGTTTGTGTGCCCACATAACTATTCATAATTGTTGATAATTGTTTCTTTTTTTATGAGTCTGTGGTGATTTAATGTTTTTTTTCTAAATATAAGCTATTTATACAGTCATATAATCTCACATAAAGTATATTTAAAAAAAAAAGAACCAAAAATGGTCATGAAACCCGAGTCTCATCAGATCATGCATCACTCCAGTGCAACAATTGTCATGATGCCAAAACTAACACAATACAGCCAAGAGTAACTAGTGCCAGACACTAAACACACACAAGGTCTAATGAGATAATCAGGTACAGCTGTGTCAGGTGAACACATCCCAGGAGTGCAGGTGGGGAGGAGGGGAATAAACTAATGATCATTGGCTTGTGTAATATACAGTATGATACAAAATGCCCTTAAAATTGAATCAATAAAGCAGCCTCTAAAATGACAGTAATTTCTTGTCCCAAACACGATGCAGCATTCTGCCAAAAAGGATATTTTCTGTGAGGAGAAATGCTCCTGAGATGATGATGATGATGATGATGATGATGATGATTTAATCCCCCAAAACATTAGAATTAATTTATTTCTACCAGTCCACAATAACCCAGGGAGCTGCACCAGTGATGCTCTTTGATGAATCAGATATTTCACCATACTGTTTCTCCAACAGCAGGCAGGGTGCTCTCTGTTCCCCAGCATGCTGTGATAAAAAACTATTATATCCAACAAGAGCCTGGCCAACAGCTCAGTCTGCCTGTTTTTTATGCAACTCTTTTATTGTACAGTTTTACATTTTTCTAGTGTTGGGCAAAACATGAAGCAGAAAGAGTGAACCTTCAGATCATCAGGACTGAAGTATGCAGTTAGCTGGAGGTCAAGGAGCTTTAGAATAACCAACTATATTCATCCCAGAATGTTCAGAGTGGAAACTGAAGTTTGTGCCACATTCATGTCATACCCTGCTGTTTGTAGTTATAGTCTGTAAAGTGGGACCCGTCAGACTCTTATCTGTAAATACAAGGAAAACATAGAGGGAATTTGTGACAGCTGCGGCATCTGCCACTTGGTAAAAAAACATTCACTTAAGTGTCAACAAACTCATGGCAGAATAGCAAACTGCTGTGTTCCTCACAAGTGGGAGGTAAAATAACAAGTTTCTCTGTGATGGGCAAAAGTGAACAAACCTTTTTGAACGGCTCTTTTAGGCGTCCGGTATGTACCAGGTCAGCCTATTGATCCTCTGAGTGTTTATAAATCCTCGACTTTGCCCACTTGCTGTTACTGTAGGGAACTGCTCGCGCTGCCTGCTACAGTGAACAAGATGGGATTGAGTCTGTTACCAGCCCACCATTTTCCCCTTTAAGGATGGTGGCCTTGTGGGTAACCTGTGACTGTGTGACATGTGTTTTGTTGTATGTGGTGTGGGAAGCAGCTCTCTCTTGGGGGTGTCATGGCGAAGACAGCATGTGGCAACGAGTGAAGATAGCCAGCAGAATAAAGTGTCTAGATAAGCTCAGGGCTTTTGCTTAACCTCACAAGAAGGCCATGTTTATTATTCTTTTATGAAGATTGCAATAAAGCCATTGTTGGTGAACGGCACCGAACACCTCACTATCCGTCATTCAGCGTGTGGTCCAGACCGCTTAAAGCTAGTTACCAGCTAATAATGAGCCAAGCTACATTAATGCTAATTAGCCAACTTGCTCCCAACTACGGTTCAGAGCCAGTAAGCTGTCACGAAAAGGTAACAAATCGGACTTGAATTCAGACTGCCTAGCAGCTACACTCATTGAACGACAAAGAATGAACCGTTCACTAGAGCCGGGAGGTATTTTGCTTGACCAGGAAGAACGAAAAATCAATGCAGTCACATCCTATTTCTGTTTCATCTGTTGAGCTTACCTACATATAAGCATGTTACTTAGAAAATAAAATATATATAATGTGTATAGTTTAGCAAAAGTTTGATGTTTTACTATAGCCTACACCGTAAAACATTATTTTGTATGAATACCCCCTGTTGCTCGGAATACCTGACAAAACATTATATTCCATTAATAGCATCAGAGTGGTCAGCTTGCCACTTAAACAGCTTGCTACGATGTTATCTTGTCTTGGGAAAAAGAATGAATGGAGTTGAGGGAAGACACGAACAGATGTAGAGAAGGATGGTCGTGTTCCTGAGGCGTAAGCTGCAACAATGGTGAGTAAACTTGGTTGTTGTTTGTGAGGTGACAGAAATGTCGTCTTCTCTTGCCTTTCAAATCTCCACAGTAGGGTGTAATTGAGTAAGAAGCAATTAATTCAAAGACCTCCGCTAGCAAGGCCAGTGGTGCATTCATGTGCTCCTGAGACAGTTGTTCTTCCGACTTCAGTGTATTCATGAGCTTTAAGTTTTTATGTGGAAACAACATGGACTCTACAAAGAAGATATGTTGTAATTTTTGCTCAGACCAATTAAACAAGATGTTGATAATGAGGAGGAAACGGATCAGGTGAGTCAGGAAATATGATTGGAAACTCATTTTTCAGATTTTTCTGACCTCACATGAATGTAGCACAATGTTGCGGAGATAACTGGGAGGTCTGCAGTAGAGGGTGACACGGGAATGGATTTTAAGTCCTCCTGTCCCATCCCACTCCCGTGTTGTGTTTCAGTTACAGTAAAAAATAAAAAATAAAAAAAAAATACAGTACATGGATCACACAATACCTATGATAGTTGAATATAAACCCAAATATGACACCTAATGTTGTGTTTTGATGTTTATTGCCTAATTATTTTTACATTCACTCCACCTTGAAGCTGTTCAGAATGATGAACACATTTGATTTCTGATGTGGTCAGACAACACGTCATAAGAACCAGTTCTGAGAGAGAAAAATGTTGTTAAAGTACTGCAGTAAAAGTAGTGTTTGGTTCCTTTGACTGATATTATTATATATGACATCATTAGATATAATAACATCTAATGTAATGTAAAATAACATGTAAAAATATCGAAATAAATAAATAAATAGGCCTACAAAAAAATAGACTGTCAGTCTCTCACTCTCAGGTGTGCAGTTAAGTTGGTCGTATTCGCTTTTTGTTGAGTTGGTTTAAGAACAAACCCGGCACACCGGCTCGTCCAAATTACTGGGCTGCTCTCTGTCATTTGGTTTAAATCCAAAACACTCCCACACAGGGGCCATGGCATTTGGTTCAGGAACAAGTTCCATGTCTTTCTCTCACGCTCAACTGTTTTCTTTTTCTCCGCCTCGTCTCCCCCCTCACGAAGATTGCTGTGTGTGTGTGTGTGTGTGTGTGTGTGTGTGTATCCCATAGCCCCGCCTCCCCGACAGAGACAAAGACACTTGATGACAAGAGCTTTCCCTCCGTTCATTACGCTAATGAACCAACTCACCTGGCTGCCAGACGATGCACAGCAGTGAACACTCTTGTCGTCCAGTCTCTTTGGTGTAACCAGTGTTGCCAACTTAGTGACTTTGTCGCTATATTTAGCGACTTTTCAGACCCCTCTAGCGACTCTTTTTCAAAAAAGCGACTAGCAACAAATCTAGTGACTTTTTCTGATGTTATTGAAGACTTCTGGAGACTCTGTTGTGAGAGCACGTATCATTCTTATTCTTCTCAACGAGCAGCGGATGCTGCCTTGGGCTCCTCTCTCGCCCCAAAGCACTCAAAGCAGCAGTCAGAGCAGGAGATGTTAACCCCTCCACGTCCAGACTGCAAGTGAATCGCGCATGCACGGAACCACCGCTGGCTGATCCAGACCTGGTTTACAGTCAGGGTGGGATGTAAATGTAAAATTTTCTTTGTCTAATATAAATCACCGAAAGAAGGTTCATTTGTAGTTCTAAACATATTCAGGGTGTTTTTTTACTCAGTTTTTGTCTCTCCCACGACGTTATTCCTCTCTCCTACAGCAGCCATTACAATTACATGCATATGGACAATTATGCAAATTAGGCGATGACGTCATTTAGCGACTTCTAGCGACTTTGAGGACAGCCAATAGCTACTTTTCTTACTGAGGGGTTGGCAACAGTGGTTGGAGAGAGACGAGGAAAACAAACACGAATGAATATGGCAATTAATTGCGGCCAGAAAAGTTACTGTCTCCCTTTTAATTTACCGTGCAATTAACCGACTTATCGCATATGCGACAAGCCTAATTATGATTCCCAGTCCCGCCTGCTCCCATTGACTTTTTTTCCCATCCCGTCCTAATCACGTGACGAATAGTGAAACTGATTCCCATCCCGTGGGAGTCCCATGGGAATCACGTGACCCATGGGACTCCCGAAAAAATGTCAGCCTCTAGTCTGCAGTGCTACTTGCCCCAAGACAACACATTCTCACTCCGACCTCGTCACATTGATGTTTGGTCATGGACTTTCCATGTCGACATATGATGTGCAAGGTACCCTGAATGTGTTTGTTGTTGATGTTCTGGGACGCGCTGTCAAATTCAGGCTGTTAATTGTCTGATTTCAAAATACCATCTACAACAAATGCATGTGGTTACATGTGACAATACAAGCACATGGATGAGTTTAGAAAAAAAAGAACAGGGTTTGGCTTCACTATCTTACGAGAAGCGAACACTGGCCTACTGGGTGAAAGTTGCTGGTTGCTGGACCCATCCACCTCGCCTGGTTCCAGACCATAGACCCCGCCCACTCAACTGAGTAGGCTTGCATTACTGGTCTGGCATACTTCAATGAATTTGCGATTTATCTCGTCCAAACGTCCAAACGCTGGACTGGCTAATCTAGCGATTAGCCAGTCAGCGCCACGCTGATGTCAAGCTGTACGCCGGTGGGTAACTGGTGAGGATAGCAACAATGGCGACCGCTACAGATCCTACAGACCACATTAACGATGCTATCGAGGTATTTCACCACTACTCGCGTTAATGGAGGACCAAATTAAGGAAGCTGCTAAACTGGATTTAACGGCGATGCAGCTGGGCGTGCACAACGATGGAGGCATTTTAAATGGGCAGTGTTCGCTTGCACCCCCGATGCATGGATACTAATGACGTCAGATTCTGGGTGAGTTGTTTATCTCTACTGATTGGTTAGGGAAAAAATCAAATTCCTTGTAAATCGCCATCAGTGGAGGCGATGTCAGACTGAAGGTTCTGAGAGCTTCAGTCTGACACTCAGGCTACCATCCACCACCACTGCCACCTGCCCTACTCGGACTTTACCCCTTTAACTGATGCCACAAGTCACTGACTGAGCGCTGGTAATCATTGACCACGGCGTGAGACCGGGCTGCTCAAGACAGGTCAGTGACATTTTTGAAACATCATATTGAGCTTACATAGCCTATATTTACATTCAAGTAGGATGCTGAAACACATCAAAATGAATCTTATCTTATGATGTAAACTTATACACGACTGGTAATGCACTGAAGACAAGTTCTGTGGGGTGGGCGACACTAGCAATCCAACATGTATATACTAACAGAGTGTGTCAGAGAAACTGATGCCATATTTTGCAAAATCTATAAAAACTCAGAAGGTTTCAAAGGTTTAATACATTAACATGTATAAACTCAAGGGAACGTAAACAGAAAAGAATCGGTCAGCCCAACACTAGTGTCTCTCTGCTGAGCCTGCTGGAGCATTTCACTGTCATTCTCCACAATTAGAGTCTTGATTATTTATTGTCTCTCCAACCTAAACCACAACTCGAAGCAGCAGCTGCTCATTTTTTCTTGTCTTGTCACAAAGATGTTTGAGTCTTAATTGGCACTGTCACTCTTCCAACATGGTGCCTTGTCCATCAACACCACTCAGGCATGTCTGACATTCCTCTATACTCAACAGGTGAGCAGCTGAGACAAACACTTAGGCTGATGGTTCGCTCCAGGCTTCCTTTTCCTCTGCCTGTCCTGCGTCGTGCATCATTTAAAGTCATCTGCAATATCGTCTCCAGTGTTTAAGGTTTGTTTACACCATATGGCATTACAATGACTGCCGGGTGTGTGACGGAAAAGATTATTTCTTCTCTGAAGATGTTTAGATGGCTGCTTGACAGCCAACTGTGCACTAGAGAGCGTAAGAGATAAATAGAGAGGTGGGGAGGGATAAATATGCAAAGAAACAGATGGATGGATAGAACATAAGAGAGGAGAAAATGGGGTGTTGTCAGTAGTATAATGAAACACAGCTGCAGAAAGATTTGTATTTAAGTCATAGTACAGGCACTAAAAAAATACGAAACTCTGAATTAACTCTTAACTCTAAAAACAGCAAAGACGTTCTTTACCAGAGAACTGAGTCAAGTGTGACGTTGTGGTCTATTGGGCCATTGTTACATGACTGGAAAGCAAAATGAAGAAGTTTTTCCAGAACATGTGGGAACCCCACTGCGGTTTTAATTTTTCAGTATTGACAGTCTGATACTCAGTTTATACCCTGGAAAACATTTGAGTCAGTGGAAGGAATTTCTGTGCAATTCACCACCTCAACCAGTGGATCCAAATAACCCCTGCTGCAACAAAGCTTGTGCTGTCATTAGCATTAGCCTCACAGACACATAAATAGAGTGCACTTCTATTTCACTTCAAAATACCTTAACAGAAATACATAGTGCTTTCAAGAAGCCTGAATACATCTACTGCTTTGACTTTGATCACTTTATTTTTATCTGTTTTTTTTGTGTGTACCCAGCTTCATGTAAATACTAAACTATGGGATCCACATTTAATGAAGCAAAACATATAGTTAAACCACATTACTGAAATGAAGAGCATTAGCCTCTAATAATCCGTTTTCTTGGTCCTTGAAATTATAAACCAAATGAATGTGATTGTGTTGCTGCCACAGTGATCATATACTCTACAGTTTAGTAGTATTGTATTAGCATCACAATAACACACAATAATTTCTCACTACAGAGAAAGTCAATAATGCTAATAATTGAAGTAAAGACAAATGTTTCAGGTAGAAACATGTATTCACAAAGAATAAATAAAAAACAGCAAGAATTTTGGGAGCATCTAAATAATGTTAAAAAGGTTAATATAACTCTTTAAGCTAGGTCTACAAACCAGTGACTCCAGGCTAGCTCTGTACACTGCCAATTTACCAGGCAATAACACAACACATGGCTGAAGAGCAGAGGCTGAGGCAGCTCAGTGTGTTTGTGCTCAGCAAAGAACTGACAGTCAGAATTGTATCTTAATCTGTTTAACTGTAGATCAGGGACTGCAGCAGCCTTTATGTGTGTGAACTGTGATTATGTTTACATACACCAAATATTTTGGCTTTTGCCTTATTTTGAAGTAGACATCATTCCAGAGGTGGGTCACACATGCAAAACATAAGCAAGTCTCAAGTCATAATCTTCAAGTCCAAGTAGGAACAGGAGGTCAAGAAAAAAAGGCACTGGGGAAACTATCTCATGGCGCAGATACACAGATAGTGAAGTTATGTTGGGACAGCAGGCATGAACAGTCGTCACACACTGTGTATCAAAACCTTGTACAAATAAGGCGAGAGCCTGAGCACAAAAAGCTAGCAGCGCATGTATCAGATCTCTCAGTGGTGACTGTGTGCGTAACAGCCTGGAGCTGACAGTGTGTCGCTGGTTGCCAAGCACGTTCAATACTAACTGAGTTACTGAAAACTTAACTCACTTGTATCATGCAGATAGAACTGAATAAAAGCAAGCTCGTGATGCTGCTGTACATACTGCCATTCCTCCGAGGAGAGCTGCGGACAGCAGGAAGTGGTATGGTGTGGGTATGAAGGTCAGCCGGTAGGTCCTACCCTATTGCGATATCATCATATTTAAAAAACAAAGAATAACTTCTCGATATCTAAAAAAATCTAAATATTAAATCAAAAAAAGTAATCTGTCTTAGGTCAAAGTCAAGTCTCATGTCATGAATACCAAGTCAGAGTCAAATGGAGTCTTTAATCAGTGTTAGTCAAGCAGGTCTCAAGTCCTCCAATTTAAGACTAAAGTCAGAGTCCAGTCAAGTCATGTGACTCGAGTCCCCCACCTCTGCAATAGTCCTACTAAGCTGTACATGCAGTTGTGCATACTCCAATTAATATACTCTAACATGTCATCTATCATAAAAAAAGAGGAACAGCTGGAGCCGCTTGTCATTTTGCTTCATGTATCAAATAAGGATTTTTTAAAAGTTTTTAAATGGTAATGGATATACTGGACCATGTGAACACAGCTTCCTTCTGTCATTACTTCAACCACCTTCTTGAAAAAGATTGTGTTGTGATATTTGCACATAATAAAAACCTGTTGATATCCAAGTCTATAATAATATTTATTGGGCATGCATGTTTACACCAGCCACCAGATGATGAGTTGTGCTGTGTCTCAAATCGCATACTTCTGTACTTGCACTTAATATTTTGAGTGCATAAGTGCGTTCACACTGAGAAGTATGTAAAAATGCAGTGCACTATGAGTACCTGGATGTTGCACTCAAAACGGTCAAGACGTTGAGTGTGTAACTATGGACACTTCTCGTCCGCAATGGTTGCCGTCTTGGCTACATAGCAAAAGGGGAGGGACCACTTTTCAAACTGGAAATAGCGGCCAAGGACTGTGCGGCCGTGAACGTTGCTGCATTGTACAAATACATGTGTTTTTTGCACTAAGCACCACTATACTGTTGTCGAGTATAAGTCAGCAGTATGTTTATTGGGTTAATTTAGCAGTCTGTAATGATTTGGTACTGCGAATGATAACGCAAATGGTAATGCTAGTTTGCGAACTAGCTTATTTGCGGCCATCATTTCCAGTGAGTGCACAACGGGCGTGTTTTGGTTTGAGACCATTTTTCAGATTTACGTTGAAGATATTTGACATTTTTATACACAAAAGGTTTATTTTTGTCATATTTTGGTCAGAAATGTGTTTCAGTCTGTCAGTGAGCCCTTCTCCTTCTCCAAGGTAATCCATCCACCTAACAGGTAAGGCATATCAAGATTACTTAATCATTACTACACAGGTGTGCTTTGGGATGGTCACAATAAAAGGCCACTCTAAAATGTCAGTCTTTTTTTATGTAATGGTTAAGCTGTACTTGTGAGTTTGACTTGTGTTGGACTGAAAGAAACATTGTTTCTTAACCTACTTTGTAAAAAGTAATTTGTGGATAAATATCACCCATCTTGGCCATACTGGATCTTTTAATGCTCATTACAGCTGCTGCCTACTGATTTTCTAATGAGTAAATCAGACTCCCTGCAGTGTTTTCTGCAGCAATAAACCTAATTTCTCAAGGTCAACACAAAATAGGGAGGCCTTGTATTTACATACACAAACAAGCGTATGAAACATTTTCAAAGATGTGGAGTACAAATCCAACAGAAGAAGTAAGTGAGAAGGAGGGAAATGTTACGTTTTAACCCTGAAGGAGCGGACTGAGCTTTATTGTCTGTTTTTCTGCAACACTTTGCTGCAAATGGTTTGAAATGGAGCCCATGTAAAAGGATCAGCTTTTACTGCATCGCTCTGACTCTATCCCCCAGAGCAAGTCTTTGGGAAAGTTTACAGTCATTTACTTTGGGACTTCACACTCTGCAGGCTTGTGTTTGACCAGCCACTGATGTTCAGTCACACTGATTCAAGCACATGGACTTATTGGGGAGAAGTAACACTGTTCAGGAAGTAAATTAGACCAGGTTCCTTTGCTCAAAATGTGGGTAAAGTTTCTGAGTAACTCAAAGTGTTCCTGGCAAAGTTTATATTGTTGAAAACCCCCCAAAAGACAACTAATGTTTCACTTTCATGTGTGTATCTGCTGCCATGTGCTGATCTCAAAGCTAACACAACCAAACCTTAGTTTAACAACCCAATCGCAAGAAAACATGTTGGCATTGTACGTTTCTGCAAACCATGGCTATGTTGCATAGATACATTTCTATGTAGCAGATACGTTGACACAATATATTTCTTTACTTTTTGGCAGCACTGTGGTTATTGTGTGGTTATGTTTAGGCATGAAAACCACTTGGTTATAGTTAGGAGGAGATCAGATTTTGGCTTAACATGTCCAATTTTGGGGCACAATCCCGGCAGCCAAACAGTGACTGGTTGCTGAGCAGTTTTGTTGTATGTAGGTCTTGCACAGTGGTCTGCAGCATGCCCATGTAACTAAAGCAAACTATTGTCATGGCATAAAGGTTAAGTTTGTTGAATTAATAAACAATCCTGGTAAAAATGTGGACAGTTTGCAGCTGTGATGCTCATTTTAAGGGTTTAGTGAAAGATATGAGCAGGATATTGTGGCTTTTTTGATATGACCACGAGATACCAGTCAGGACTTTTAATAACTACACTAAGGAGCTTTCATTTTCCTAAAATTTCTTCACTGTGTGCATTTCAGTTTGTGTAGTTCTGCACCAAATTGCCTCATTTATGTGTGTGAAAGCACGTGTTATCACATCTCTGTCATATAGCGCCAACACATTGACCAGAGGTTTCTTGATTGCCTATTCATTCAGTCAGTCTCCCATTAGCCTGATGATGCTGTTAATGTGGCCCCTGCTGCTTCACGTTGAATTAAACACATTCCCATTAGTTCTGGATGAAGTGGTGCAGCAATTGATGGTAATTTTATCAACACACTCCACTTTTCTATCACAGTCTCCGCTAACTTCTGTTTCCATAAACTGTTCATCTGCATTTAACAACATATCTCCAGATTTCAATCAGACTGTTCTCTCATCTATGGTTCTTTACTTCTCTATGTGTATGCATTGATTTTCTTTTGCTGTACATTTGATTTTGATGGGAATCACCAAGTAAGGGAGGAAGAATGTTTTGCACAAATTTAGTCTAGTTTTTATAAATGGAAAAAATACATACATAAATAAACAAAAAGGATTGCATGTGAAGTCAAGTTCATTTTTTTGGCTTTAAATACCCAGTTAAGGCGGCACAATCCCCACTATAAAAGCAGTGAAAACAACCCCTTTAATGGCACAATCACCAAGTCTGTGCCTAAAAAGCTGCTGAAAACACAGCAGTGACTCACTAAATCAGAAACGGTTTTGTTTATTGGTCTCAATCAGTGGTCTGCAGCTTGGCAGGCGTCTTGCAGGTGTCACCCCATCCACCATCCCCTCCACCTCCTGATGAGAAAGTCAGCTCATAAACTATGTCACTTTAGAATCATTGATATCATACATATAAAACAGGCAAATGTAACATTTGTGGTTTGCAGAAATGTACAATACCAACATTGTATTCTGGCAACTGGGCTGTTGACCTCTGACCTTTTCCTACAGACTGATGCTGCACTGAATGAAGTCTCTCAATCTGAAACTGACAAACTCAACTCACAGAGTTTGCAACACCTGTTCTTTCTCTTATTGTTCTCTTTTGTTCTCTCCTGCCTTTGTGCTCTGTACAGCAGAAAGGTGTGAAAAACCTTTGGGCATGTTGTTGCATCAACTTACATTTACTTATTAAGTGTTAACAGCCTCTCTCTTTGCTGCAAGAATGCATTTCACCACCTATAAATATAGAACTAGCACACGTGTGTGAGCCCAGTTGGCAAGTGTCTGACACATACATACACACATTGCGACAAACAGTCAGGAGAAGTAATCACCTCACTCTGCTGAATCTCTCAGTCTGTGGGACTGAAAATTAGATATACGCAAACACAAATACCTGTTGGTCTTACTGTATGAAATACAGTAAGGCTTTAAATTAATGTTAAGGTTTGGCCAATGCTGTGGCCCAAATGTAAGTCTGAGATGGTGAGTGGTGAGGGCATTTAGCTGAAGGGAAGCCAGTGAAATGCCCGACATCACCCAGATTGTTAGCCACCACAGCTAGCTTCGGTCCTAGCTAAAATATCTAGTCAAAATACTCCAGCGTCTCCCTGTCATGCTGCAGCTGTGGTAGAGGCTCCATGTCCTCTGACCAGCCAGCAGACTGTGAAAGCGGGTAGGCTGCCATTGTGTCATCATTGAGAGATGTGCTGTGCAACCCTGTGCCCTGAGAAAATCCACCATATCCACAACCAGGGCTGTCCTCTTAATGGTGCTGCCAGGATGCTAACATACTGCCAGATGTCTGGAAGAGGGGGCACGATGGACCATGAAAACCCTCATGGAGATGACTTGCTGGCTTGGGTGGGAGTGGGAGGGCAGAGGGAGCCCAGTACAGCCTGCTGTGGACAGACATTGCCAGTGGGAAGTACCAGTGGAGAGATGTCCATGTTGAACTCCTGTGGGAAGCTGATGTCCTGGACACCAATGAGATCTTGTCATCATCTCCAAACAAAGCTGTGGTCTCAGTGGGGATGACTGGAGGCAGCAGCGGAGAGTTATTGAGTGTGGTTGAAGCAGGGGGGTCTACACCATCAGCCTTAAGCTCCAGCTCAGTTTCATCGAGCAAAGCATCACGTTGAAGCGTCTGAAGTGATCCCACCGCTGCTGGTGTCTGAACTTGCAGACTGGTTGCTGCAGTTTGTCAAGGATGACCGGGACTGTGGCTCCAGGAAAGCAGTGAGCTGTGACATTGAAAAAATGAATATTCCTGATGATGCTGTCTCCAAACAACACGGTGGAAGGAGGGGAAAAGAGGACGAAGAGGAACAGGATGGGGATTGGGGGACTCACGTGAGGCAGGTGGACGGTCCATGCTGCGTGAACAGGGGGACAGGAGCTGCGGCGACTCAGCGGTCCCGGCCCCGGCAGGAGCAGTGCCAACCCGGCTGTGGGAGAGGAGTCCCCCGGAACGTCTTCGTATAGCCTCCTTTAGGAGCCTCCAGTCAGTGGGGAAGGAGCCACGGCGGCAGCGTCTGCAGTGCCAGCATCTGGAACTCCGTCCGATGCCAAGGCGCTGTAGCGGTTTGACAGGCTGAGGCGCGGAGGTGAGGCAGCACAGCCAGGGGGCTCTCTTACCCCTGCCGACCACCTCCACCCAGGACCACCGGCAACTCTGTGTTGTGCTGGAGGACAGTGGAGGCCAAGCTCTGGGATCCCAGTGCACCGTGTCCTGAAGGGGAACTGCCCATTGGTTCGACAGCCCATTGGTTCGACAGCCCATTGTTCCGACCATATTAAACCCATTGTTCCGAAGTCCGTTCCGAAATCATCATGATGCCCTGTGATTAAGGTCTGGTTAGGTTTAGGCACAAAAACCACTTGGTTAGGGTCAGGAAAAGATCATGGTGTGGGTTAAAATGAAAAAGAAAGTGACAAACACATAAGCCGTGAGCCTGCTCCGCCTCAAGCCGGTCGCGGCGCGCCATACGCCCGCCGCGAGCCGTTCAGCACCGCGGACAGTCGGACTAATGGGATGTCGAACCAATGGGCTGTCGAACCAATGACATGGACCTGTCCTGAAGGGCCGCCGTGAGTGAGGCGATCTGGAGCGACTGTTCATGAGCCACCTCCTGGAGGGTGGTCAGCAAGGATGATTTGTTGTTTAGCTCACCAGAGAGCCGGCGAATGTCCTCTTTCAGGTCAGAAATCTTTTTGTCTGCTTTTACAAGCTGGGGGTCCACATCAGCGTGCATAGATGTAGCCATAGATGTAGGCTATCGCTGTGCTGTCAGCTGGCAAAGTTTTCCCACCTGTCAAGCAGGCCGTGTCTGGCTGTTAAAACCCCTATTGCTTGGACATCCAGTGATTAAAATAATGTCCAATTAAAAGAGATGAATAAAAACAAAAATAAAACAACTGATATCCAAGCAGATAGCTTAAAAGTAACTCCAAAGCTAAAATAAATCAGTTTAAAATCGTGGGTTAAAGTTAGCTAGCTCAGGACCACTGACTCCTGTCTGACTGCTGAGCGTGGCCACTTCCTGTGTCCTGCAAATAACACCTGACATCAGTATGTCACTCTCTCTCCTCTCCTCCTCCTTAATAGCTACTGTTCTCTGTCCCTCTGCTCTTTTCTCAGCCCTTGTTGTGTCTTTGTCTCATTGTCTTGCCAAGAAAAACCAATAGCAAAGCAGCAATCAGAATTAAGTAAAGGTTTGGTTTGGTGATATCTTTATTTCCAGCCTTATGACATGCTTCTGTGTGTAACTTTTTGACATGCATCACATATTAAGTTTCAGACATTTGCCTTCCAAAAAGTTATAATGTGTAGATTTTCAGTGCAACGGCCTGATTTCTGCTTTATATTTTAATATGCCTCACTCTGTTTCCATTCTGTGTCTCACTCTGTTTTCCACTGAAGTTTGTCTTGTTTTGAGTTGTGGTTCTGGGACACACATGGCCCAGTAATTCTAATGTTTCTATTTGCATATTCTAATTTTACATTTTCAGAGTTTTTGGACCATTTTGTTCTCTATTGGGATCAGTATCTCAAAAATCATATTCATGTATAATGGACTTTGCACTGTTGTCTTATGTCTCGTGTACACTCCGGCGTCATGACCCTTCTTCTGATATGTATGATAATGATTTCTTAACCAACATCAATTAGTCAATGTCTTCACATTCAACTAGGTTATTTAAGGGCACCAAATCTGGTTGAAATGCCTGCTTTGTTCCCCTTCTATTACACTTTTAAACATTTACTACTTTCATTTTGGTTTTTGCTCCCAAACTCAAAGTTGCATTTCACCATAGGTACATTTTTAAATCAGCAAAAACCTTCAGGCAGTACTTAATGTTACTCTCATACTCTCTTTGTGTTGCCCACATTGGAATGGGAGCTGGTTTATTCATGGAGACAAGGAAACTCAATCTATTGATGTCAAACGTTAGTATAAACAACTAAACCTGAAGTAAAGCTCAACTAGCATACAGCTCGTAGCTCAACTCACCTGTCCATTATCCACTTTTGATATCTGCTTCCCCCCGATCTTCTTCTTTGCTGTTATTTTTCTGACAGGAATATTATTTAAATGCTTTCTGGCAACATGCAGTGTGTGTATGTGTATGTGTGTGTGTATTTATCTTCAGTTTGTGTGTGTTGATGTGTTTATTTTGGGTCTAATGACATGTTCTCTCCTGTGTCCTCATTAGTAGTTATCACAGTGCTGTCATGTCAAGCAATGACAGCTTCCAACCAGAAACCTCCCACTGGCTCTGAGAGCACATGCATACACTTCACGCGCACGCACACACACACACACACACACACACACACACACACACACACACACACACACACACAATGCCCCCCTCCTTCTGGTTTCATTCTCTTCCATATGCACACACATCAAACATACACTCATCAGATCCATTGTCTCCTTTTTTACATTTATACTACACAACCTTGTTTGTCACTGGGGATCTGAACCAGTCTCCAAGATAAGGAAAAATAAACATAATTCAAGCCTCTACTACTTAGCCTTTAGCTTACGGCACAACAAAGACTTCTGATTGTATTTAGCCCCAATTAATCCATCAGACAGACATTAAGAGGATCAGGGTGGTTGTGCAGTTTGTAGTTAGCGCTCATGATATTTCTTCCCAGCAGTCCCTTGTGAAAATCTGGCAACTTTATGCATAATTAGGTCTGGAAATGGGAAATAAATGATTTCTGTTATGAAAATGGATATCAACAGCTGGAGGAAAAAGTAACTCAATTTTGTACAATGTGACAAAAACAAATATTAAACACAGAAACCATGTGTGTAGGTGTAAAGAACTGTGCAAACAATCACCAGAAAATGTGTTGGCATTGTACGCATCTGTTAACCACAGATATGTTACATTTGCACATTATTGTGTAGCGTTGGTAGTTGGTGATACAATACCCACTCGAAATGCCACCAGTGTTTTGCTAAAAAAAAACAACCAGTTTTGTTGTTTGTTGGTCTCAAACAGGAGTTGGCAGCCATCTCATCTAGGCACATGCACACGTGTCACAAACCCACCTTAAGAAAGCATTGATGTCTCAGTTAAAAAAATAACTGCTTTTTGTGGCACTGTCCCTGCTTGGAAAAAAAAAAAAGCTGTGGGTCGCTATAAAACACCCACGTTTGCTGCCTAAAAAGCATGTGGAAACATAGTGATGACTTGCTAAATCACTAATGGTTTCGTTGTTTGTTGGTCTCGAAGAGTGGTCTGCAACTTGGCTGAGTGACACATCATCCACCATCCCGTCCACCTCGACATGACAAAGTCAGCTTGTACAGTATACTATGTTACTTGAGGAAAACATGCAAATGTAACGTGTTTGTGGTTTGCAGTATAAGTATAAGTATAAGATGCCAAAATTTTATTCTGGCTGCTGAGCTGACTCTGCAGTGCAAACCAATTGGTTCCTCATCAAAATGTAAATATTTTATATCGACTTAGAAACATTTAGGACCCTTTATTTGAAGCAGTGTAATGACAAGCACAAATTTGCTTGCCTACCTGTGAGCCATTTTGGTACTCAGAGGAAAGAGAGGCGTAAACAGGTGTGAGGTTCATTTAAATAAGGCTCTGCACATCAACATGCTTTTAATGCAGTAGTTGGAGCAGTGTGGCACAGAGGAAGAAGATATATCAGTCTCTGAAACACAAAATGCTTGTTAGTAGGAACAAGTCATTCTTTGCTGATACTTGCTGATTTTTTCTAACTGTCAGCAACAAACCTCATTATAAACAGACTGTTTAGTACTGAGAGTCAGTGTTACTGTGTGTCAAGCTTTCATCTCATCACACATTCAGTCTGTAACAATATCAGTACACATGTAGCTTGTGTCACAGTCAGACCCTTGACAGTGTTGAATAAAAGGTCAGACGGGATGTTACAGCAGTCACATCTAAATGATGTGAAAATACAGGCTCAGTCAGCCAAGGATGACACAAACAAACAAACACTTTCAGTGCATGAGGCACATGATCTGTACATAATGTCACATACATTATGGCAGGGTGTCACTGTTACCATGTGTACATGCTTGTTGAATATGTATAGCTGTCAGTCTGCTTGCAGAGACTATACATCACATGTATTATTTCTGCACTTACATCATAGTGGACTTAGATTGCTGTTAGCTCAGTTATCTATTCAGTTAAATGCACTCTAACAGATTATAATATAGTACTTATACAGAATAGTTATATATGACCATATTTTGAAATTTCCACATAATGAAGACATATGAAGTAAAAAACACAAACATGTATATATACATGTTTGTGTTTTTTACTTCATATATATATATAATATATATATATTATATTGTATATGTAACGGGTGAATGTAGTAGTCTGGTGAATTTCACCAAATCAGCTTTTTTTTTCTTTATAAGAACTTTTATTTTGTTTATAGTCTCCTGTCTGTACGTGTGCATTTCCGGTGTATGTGAGTGAGCGTGATGACGTAGGCACGCTGTGCGCACTCTGGCCACAGTCCTGCTTTACATGGCTAGAGGAGAGCAGAGCTCGGCAAGACACGGTGGTCGCACTACTCACCCTGTCTTTCTGTTGTATCACAGTATGAGAGTAACGAACTGGAGACCCACTTCTGCCTCACGTCTGATCATTTACACAACCCAGAACACAACGCAGAGTAACACGGGTTACATATATACAGTACAGGCCAAAAGTTTGGACACACCTTCTCATTCAATGCGTTTTCTTTATTTTCATGACTATTTACATTGTAGATTCTCACTGAAGGCATCAAAACTATGAATGAACACATGTGGAGTTATGTACTTAACAAAAAAAGGTGAAATAACTGAAAACATGTTTTATATTCTAGTTTCTTCAAAATAGCCACCCTTTGCTCTGATTACTGCTTTGCACACTCTTGGCATTCTCTCCATGAGCTTCAAGAGGTAGTCACCTGAAATGGTTTTCCAACAGTCTTGAAGGAGTTCCCAGAGGTGTTTAGCACTTGTTGGCCCCTTTGCCTTCACTCTGCGGTCCAGCTCACCCCAAACCATCTGGATTGGGTTCAGGTCCGGTGACTGTGGAGGCCAGGTCATCTGCCGCAGCACTCCATCACTCTCCTTCTTGGTCAAATAGCCCTTACACAGCCTGGAGGTGTGTTTGGGGTCATTGTCCTGTTGAAAAATAAATGATCGTCCAACTAAACACAAACCGGATGGGATGGCATGTCGCTGCAGGATGCTGTGGTAGCCATGCTGGTTCAGTGTGCCTTCAATTTTGAATAAATCCCCAACAGTGTCACCAGCAAAACACCCCCACACCATCACACCTCCTCCTCCATGCTTCACAGTGGGAACCAGGCATGTGGAATCCATCCGTTCACCTTTTCTACGTCTCACAAAGACACGGCGGTTGGAACCAAAGATCTCAAATTTGGACTCATCAGACCAAAGCACAGATTTCCACTGGTCTAATGTCCATTCCTTGTGTTTCTTGGCCCAAACAAATCTCTTCTGCTTGTTGCCTCTCCTTAGCAGTGGTTTCCTAGCAGCTATTTGACCATGAAGGCCTGATTGGCGCAGTCTCCTCTTAACAGTTGTTCTAGAGATGGGTCTGCTGCTAGAACTCTGTGTGGCATTCATCTGGTCTCTGATCTGAGCTGCTGTTAACTTGCCATTTCTGAGGCTGGTGACTCGGATGAACTTATCCTCAGAAGCAAAGGTGACTCTTGGTCTTCCTTTCCTGGGTCGGTCCTCATGTGTGCCAGTTTCGTTGTAGCGCTTGATGGTTTTTGCGACTCCACTTAGGGACACATTTAAAGTTTTTGCAATTTTCCGGACTGACTGACCTTCATTTCTTAAAGTAATGATGGCCACTCGTTTTTCTATAGTTAGCTGATTGGTTCTTGCCATAATATGAATTTTAACAGTTGTCCAATAGGGCTGTCGGCTGTGTATTAACCTGACTTCTGCACAACACAACTGATGGTCCCAACCCCATTGATAAAGCAAGAAATTCCACTAATTAACCCTGATAAGGCACACCTGTGAAGTGGAAACCATTTCAGGTGACTACCTCTTGAAGCTCATGGAGAGAATGCCAAGAGTGTGCAAAGCAGTAATCAGAGCAAAGGGTGGCTATTTTGAAGAAACTAGAATATAAAACATTTTTTCAGTTATTTCACCTTTTTTTGTTAAGTACATAACTCCACATGTGTTCATTCATAGTTTTGATGCCTTCAGTGAGAATCTACAATGTAAATAGTCATGAAAATAAAGAAAACGCATTGAATGAGAAGGTGTGTCCAAACTTTTGGCCTGTACTGTATGTACCAACTATTTATGTTTTGTTTTATAAAATCCATTATATATATATATTGTGTGTGTGTGTGTGTGTGTGTGTCTGTGTCTGTGTTTTTGTTTGGTACACATATCCGCCCTAACTATATCATATATCAATATATATGTTATGATATGTTTATATTATATTTATTAAGCATATAGAATTTTTATATTAACGATCTTTTTTTCATAAGATTGTATTTAGAAATTAAATTTAAATAGCCAACATATATGGTAGTAACAAATTATACCATATAAAATTCATCATATAGATATTTTTAATATATGTACACATTTTGAATTTTCACATGAAGTAAGAATATATATACATATGTCCTTTTCTTTTCTTAAGATATTTTTATGGGCATTTTTTGCCTTTAATTGATAGGATAGTGAAGTGTGAAGGGGGAGAGAGAGAGGGAGTGACATGCAGCAAAGGGCCACAGGCTGGAGTCGAACCTGGGCCGCTGCGGCAACAGCCTTGTACATGGGGCGCCTGCTCTACCACTAAGCCACCGACGCCCCACATATGTCCTTACTATGGGTATATTTATGGGTACATTCATATATGGAGAGGATGTATGTATGTGATAATAATACTGCCTTATCGGTAACATAAATGGCAACTTCTATCTTTACTTGCCTACTTGTTCCACATACAGTGTCATACATTACCATTCCATATACAGAGTACTTGATGTCTGAGCAATTCCACGGCCCCATACAGTCCATAGTCGGGCACATAACCCTCTGTAAAGCTGCCCCATGTCATTTTTATGTGAATTTAACAAACAAGATATAACACATTAATTTGAGAGCTTTAGAGGTGTTGGTTGGTTGATTTTGTGACCATTGGAAAGAGTCAGACTGTGTCCTCCTGTTTCCAGTGTTAACTGGCCAACAAGATAATACATTTCTGTCGTAGCCCTGATTTAAAACCTATTTACAGACGGCATCATGAATATATAATGTCCATAATAATCATTCACATACAAGGCATACAGACAGGATGACAGCTTGGCTATAAAGCTCTCAATAGTTTATACACTATTGTTTTATTGGGATGAGGCTAAAGTACTGGTTACTCCAGTACAGCTGCTCAGGATCCAGCAGCAGACCTGTGGCTGTGCTGGCAGCTCATCTGCAGGCATGCACATGTGTAACTGCATGAAAATGAGGCAGGACAGTCCTGAAAAAAAGCAGTGAAAACCCATTAATATGGGCTGAGAGTGAGCTGGTTTCAGCATGAGCAACACACAGGACACGCATGAATAAATCTGCTTTTTTACAATGCTGACATGTACCAAAGCATGGCAGCTGAGAGCATTTATCCTCAAATACTGTGTGATTGTATGTGACATGTATGTCTGGTGCCTGTATTCACCTGAGGCACAGCCATGTTTATAGCACACATAGTCTACAGTATGTGTATCTCAGGAGCATTGTGCCACGATATCTCTGCATGCACCCTCTGTGACTTTACATACTACAGTACACGCTGGAGGCGCATACAGTGTAACTGAGCCTCAGTGGTCAGATATGTTATTCTTGTTCTGCTTGACAGTTTAGCTTGAGCAGATTTAGCGTTCATTCCCCCCATGGCTTCACAGTGAGTTTCATCATCTGACCTGATGAGGCAACACATGGAGATACTTAGCTCTTCAGAGGGAGAAATGATTGTGCATCTCCCTTTAGAGATGATTCCATTTTAAAATGTGAGAATTTGTACATGATTCACAGTGTTAGGAAGACAGTTCTTCTGCACATTGTTAAGCTAACTGACTTTAACATGAATGAAACAAAGTCTAAATACCTCACAGATATCTTATGTTTACCAACGCACACAGATTATTTAAAATCTTGATAGTTGGGGTGGAGCATGTACTGAAACACTGTGTTAATACAGGACAGCACAACTAATATCATGTCAATTGCCAACCCTCAAAATACTGGGAAAATGCAATACCTCTCAGAAAATCTCATGTCACTGTGCGGAAAAGAAACAAACAAATTACTTGCTAAAAACATGCTGGGCTCTAGTTTCCCGGCGTAGCGCAGGGTGGCACAGGGTGGCGAACCCCGCGAAGAGCTAGTTTCGAGCAGTGCAACCCAAGGTGCGCTCACTTTGGTAGTTTGGCAGAAAGAGGTGCACTCAGATGGGAGTGGCGGCGCAGCAGGGGGAGGTGTCGACAGATCCAGCTTGGCACAGTGACAGTTTCGTGCCAAAAGGCTTCGCTGAAGGTACACTAACAGCTCGCCAGCTGAAACCAGGTCTACTGTCAGCGCAGGTGGAGCGCAGCCAGTGTAAGCCGAAGTTTGGCTGACCGGCGGACAGTGCGCACACGTCACCAAAACCTCACAGGCAGGTTTCTAGAATATCAGGCACATTAACGATGCAATAAATACCCACAAAAAACACTATTCAATGCAACTATCTGCAATCAGCACATAAATGTATCTCTATATCGACTGTCCCGTCACATCTGATGTCAGATCAAACAGGATTAGCACCGTTTGGCACATTTGGCACGTTTGGCACGCGTAATGGAAACCCAACCTGATTTGATTAACACAGCTGCAAACTAATGAGTTCACATCCCTCTCAGCCAACCACAAACAGCCACAGCATCAGATAGGGAGTATATATTCAGCATCTGTCATCCTAGAAAAGTCAAAAGAAAAGAAACAGAGTGAGACTGCGAGAGAGAAAGAGAGAGCGCACGGGCACGCGAGAGAAATGCAACATTGATTTACAATTGTGGTGACCTCCTCCCAGGCTACCTTTGCATCATCAGCCCGTGGAGGTCTGCTCGCAGTTCCGTATATTCCGACACTGCGAGCTTGGACCTCCCGGACCAAAACATCAGTTTCCTCCTGGGAGAAGTTTGGCCGTCTGATGCTGCTGCTCTCTTCTGCCATGGCAAATTGAGTAAACTCTTATTTAAGGGCGAGGAGAGGGGCTCATTTGATTGGTGTGATGTGTGTAAAACCCACTCCATGCCTTCTCTCCTCCCTCTTTCCGACTTGTGCAGGTAGGAGGGACGAAGGTGGGAAAGAGGAGTAGCTGCGCCAGGCGCACGGTGTGCCAAACTTACAAAATCCGCCTGGCCACACCCAGACCAGTGTGGACCGGGCGCAGCGGGGGCGCGAAACTAGAGCCCGTAGTGAAAAAGGGCAAAGAAAAGTATGCATAACTTACTCTCATAACTCGCTGAAACCTTGATGAACTGGCAACCCAGTCGCTACAAAAAATGTTGGCATTGTGTGTTTCTGGAAACCACAGATACATTGCATTTGTACATTATTGTGTATATGTATTATATATATTATTAGGATACATTGACACTTTACATTTCAACAACACTATGCTTCATGTGTGGTTAGGTTTAAGCACAGAAACCACTTGATTATGGTTAGAAAAAGGTTTTGGCTGTTTCTGTTTAAAACAACTGCTTTTCTTGGCACTACCCCCGCAGGAGTCACTAAAAAAAAACCCACCCACGTTTGGGGTCTTATTTATATAGCACATCTAAATACAACTGCAGTTGACTAAAGTGCTGTCCAAAATAAAAGAATAACACGCAAATATATAGCAGTATAAAATGTACACAAATATAAAACAGAATAAAACCATTAAGAAAAATTACAAACATGAAAAAATTAAAAAATACTAAAATATTAAAATCAATACAGACAACCAAAGGCCATTGAAACATGTACGTTTTAAGATTTGTCTTAAAAGTGCCAATGTAGGAGGAGCATGTGATTGATAGTGGAATGCCATTCCAGAGCTTTGGAGCAGCAACTGCAAAGGCAGGATCTCCGTTACCAACCAGCATCGATTGCGGGACAGTTAAAAGACGATTTCAGAGGTCAGGAGATGGAGTAGGGGCAGAGGAGTTTGGCAATATACTGGGGTGCCAGCCCATGTATGGCTTTAAAAACAAATAAAAGAACCATGATATCAATCCTGTCCTGCAGTGGTTTCAGTTTTCATGTCATTATGAGAGATGATAAACTTGACTTTTGCAATGTTTCTAAGTTGCAATAGGTGGGTGATAAGTGGTGTTGTAGGCCACCTCCTCTGTTTAACAACAGTCAGTCCAGTTTGTCGTGGATGGCTTTTTTTTTACGCCTCTTTCAAACCATCTTTGTTCTCTGGCCAAGATGTGCACATGTCCCCTCTTCTGTAGATGTAAGTGGACAGCTGAGTCTTGACCTGAAGAACTGGCTCTCCTGTGCTGTGCCATGCGCTTATGGAGTGGTTGTTTTGTTTTACCAATGTACAAACCTGAGGATTCCTGGCTGCTCTGAGCTGCATACGCTACATTAGTCTGCTTATGCCTGCATGTTTTGTCCTTGCAGTCTATCACAAAAGTCTGCAAGCTGTCATTGATGCTAAAGAGGGCTATACACACAATTAAGATCTAAAAGTATGCAAATGTTTGAACAGGGACCATCTTAATATTTTCTTTATTGCTATGTTTTTTAATGATTGTTCTGTTTTGTGATGCCTCATAGTTTAATTTTAATCACATTAAACATTAACAGAAATGCGTTTTTGGCTGATCACGTATGTTATCTTTAAATTACAGTACACATGTTACAGACAGTGTATGAAATGGGCAAATGTAATGAATCCATGGTTTGCAGAGACATATATTGCTACATTGCCAATATTTCCCCTGGCAACTGGCCTGCAACTGCATGGATTACAAATAATCTTTTTGTCATGGTGGCCTGATGGTAAATATGTATACCATATATAGTGTAATTCCTTGGTTCAATTCTCAGCCAGGAAGTATATGCCTATTATACTTACAATCATATGTTTCTATTCAGTCATTCATTTTCCGTAACCTCTTATCCTCTTAGGGGTCATGGGGGACTCTGAAACTAAGAGCTCACATGTGACCCCTACGACTCTGCAAGGGTCACACCCACACAGGGTTTATAACCTGCAACTCTGTACCAGTCATTTAGAACTGAAGAAGCTTCTTGGATGAGAGGCGAAACGTCTTCAAGAAACGCAAGCAAGTCCAGTTGCCTACGATATAGCACTTATGATTACCATGACCTGGATGACTGAGAATCTTCACCGACAACTATCTCAGCTGACATTGGGCAAGAGGCAGGGTACACCCTGTTCATGTTGCCAGACTATCACAGGGCTGTCACACAGAGACAGACAGCCATTCACACTCACATTCACACATTCAAATTATTTTATATATACAATAATTTCCTGAACGGCATGCCATAATTTATATATATATATATATATATATATAGTACAGGCCAAAAGTTTGGACACACCTTCTCATTCAATGCGTTTTCTTTATTTTCATGACTATTTACATTGTAGATTCTCACTGAAGGCATCAAAACTATGAATGAACACATGTGGAGTTATGTACTTAACAAAAAAAGGTGAAATAACTGAAAACATGTTTTATATTCTAGTTTCTTCAAAATAGCCACCCTTTGCTCTGATTACTGCTTTGCACACTCTTGGCATTCTCTCCATGAGCTTCAAGAGGTAGTCACCTGAAATGGTTTTCCAACAGTCTTGAAGGAGTTCCCAGAGGTGTTTAGCACTTGTTGGCCCCTTTGCCTTCACTCTGCGGTCCAGCTCACCCCAAACCATCTGGATTGGGTTCAGGTCCGGTGACTGTGGAGGCCAGGTCATCTGCCGCAGCACTCCATCACTCTCCTTCTTGGTCAAATAGCCCTTACACAGCCTGGAGGTGTGTTTGGGGTCATTGTCCTGTTGAAAAATAAATGATGGTCCAACTAAACGCAAACCGGATGGGATGGCATGTCGCTGCAGGATGCTGTGGTAGCCATGCTGGTTCAGTGTGCCTTCAATTTTGAATAAATCCCCAACAGTGTCACCAGCAAAACACCCCCACACCATCACACCTCCTCCTCCATGCTTCACAGTGGGAACCAGGCATGTGGAATCCATCCGTTCACCTTTTCTGCGTCTCACAAAGACACGGCGGTTGGAACCAAAGATCTCAAATTTGGACTCATCAGACCAAAGCACAGATTTCCACTGGTCTAATGTCCATTCCTTGTGTTTCTTGGCCCAAACAAATCTCTTCTGCTTGTTGCCTCTCCTTAGCAGTGGTTTCCTAGCAGCTATTTGACCATGAAGGCCTGATTGGCGCAGTCTCCTCTTAACAGTTGTTGAACTCTGTGTGGCATTCATCTGGTCTCTGATCTGAGCTGCTGTTAACTTGCCATTTCTGAGGCTGGTGACTCGGATGAACTTATCCTCAGAAGCAGAGGTGACTCTTGGTCTTCCTTTCCTGGGTCGGTCCTCATGTGTGCCAGTTTCGTTGTAGCGCTTGATGGTTTTTGCGACTCCACTTGGGGACACATTTAAAGTTTTTGCAATTTTCCGGACTGACTGACCTTCATTTCTTAAAGTAATGATGGCCACTCGTTTTTCTATAGTTAGCTGATTGGTTCTTGCCATAATATGAATTTTAACAGTTGTCCAATAGGGCTGTCGGCTGTGTATTAACCTGACTTCTGCACAACACAACTGATGGTCCCAACCCCATTGATAAAGCAAGAAATTCCACTAATTAACCCTGATAAGGCACACCTGTGAAGTGGAAACCATTTCAGGTGACTACCTCTTGAAGCTCATGGAGAGAATGCCAAGAGTGTGCAAAGCAGTAATCAGAGCAAAGGGTGGCTATTTTGAAGAAACTAGAATATAAAACATGTTTTCAGTTATTTCACCTTTTTTTGTTAAGTACATAACTCCACATGTGTTCATTCATAGTTCTGATGCCTTCAGTGAGAATCTACAATGTAAATAGTCATGAAAATAAAGAAAACGCATTGAATGAGAAGGTGTGTCCAAACTTTTGGCCTGTACTATATAAACCTAATAACTAATTTTTTTTTTAGCTGTGAGCGGCTTCTCCATTTCTTTTTGGTATCTGCATTGTGAAAGCAAAGTGTGTATCGGAATCACACTGAAAGCCTGAAAGGCCCAGTGTGAACACAAGAGGCCTGCATACTGAAATCCTGCTTACAAATAGCGGATAGTATGGAACTGGGACACAGCTAGAGACGGAGAAAGAAAAAAAATACTGAGAATCGTCAAAACAAGATGATGTTAACACAGGAAGGAAAGGCAGAGAGGGAAGGGAGAAGATGGCTGTCACCTCCTGTTGTCCAAAACACCATTTGATGTGTGTGTGTGTGTGTGTGTGTGCGTATGAGATAGTGAGAAAGAGCATACAGACAGATAGTGAGGCAAAAAGGACATTTAGAGGAAGTGACAGAAAGGGCGAGTGAGAGGATACCTGTTCACCGTGGTCGGATGCACCTTCATGGGGAGGGTGTGTAAAGAACCTGTTTGTGTGTGTGTGTGTGTGTGTGTGTGTGTGTGTGTGTGTGTGTGTGTGTGTTTGTGTGAGAGAGAGACAGAAGAAGAAACATCCGTCTCCTGTTGTTAGCAATAGTTAGATCTATAGTAACAGGCTTGGCTGTGTTAAAACCTGTCCACTGTTTGTGACACTCAGGTCTGTTTGGGTTGGATTTTGGACATCGCAGTCTGTGTGTGTCAGAGTGCACGTTAAAAAGGGTAGCTGTCCACAAGAATGGTCAGTACTGTCATCTGATGTGAGTGCATGTGTGAGTGAGTGTGCAGAGCGAGTGAGAAGAAGTTTAAAAGGACTACCTGTCCACTGTAGTTAGATGTGCTTTTACCTGATGTGTGTGTGTGAGAGCGCAATAAACCGTGTGTGCGTGTGTGTGTGAATACTTGTCAGCTATATAGGACATACACATCCAATGTCCCCTTTTTTCTTTCAGCTTCCGGTCATCAGCTGCTGCACTGCCACGCAACAACATAATCACACACGAAAAGGTCTCTGTGTCAAAGTCAGACACATCTATAGATACACATACATGGAAAATACATAGAAGCAATTTAACTAATTATAGGTAATGAAGGTCATGTAATTGGATTAATGCCTCCCTCAGATTATTGTCCATAATGGGATTATTATGTGCATGTAAATGTAGGCAGTGATTAGAAGTAGCAAAGCAGACATTTAATTATATGAAAATTTCATGGATGATTACTTGAAGTAATGGGTGGCGTGTGTTGCTGTGAGTCACGAGTCTGTTTTTTCTGCAGCAGAGGAAACGGTGTGTGATATTCTCCTGTCCTTCCTTGTCATAAAGGGACCATTGTTTCCCAAACTTAGCTGTGGGTAACTGTACAGAGTACTCTCTGTAATTAAAGTCAAATAATTACAAAACTTGAAAATAACGTTGTGCCCCTTTGAAGTTCCTTCCTCACAAGTTTGGAGGGACTATGATGCAGAGAGTTCCTTTCTCTAGGAGGCCCATCCGTGCATTTGACTAGTGTTTTGGATGTATAGGTTTAATATATAAGGAGGGTGTGGAGATGGACTGCTGCTTTATGAGGTTTGCTCAGAGGAGACAGTTTTTTTTATTATCCACTAAATCTCTCTGATAGTTTATTTTAGATGAGGAGTCTCCTGGATTAGATTTGTCGTCTTTATAAATCTAGATGTTTGTACCAACTTTCCAATCAGTCATCAGCTGTATTGTTGGCCCTGTGGATCTTGTGTGGTTCTGTGAAGGATATGTGAAATAGTATTTTTGGTAAACACATGAGGTGAATGATGATTAACATACCCAGTGAGCAAACAGTGGTCTAAATCCACCCATTTTTCCACATTTCCACCCATATCTGCATACAAAAGTTCATATGCCATGCTAAGAACGAGTGCCCCATGAATGACATTCTGTTGTAAATGTAAAGTTATATAATTGGTTAGGTTTAGGAACAGAAACATGATCTGGGGTCTTTAGATTTTGGCAAGTAAAGGAACTGCGGTTCAATTTATTAAAAGAAACATTGTAAGGACATACCTTAATATGACTCAGAGTTCACTCAAAGTTGTTATGGTTCTCGACAAGTTCTCAACATCAGTGTACTGGGGAAAGTCCTTTGTTTTGTACCCCAACCTGCCTCCTAACTGGGCTGCTCATGACCACTTCCTTCTTTATTCCCATCAGCCCATTGGTCACATGATCACAGCCTTCCAAACCACGTGGGCTATGCACCAATTACTGACTCATCATTACGGTGGATATGTACATATTTTGATGCATTACTCTTCATGGAAAAAGTGTACGAACAGTGCATAAGAACAGCCTGTGGCGTGTTATATCGACACCGAAGACACCCCTGAGCGTCTTTATGAGAAGCACTTCACTTTCAACTAACTCTAATGTAAACTAATGTAATATTTGACACTGAGAGCAAGTGACATAGTATAAAGAGCGTAAATGTCCACTTTTGGCAGGAAGAAGTGGAGTTGGTTGGGTTAAACAAAACTAGAGATCGAAATTCGTTTCCCATGTGTGACCAAACATCAATACTGTTTTGAAGTAGGTCATCCCAGATACCACACATACATCTGTATGAAGGTTTGATCGTTAAGACGTAGCAGGGAGAGCGTTTGCTCATTGCCAGTACATCGCTGAGATGTCTGCCTTTAATCGAAAATGACCACCATGCAACGTTCAAACGATCAATAAAAGAAGCTGCGCTCAGTGGGCACTCCTTCTATATTAATATTCATATGCTTCATTAACTACGACCTTTATTCATTTAGGTCAGACCTTTCAAACTACAAATATTTCACCATCCAATGTGAGAAATCAATACTAACATTCAAAAATAGCTGACTGTTAACCTACATTGACAAAAGTCAATTTGAGAAACATTATTTTCAAATCTCCACAAACAATATCTGATGGCCAGTCCGCTTCTCCTGGCAGCCTGCAAGAGACAGAAAAAACAATAAGCACATAACTTCAAGAAACAAATCCCAACTTCACCACTGTATTTTTTTTTTTTTTTTTTAGCATTTTAGCTGTCTTTTAGCCAGATTGAAGGCTTTGGGTCGGTCACTCTGCTTAATTGAGTGTTGAAACGGTTAAATAACGGGATCCGTTAACTCCGTTAACTGTTAACAGCAGCTCAACAATCAGTCCTTCATCTCGGAAAAACAGTGGTTTCAAAACTGCGCTATTACCTGTAGCCACCGGGTCAGTTTGCTTTGCAGAGGAAGAGACCTCGACTGATAAATTGCCCATAAAATCACATTACCAACATACCGAATGCATCCTTAAACTTCACTATTTGACCTCCGCGCTCCTCTCCGCTCCTCTCAACCACACTTGAGCACCCGTTCTGGGATACACAGTGTCGGCCCGCCCGGCCTGACCTCCGCGGTCCCCTCCGCTCCTCTCAACCACACTTGAGCATCCGTCCAGGGAGGGGCACGGAGGTCAGGCCCGGGCGGGAGCATAGGTAAATGGATCCCAAGTCTCGAGCCCTGCCCAGGAGCTCTGGGCACTTCCACCTTAACCCAAAATGAGTGCTCACGATAACCAGATAAGCAGATAACGTCAACTCAGGAAAATAAAATGAAAACACCACAGTTGTAGCCTGTTAGCTAACATGAGCTAAACTAGCTAACAGATAATGAAAGATAACGTTAGCTGGTGGGGACATGTGCTATATAGGCCTACACCCAGTCGTGCCTCGCCACTCACCAGGAACCTCTTTTAATGGTCACAGAATAAACAACATAGCTATTTTCTGCCAATTTATTCCAATTAGTTTACCTGAAACCAACTGCGATGAGATGCTGCGACCTGTGAGCTCAGTTCCAAACAAAGACCGCGGAGATGAAATTCCGCCTTCCACGGTGACTTCCATATGTGGGCAGGTATGGGCCGACCTAAAGCTGACGTAACAGAGACGTTTGATGAGCTGGGACAAAAGAGTATTAAATTTAAAGATATCTGCCCATGCGGCCGACGCTTGCCAGACGTTATAAATTAAGGGCCGATGTGTCGTCCTTAGGCCGACGTCGGCCAGACGTATGCGTGCTATCTGTGATCACTCATTACATTTACGTTAAGTAAGAAGTGCACTAACTTTACTCGCCTAGGTGGTATCCTATCCATCATCCCCTCCACATCTTAATGACAATGTCAGCTGACATAATATGTCATTTTAGAAACACTGATATGATTCATATGAAATGTACAAATGTAATGTATCCATGTTTTTTTCAGAACCATACAATGCCAGCATTTTCTTGTGGTGACTGGGCTGGGCATAAATTGTTGGTTTGGATGTGCACATAGGATTTGGTGACAGTCTTTGATCTTATTAACAAAGCCCACTGATGGCCAAAACATGTGTTGCAGTGCAGTTGGATATCAGCCAATTAGATAGTAAAGCGTTACCCTTGGGTCGTTATCTTTGTGGATTGAGTTAAAATAGAGATTCTATAAAGATTGAAATCCTCTGCCAACACAACGGTTACTCAGTATTCACACAGCACTTAACTCTGAAATACAACAGTTTAAATAGTGTTTGAAGTGTAGTAGGCCATTTTGTTAGAATCAGAGATTCTGAGGCATCTAGTGGGTTGTTTACATTGGACAAGCTTTGTCAATGTTAGTGTTTTAACATCCATTTTTCATATCCTCTGAATTTAAACTGGGAAACATTTAAATCCAAAAAAAGAGTCCTGCATTCAAGAGTAAGCCATTAAAACAAACCCTCTCCCTTAGACTGACCTACAATATGCAGTCTTACTGTCAGAATGTTACGCATCTTGTTTAAAATTTATTTTTTGTTGGCTCTACATTGAACTGCGTGGAGTCACACGCAGGACAATGATGTGCAGATGACATTGCAGTAGATGACACAATAAACGTCCAGAGGTACAATCTCACTGTTTACTGCAGACATTAAAACATAAGAGAAAAATACAGAAATAGTAAAATATATGATGAAAGATCATAGATAAGAAGCAGAAACCCACATTTGCAATGGGCCATGATGACTTTGGCTTCTGGTAGTACCACATCAATATTGTCTTTGCTTTCAGATGGTGGAACTGAGGGGTGCACGTGAGCTTGTGGCGCCTTTGGCTTTAGATGAAATGGCTGGTTGGTAATTACTGGAATAAAGCGTTTCTTGCTTTATATGGCTCAATTGAGATGATATTTTTATGTGTTTTTGGATGAAATGGCTGGAGGATAATGGCTGTGTTTCATTATGTTACGCTTTATGTCTGCTGTACTGAGAAGCATATGCTTTTCTTTATGTTTGTTGGCGCACAGAGAGATGGCTGGAGGGTAATCACTGGACTGAAGTGTCTCTTAAGATGGCTGAGCTGAGAGTACAAGTTGTGTTTTGATATGTTTGGCATTAGATGCTGCCTCCAGAAGGCCCATATTGGATTATTATGACTTTGGCCCTGGATGGTACAGCTGGGAAAAACACGTTGGACCGGGACGACTTTGGCTCTACATGGTGCAGCTGGGAGGTAGATTCTGGATGGAGATGTCACACTGCAGCAGCCTGTAGTCTGTAGCCATGTCATCCAAAGCCAAGACACTTCACCATCTTTGCACATGGGATTAGTTAAGTCATACATTACACACACACACACACACACACACACACACATATATGCCCAGCCTGGATGGCCTCCAAACCCATGTGTCTGTCATTCTGTCTTCTCCTCTAAGCTCTATTATACTGGGCTGGCTTCCACCTCTCGGGCTGCATCCTTACACTCATCCATTACCAGACACCACTGGTGTGAAAACTGCTCTCCTCCTTGGGGCTGGAATGCAGGGAACTGATTAAATTGGTTTATTTTAAGGGTCATATTTTTTCTCTCCTTTTTTTTTAACTGTTTCAGCACATATTGCATCGTTATAAGCTTCTCATTAAAAATATATGTATATGTGTATTTTCTTTCGCTGTAGTTTTACACCAACAATAACCACTACTACTTTTGCTGGATGATATATTGTCCCAGAAAGAAATGTGATTATGATGATTACAATTTAGTATTTATATAAGTCTTTTTGAGCCAGTTTGTGCCAATGATATAATAAAATAATATAATAGCATAATGATGCAAGTACACCCCTATTCAGACACACTTTTAGCATATATTTTTTAGAAAAGGATTTAACAACTGTTAATATATACAAGAAGGAGTGGTCCAAAATTACTTATTTTGAGTTATAATACAAAACTTGGTCAGCAAACACAAAATCAAGTGATGCCTCTTCTGACTAATAAACAAGCTTAGCAACACTTCGGGTACACCAAAATGACCTCCATAATCCAGCCGGTGTGTTGCAGTCAGCTGCGGGTGCTTTGCTGCTCTACTTATGGAATTATGGACTTTTTGGCTTGTTGCCAAGGTTTAGCAAGCTAACTATTATCAGGACTGCGCTTTTTCCATTCGTAATGTGCAGCTGCAGGGTACCGGTAAGGTAGAGAGACAGAAAAAGGGAGAACTGCTGCAGCCAAGTCTTAAATTAGTCAGAAAAATCCTGCCTTTTATCCTGGCATCATGATTGCTAAAATGTTGGTTAAATTTTTTATGTCAACAAACACACATGTAAACAGAATGGGCAATTTTGAGGTCAGCAAAATGATCAAGGTCATCAATCAATTAATCAATCAATCAATTTTATTTATAAAGCCCAATATCACAAATCACAATTTGCCTCACAGGGCTTTACAGCATACAACATCCCTCTGTCCTTATGACCCTCACAGCTGATCAGGAAAAACTCCCCAAAAAAAACCCTTTAACGGGGAAAAAAATGGTAGAAACCTCAGGAAGAGCAACTGAGGAGGGATCCCTCTTCCAGGACGGACAGACGTGCAATAGATGTCGTACAGAACAGAACAGATCAAATTAACTCAGGTCATGTCCATTGTCATACGATAACGTGATAACATAACGATCGTGACAGGCCCAATCAACAAGGTAGCCATCATGCACATGCAGGATTATGATTGATGATATGATGCAAAAAAGGTTCTGGATTAAATCTCTATGTAGTGTTTTAAGATGTAGCCTTAGCTGTAATTAAATTGCATCACTTAAGTTCGCACACCCACTTAAGAAGTATAACCTAGGTAATGCCCATATCCATGGACTCTTTATGAGTGAACTGCGTTACATGCCTAACATCATAAAGTGTAAAAGATCCTCTTACAGCAGGTCTGTGGCAACAGAGCAAGAGAAGTTGGACTGTGTGTTAAACTGTTTTAAACTGCTATCCACAGAGGACCCGGCCCACATTGTGGACAACCTTTTAGCAAGTCTCCAAACTCAGTAAGGACAAAGGTTTGTTTGCAAATGGTCAAGTGGGATTTCACACTGATGATGAGGAGGACAGGCAGGATGAAGATAGAGAAATAATAGTACATAACAACTTTTGATAGCAGAGAGGCAATGAAATAGAGTAGAAAATAAACAGCAGAGAAGCACTTGAAAACTGGTTCTTGAAAGAGAGAATTCCATGGAAAAATTTCATTTGAGTGATGACGAATAATAAGAGTTCAGTGAAGAAGAAGTTAAGTAGGTGAAATGCTCTGCTCTGTTCTGTCTTAACACAGTTAGTGATGAAGAACTATGAGGAACAGAAGCCTCCAGCAAAGAGGACAAGAGACAATGGTTTTATATTCTGTTTGTAGTATCTTTTTAAAAATGATGTGAATGCAAGGGAGGGACAAATGACTCATAGGACCTGTGTTGGCTTTGTGCAGTTCAAGGTAGTGGCCACTGATAAAACGGTATTTGTTTGAAACTGCCAGTCTCACTAGAATATTTAAAGCACTATGTAGGGTATAACAAGAACAATGTGGTAGCAATTACTTAAGGTGCAAACACTTTCAACTGATTTTCATTTGGTGATATTTTTACTCTGCTCAACTGTGGAACATCTACAGAATAGGAGGCACCCTATTTTTTCCTGCTTGATGCACATGGTTTCTGTAAAAGACTGTGAAAATATAATTTTGATAATCATATTGACTTTATACCACCTTTAACTACAAATCAATATCTTTATCTATCACAGGCATAAAAATGTAAGTAGGCCTATTTCTTTTTACCTTAACCTTTCCTGTTTCTGTTTCAAAAATAAAAGCACTCTGACAACATTTCGGTCGTCAGAGTCCCTTCATTTGGTAAGAGATGGCTTTTTTAAAAAACTCTTATGAACTAGTTGCATGACAGTGGCGTTGACAATGCAGTGGCTTGCATGGCTCCATAAATAAGTAGAGTATTAGCTTCTGATTGTGGAAATACTGTAGTTCCAGCAGCAGCAGGCAGCTCTGCAGCAGCACTGTAGCAACAAAGCTGTACTGTATGTGTGAACACTGCATATGCACAAACTGCAGCAGTTCAACAAGGTAGCCATCATGCACTGCTCACACAGTCAGTGTGGCCCGGGTGTTTGAGCAAGTAATGAGGTACAGTGCATTCAAACAAATGCCAAAACATATTAAACTTCATTATACTCTGTTGAAATGCTTTTATTTATGAATGATTCATCATTATATCATTAATGAATGTACTTTGTGGTCTGGATATAATATAAATGTAATATAAGTAAAATAATTGTGATCTCATCCAAGTTTCTTATGACAAGAAATTTGTTGTTTAATTTTAGAATATGTATGTTCCTTTCCTGATATGTTTTGCAGTATTGCATTAAGATATGAGGAAAAAAAACAGTTCAAAGACAACAGAGGGAGGGGGAACAGGATGATGAGAGAGTGCTGAGAGACAGGTCACATGTTGTTTCTATCGGAACCAGAAACTGTCAATGTATGTTTGGAGACAATTATGGGAAAACAGAGAGGTGGAGGCTGAAGCTGAGGTTTAGAAATGGGAAGAGGTTGTGTGGGGGTAACACAGAGTGAAGGGAGTAGGGGTTTATAAACCTCAGTGGATTTGTGCTTGATGTGAGTGTGTGAGATGATAATGACAGAACTGTAGGGGTGCATGGAGGAGACAGGAAGAAGTGGTGTCACAGCAGTGACCAGCTCTTTCCCCAGAGCCTCTACAACAACTTTACACTACCAGCTATCTGTCTGAGTCCATTTACACTGGAACATCACACCCTTTACAGAGTGCCATTAAGTACCACTGAAACCACCAGAAGTCTGGCTGCTGGCACTTAGTCCTCAACACTGACCAGGACCTATATAACATATCACAATACTGTGGATGTTTTTAATTAGCTGCCAGGACACTATTGTAATCCTAGGTATTCTTCTTCTCTTTCTTCTTTCTTCTTTCTTCTTCTGAGGAAATCATACTTCCCATGGGTGAAAACTCACCAAACTTTGCACAAAGGTCAAGTCTCATGCCAGATATCCTCAGCTGTAAACTCAAGCCAATAGTCCTGATGGTGGCGCTACAGCAAGCATCTAAAGTTCAAAACTTTGAAAATTCATAACAAATCAACCATATGTGCTACAACTTCACAACTTTCATCAAACTGTAGCCCCAGTACTGAAGAAACGTTTGTACATTTAACCCTATGGGCCCGAACGACGCATAGTGCGTCCAAATTCACACCCGTTCTTCTCTGTGGATTTTCTCCGCGACCGTGCGTCATAGCGAGAAGCCACGCATATCACGTAAAACAGCGGAACTGTAGCTTTCCGAGGCAAAGCACTTGTCGGTAATCCAATGTTTTCACAGCGAAAAAAAAATGATAAAGTTACACTAAAATGATGTATAACAGAGCTTTCATACAGCTTTGCACACACATTACTGTTGGATGGATTACTCGCGAACGCAGGCTCGCACAGACATGCCACGCATTGTACATGAAAGCACAGGAGCAGAGCTTTCCAGTGATACCACACACATCATTGTACTGTCATCCCATCACGCTATAAATACAGATTGATTGTCTACAAAATAAAAATCTGACGAAATTCTTTACAATCCATTATACAGATCTTGTTATCAGTCACTTCATACAGTGAGGAATATCGTATCTTACGTCTTAGGCTTGCGTGTGTTTCTCCCTGTCTATCCACATTTGTAGTCCGGCTTTCAAGATGCAAATATCTCCATATTGTCCAGTTGACACGCCATCAAACTTTGTATGACAAGACCAGCCACTTCACCTTTGCGCACCCAAACAACTGCAGCCTAATGCATGCTGACAGGGCCGTAGTCACCATATACATTGAGGGGGACACGTGCCCCCCCACCAATGCCCAAAATGTTCTCCCAGTATATAACTGAAACTGAAAAACAAATATTATCTTGGAGGACATCATTGCACTTGGTTGACTATTTTTCTATGATCTTAGATGTAAATATTGCATGTTTCTTTCAGATAAAACACATTTTTGACTTGTGAATGAGTCAATGGAATTTCTTGCAATAATGAAAAAATACTGTCAATCATGTCCGCCTGGCACAAACCACATGTTTTGGACAGCTGTGAAGTGACAGAATGTCCCACCATCATGGTTCTTATATTGCCAGATTCCAGAGAGTCTCCCCTCTTCATATATGGTAGAATATGTCTTCTTCCAACTTGCTATGCTGAGATACATGTAAAAATGTAAGAATTTAGTAACATGGATTTGTTTTTTTCATTGATATAAAAATTAATATAAAATACAGGCACATAGAAGGACATGGAATGATGGCAAATCTGGTTAGCCCAGATTGTCCTGAAAAAAACAAGATATAGCATGTGTATGTAGCCTTTATAATGATTGTGATATGAGCTTAAAACTAAAGGCAGTAAAAATACCCCAAAAACGCCTAGGGCCCAAAGGGTTAAACCTATTAAAACTTCTAAAACCTATCTCCTCCCACAATTTTTGCTCAGTTTTTGTAGGACAGTCTGAAGATGCTCTGTAGCAAGTTTGGTGTCAATTATGTTTCTCAGATTTTTGATTTATCAAAAATTGAGCCTACAGTGCATCAAAATGTTTGACTGTAAACGGTACTGTAAACACAAACATGCAAATTCTTGCTAAATAAATCTTCAATGTTCATGAGTCAATGTAAAAATGGCAATTTTAAACATCAGTTTTTCACTTATGAAGCAAATCAACTGAATTGAACTGAATTTTTTACAGTGGTTTGAAATCTGCTTTTCCATGCACGGACAGCTGCTAAACCTGCACGTCTGGCTTAGTCAGTTTGTGAAGCTACACATGAATTGTCACTGACTAATTAGCTCAGTGAGATAGAAATTGATTCTTAGTCTCAGAGGTTGTGAGTTCAAGCCTCAGCTGATGTAAAAGGCAGATTGTGTTGCTAAATTCCTAAATGTCTTCCAATTCTTCTGCTTGTTGCTCAGAATTGCCTAAAAATGCCTGGACCCGACCCATTGCTATGCAGCAGCTATAATTATATTTAGTTTGTTTTTTTTGTTTTGTTTTGTTTTTTGACTTACAGATTGTAATATAATATAGTGAGTATTAATGATAGTGATAATAGTAAATAATGATAATAGTAGCTATCACACTTTGGAGGAGGTAAACCCTGATTTGTGGTAGGTTGCTCAACATTTTTGATGAGTTTCACTCGACAGAATCTAAACATTTGCATGCTGGTCTCAATTTATGCTTCAGCAAAATGTTTAAGTCGTTTCCATGGTAACGAGATCCTGTCTGTATATTTTATGATCCAAGTTCATTTCTGTCGCATTTAGTAAAGCACAAACTGCCCAGACATCTGTTTTAACCACACACATATCCAGCAGTATGTTTTTTGTTTACTTCTTAATGGTATATTTATTGATTGATCAGCTCCCAGTCTGTCTTTGATCTCCAAATCCTCCTCACTTGCCACAGGGGCTGGTAAATAAAATCAATGAATCAATGAACAGAAACAGTGGTGATTTCTTCCAGTGTAGCTGAAATGAAAAATATTTTGTTTCAGTAAATATCTGTTGTCAGTCAACCTGGTGAAGAAAGTTTGTCCAGCTGCTGTCTTCTCAGCTCCCCAGGAGCCGCTGCCGACAGACGGCTGCTTCTGTGGACAGAGATGCTGAATGCACCTTGAAGTTGGTACAGACTGAAAACTATTATCTCTATGGTGACAACAGTAACACTCAAAAGTGGAAAAACAACACTTTGTACTTTGAAAAGTACAAACATGAGACGATGGCAAGTACTTCCCCATCTTTTAAATGGTTACATCTCTAGTCTGATCTTGAGCACACTGCTGAAAGGTATTGGATGAGTCAAGTGAAATACAAAGTGATAAAATTTGGTATACTTCGGTTAGGTATTTGGCTTAATATCAAACCGATTTGAAAATCTTTACCTACCTAACAAAAAAATGTTCTCTAAATATTGAATGTAAATTGTACTTTAACATTGTAGTAAGCAGGAGACGCTTTGCACAAACTTTAAAATGTTGAATAATCACTTTGAGCCCATCCTGAACCTGACTGAAAACTGTGAATCCCAGGCTCCAGGGTTCAAGTTTGGGGTAGAGAGGGAGAGCGAGGGTGCCAGGGGGAGAGAGAGATGAGGATCAGCTACAGTTGAAATCAAATGCAAGGACGTTATCAAACACCCTGTGGGAGGGGGTGGAGTTTATTGTAAGTTCAGGGTCAGACTGCGGTCAGAGCTCAGGCTGGGAAATTTTACAGTAATATTTGTGCATGACAGAGTAGTAGCACACATTTCACATCCCTGTGCAGCCCAAACACTAAATAAATTATCACAAATGCATGGTTGCTAGCAAAAAAGGCCTGAGGATGGTAATGTACTAGCCATATTTCAGTGACCATTTAATTTGTATGGGATATTCATGACCACCTTTGATTTTGGGGACCCTCCTGAGCATTGATGGTGTCACCATCAGGTTTAATTGTCCACGGAGTGTGACAAGACATTTTTTTCAAATGCAGCCCAAGTGTTTGTATACTATGGGTGTCACATTTTGGAGTTCTGCTGCTCTTTAAACATTAAATTAACTCAGTCCTATTTTGAATTCAAACGGGCCTGGCCCGCGGCACATGCTTTCTCTTTGCTGATGCGTGTTAGACCTCATCTTGCATTTCATTTCCTGAAGCATTTTTCAGCCCAGCTCTTTTCAGCAGTACCCTGCTTCACATTACCACAGCCAAACATTAACACCTGCTGCCCAGCATTGTTGGCTGATGGAAGCTGCCCAGTATAACCAGACCGCAGTTGGCTCCCGAACAGCCAAGTAATGAAAACTGGGGTTCATTGTTTTGATTCGGGGCAGGGTTAAATTGGGACCAATGGATTTTCAAACCCAAGATTATAAGAAGACAAAAAACAATTGTGATGTAAAGAAAAAAAACAACTGTAATAAAATTGGAATCACAGACCGTGCAAATACCCATAATAGAAAATTTGCCGAAAATGACCAGGTTCATTTTTTAACCTTGGGGAAAGTATGTTTGACAAAGTGATCATGAATCAAAAATCCATTTGCTTTCAACTGCACCTCACATTATTCATCAGTGGATCAGCTGGTCATGTATGCAGGGAGATGGTTACCAGTATTTCTGTTTGGAGATGGTCTCTGATATAAAATGTTCATATTCTTGATCATTATCCTACTGGACACTGACTACTGGTTGATGACATTTGACACCTCCCTAGAGTGGATTTGTTCTGGTGTTTACAGTTGTTTGCTGTTTCTGGTGTTCATTCAGTCTCTTGTCCAGCAGCCCAGTTGCCAGAAGAGGACGTTAGCACTGTACACCTCTGCAAACCCTCTACACTACATTTGTATGTTTTAATCAAATGCCATTATGTAACAGAGACAATGTGTTTAAAAAACAAAAAACAAAAATCAAGCAATGAACTGTAATGATTTTCCAGAGTTAGAGGAAAAGTTAGGGCTTTTTAGTTATGTCTCGACACTCGCTGAAAATATGTGTATGAAAATATGTTGTTAATTAAACAGACTGACAGCACATTTTTTCTTGACACTGCTGGGATTTTTTTTTACTTCAATTCACCATAGTTTGGATGAAAACAACCCAGCCCAGGAAGTTCTACTTTCTAGTTGCATTGTTGTTTTTTCTCACTGCTGAACTCTAGAAGACCAGGATTCTTACACTGTTTGAGCCAGGGGCCCAAACACAGCCGGCACACTAACTCTGCTGTTATTGAGTGGACTCACCAGAGACAGGCCACTTTGTTACAGCACGGTGTCGGGCTCAGGCGGCGTAGGAGAGAGGCCGCGGGTTCATCCCGGGCGAGACTTGTGGCTGCAAGGAAGAGAAAGTTGAGGGGACACAAACAGACATGGTTTTTCTTCATAAATGTGCTTGACAATGCTCGGAGGCTGCAAATAGCGAGAGAACATTAACTGTAAAAGCTTGAGAGTAAATTCACATCAAGCTGTAGCTCTAACTACATTATACTGGATATCTGCAGATATTTATGGATGCATATGGCTTATTCAAACAATGTGGAGCCAGTAGTCAAAGTGTCTGTGTCAGCTGATTGTTGCTGTATTTATGTTGTTTAATATTCTACAATCAACAGAGATGTGAAACACAACATTCTTGTTTTTGCTTGTATACATAGAAAAAGTATTTTATTTAAACTCGTGGAAAATGGGAGCAAAACAAAAGCTTTTTTCTTTAGTCTAAAATATTAAATTTTTAATAGCATCTCTTTCCAAAAAAAAAAAAAAAAAATGCTGTAGAGCAACTATATTGTGTGGTATCATTATTGTGACATATAGTGTACACATAGATAAGTAAAATGTATTCAGATTTTACTTTGAATAATGAAAATAGACTCAAAGAGAAAGGCAAAGACAGGGAGCTACTTAATTTTGAGAAAGAGGTAAACCCAGCTAAATGGACTACATGATGGAATATATGCTTCCAGTGAGACCGTCTCAGCAAAGCCTTTTATGTCCATTAGAAATACAGATAAGTTGTTTTTGGAGAATTGTCTTGATCCATGTGAAAGGAACCCCATGCTTTATTAATATGATAATGTAAACTTGAAAACAAAAATGTAATCCCACAATAGCATTATAATTTTCTCCATATGTAGGTAAAAAAAATAAATGCATCAACCCACATATGCATTTTCACATACTCGTATTCTATTACCTTAATAAAACAAAAAAAGGAAAGGCTGTTTACATTTAATTTTCAAATTTGTACCCCTCTGTACAGTGGGGAATATTTGAATGTTAATTAAAATTTGAAAATGAAAATACACCAGTGTAATCAGTGATTTTTCCAGTTTCATTGAAATGTGTGAACAGGATACCCCTATGAGTATATAACAATATAAATGCAAATGGGATTACTGCATTTTCACTTTTATTTAAGAAAAAATACATGTGTGGACAATTATAATGTAATGTATATAATTATAATACAGTGGAATTACATTTTCATTTTTAAATTTACATTATAATTTTAATAAAGTCTGCTGTGGAGTTCTATACATGTGACTCCTGCCAAGAAAGGGGGGATATGTTGATTGAATTTTAAAAGTACCCAGTCGAAAATCTGATGCAATTAAAGTAAGTCAAAAAAATTACTTTAAAAGTCATAATTGTGGCATGCATGATATAAATTATGACACCCTAAGTATGATATTATATCAATTTTGTTAGTTATAATTAAACTAAGAAAGTTTTGACACAGTATTTCATTATCCTATCATTAAAACACCTACAATTTTTTTTATTATTCCATGTTTGGTATCATAATTTTGATTAAATTAAATCAACTGCAAAGCACTTCTATAAAACAAAGCTCAGCCCTGCTTTGCCTGCTTATGCATTAATCCTCATTTAGATACAGTGACAAGAAATAGTGAGTGAACCCCTTTGATTTCCCTACGTTTTTGCATAATTTAAGTTATGAAATCTGGTCTGATATTCTTTAAAGTTGGAATGATGGACAAGCTTTATGGAATAGTAACAAAAGCAGTTGCATGTTTTGGTGAACTTACTGCTTGAACATTCAAAGTCAGGTTGAAAGAAAGAAAGAAAGTGAATCCTTGTTTTTAGTAACTAGTTACAGGTGCTGATAGAATCAAATGATATTTCACGTGCAAAAACTATCAAGCCTTATTCTCAAACCAAAAACAAATGAGGTCCATGCTGTTGATCCAATATTAATTTATTGTTGTGATGTACCACCCCCTCATGGGGCATACAAGACATGTTTGGTCTTGGCCCTAATTAGTTAAGTCTCTGATATGATTTGAAACGGACTGCAGGGTGGAGAGAGGATGTGTTCCACATGAAGATTTACATCATGTGGACCCTCAGGGCTGTGCAGATGTGGGTCGTTTAGTTTATTAAAGGTCCAATATGTAAGGTATAAGGGGATTTAATGGCATCTAGATTGCAACTAGCTGAAATGTCTCCTGGTTAGAATTCCCACCCGTCGAGCACCGGCTAATGTGCGCTTGCCTGTTTTCTCTGATAACTTGTCGTGTGCTTTCCTTATTTCTGATTTCCAGGAGGTTTTTACCGTGAGCTGAATTATCCAGAGAGGTCTCTTTCTCTCCAAAACAAACCAACCCAATGACATGAAACACCAACGGCCCTATCTGGAGCCAGTGTGTGATTTGTCCATTCTGGGCTACTGTTGAAACATGGCGGTCAACATGGCAACCTCCATGAACTTGATCCCTATGTAGATATAAACAGCACATTCTAAGGTAACAAAAACAAAATGATTTTTAATTATCAGGTGATTATAAAGTAAAGGAAATAAACATACAATGTATTCCGTTTCTGATAATTGATCCCCCTTAATCTTATACACTGGACCTTTAAGGCCTTATATGTGTTATTTAGTATAGTATATTTAGATTTTAAGATGCTGTATGTAACTCTGTATGTAAAACTTGATTATTAGGTCATGAAATACTTACGCTTTCTGTTGGTGGTTCGCTCTGAGTACTAACCCAAAACATTGGTTTTTGACAACCAGGGAATGAGACTCAACAATAGACTATGTTTTATCCAGAGTTACACAGAGTACATTTAACTCGACATGTTTGTTACTATTTGCTGAGATAGAAAGAGTCTCTGGTTCGTTCAAATCAACATTTAATCAATTACTTTGTTGTAATTCTCATGTAAAATTGACCTAATCACCTGAAAAATATGTTTGCTTTGTACACTTGTGCATTATTATGTAGTGGATACGCTGAAACAATTCTGAAGTTAACATGTGGTTAGGTTTAAGCACAAATAACACTTAGTTATTGTAAGGAAAAGATAATTTTTGGGCTAAAAAAAAAATCATGGTTTTGGGGGCACAATCATGACCGAAGCTGTCAGTGTCTCGATAAATGCATTTGATGGCAGTATTCCCAGTGGAAAAACAGTGATGGATCACTAAAAAACCATCCAAGCTTGGTAGCTTGAAAAAGCTTGAAACACGGTGATTACTCACCAAAGAGCAACCACTTTCTTGTTTGTTGGTGTTGAACAGTAGCCTGGAAATCCAGATTCAAATCTAGAAAGATTTTGAGTCTGGCCCTCACTGATACACCCTTCCTACCCAAGGGGCGGCACTAACTGAAGCATATTAAATGCAGCCGCACGCAATTGGATAGCACGATGGCCAATCAGAACAAAAAGCAAGGTGACGTATTCCTTGCAGTTAGCCCCATTGGTTTGCCGAACAGTGGGGCTAACTGATAGGCTATATCATGATTTTGCCATATCCCGTCGGCAAAAACGTCCTACCTGGACGCAAAGGCTTCTAGTGCAGACTTCTGTTCCCCTTCAAGGAAAAAGATAAGTGTAGTTGGCTTAGTGTTTCTTCCAAAGCTAAATTGAATGGACGCGGTCCTTCGGCAGCTGCCATCTTGACTGTTTACTTTACGACGCAGCACTGTACACATCATGTTACACCCGCCCAGAGCCTGCCTCTGTCAGCTAGACTGATCTGATTGGTCCGATGGCGATTCAGCGGGCTCTGCTCATCGGGGACAGATCCCCCTGCAGTGCAAATTCGAATTTGCTAGGGGCGGGGCATCTGGATTTCCAGGTTAGTCGAACAGTGGTCTGTAGCTTGTTGACAGGTGTCTCACCTAGGTGACACACCATTCACCATCTTCTCCACCTTCTGAAGACAAACTCAGCTCATATAATATGTCACTGTAGAAATGCTGATATGATATGTATGAAACATACAAATGTTAGCTATTTGTGGTTTGCAGAACACGTTCAATGGTAACATTTTCTTCTAGTGACTGGGCTGGAAAAATCCATTAAGATATGGTTTTCTCAAGCTGAATTACAGGAGAATGTATAGAAAATGATGCTGAATATTTCTATTTCATGTTGATTGAGCTCATTCATAATTAATCCCAATGTAAAAAGTGTGTTTTATTTTTTATAATTAACGCAATGGCACCGTAAAAAGAACTGCATATTGGATTTAAATATTTAACTCTGAATGTGCAGCTCATACACTCAAACAGACCAAGAAGTTTTGGTAGAAGGAAGGAGAGAACATTAATAGCTGAGCCAAACGGTGGGAGTGATTTATATTTTAATGTCAAGACTGGAAGTTATTACAGTGAAGAGCAGAGGAAGATATGGAAGAGGAGCATGTAATTCAAAAGGAAAGAAGGTGAGATCCCTTTTTTTCTTTTTGTCCTTTCTCTGTATCTGTCTCATTGCCTCTGTCTCTCTCTAACATCACTCTAACACCTCTCTTGACTTTTTCTTCCTTCACGGCATCTGCGGCTCTTACTTTCAGTCTAATGTTGGTTTTATTTCAAGCCCTCGGGTGCACTCTCTCTCCTTCTCTCCCTCTCTCTGTCTTTGGTGGTCCGTTGGATCATAATTACTGCATCATACACAAGACAGATGACTGCAATATGCTGTGTGGATATATGCACACACTCACAACAGTTCTTGATATATGTCTGCCCGGTGAAATAACCATGGGAATATTAACACATACATATAAAAAAAAGAGCACCTTGGGGATTGGTATTGGATCAGTGTATGACAAAGACAAAGAAAGCCAAGAAAGAAATAAAGAAAAGCCAAAAGAGAGAGACACTTGATGACAGATCTGCACCTTGGAAAGTCATTCTGTATCTGCTATTGGCAGCTCCTGTTTACACTCTGACCACAGATACACAGATAACATGTACTGTAGAAAGAAAGAGTCTAAATTTTGTTATTTTGAGGGGCGTTTATGGTTATTGAAATCAACTTAAACAAAGATTTGTTTATGGATGTTTATCCTCAGCAGAGTTTGAACAATGGATACTGCCATCACTACAGTTAGACTCCTTTCCCACTACACAGAAACCCCTCTAACACTCACTAGCATCTGTTTTTTTTTTTTTATTTAGGGAAAAGGTTACAATCGGCATTCACTCCCAGGCCACATGATTCTGTCATGGTCATGGGTATTTATCAGCTCCAGCTCCAATCAACATTGATGGAAATATGACACCCAGGTGGATGTGTTCATTTTAGTCCCAATATTGGTAAGATGCAATGACAGGCTGCAACTGAATACTGTCCGTCTCTGTCCAAGCAGCATTTGCACGTCATTCCAAATTAGACTGACAGAGAGACTGAATCAGTAAGGGATATAAAAACAAAGTAACCACTGGTCTTCATGCTGCTTTCTACTCTTTACTGAACTGTTTTCTGGCCTGTATGTGACATTGAATGTTCTCATTCATCCAGGTCATATTTATCTCAAGGCAGTTGAATTGAATGCAACTGGACTTAGTTTTGTCTTAGAAGACGTTTCACCTCTTATCCAAGAGGCTTCATCAGTTCATGGAATAAAAGATAAAGTCCGCACACCAGAAGCTGCTCCTTGAACAATTTATTCATGTGTTACGTTTCGGGCCCCTGCCCTTCATCAGACATGAAGTAAAAGTGAATACACCTCCATATGTATACACACACAACCCCTTAGGGTCACCTGACATGATCAGGTGATAAACCACAGGTGTGAGAACAATAATAATAATTATCAAACAGAAAAGAAAAATATATATTTCTAATTGATGAGAAACAATCTTTAAATGCAGTACAATGCAACAATGCTAGAATACCACATTACAAAGATTCTATAAGAAAATCTTTAAGAAAATCTTTCCTGCAATACTAAAAATGTTATTTATTTGCTTAAGTGTCCGTGCGGCCTGGCGTATGTTGGTAAAACCACCAGACCACTAAAAACTAGAATCTCAGAACATAGATCTAACATTAGAAACCACGACACCAGAAGTCCAGTGGCAGTGCACTTCACACAAGCCTCGCATAATGTCTCCTCTCTCAGATACATAGGTATAGAACTAGTTAAACAGCCCTCACGTGGTGGTGACATTAACTCTCTCACTTAAAAGAGAAGCTTTTTGGATATGTACCCTGGACACTTTGGCTCCCAAAGGGCTTAACGTTGATTTTGACTTGAGGCCTTTTTTATGATGTATGTAGTCCGTGTGCTTCATTTCTATGGGTCTAGGAACTTGTCATTTGTGTTTACATTGTTTCCTCAGTAGCTGGTATGATGTTGGTTTTGATTGTTTTTTGCTACTACTGTGTGAGCCATGTTTCTCATATTGTCTGCACTTGCCATATCGCTGTGTTTCATATTTATTAGAGACGCCTCTACAGAACATTTTTTTTTCCCTTTTGATATCGCATAAATTTATGATGGTCTTCACCTGATGTTTCTCTTTATGTGATATTTAAAGTGTGTGGGATTTGTTTATATGTATATTTGCACTGCAGGCCTTATACCTGCGCAAATTCTTAAAGATTTTCTTATAGAATCTTTGTAATGTGGTATTCTAGCATTGTTGCATTGTACTGCATTTAAAGATTGTTTCTCATCAATCAGAAATATATATTTTTCTTTTCTGTTTGATAATTATTATTATTGTTCTCACACCTGTGGTTTATCACCTGATCGTGTCAGGTGACTCTAAGGGGTTGTGTGTGTATATATGGAGGTGTATTCACATTTACTTCATGTCTGATGAAGGGCAGGGGCCCGAAATGTAACACATGAATAAATTGTTCAAGGAGCAGCTTCTGGTGTGTAGACTTTATCTTTTATTCCATACTTACCTTTTGGTCCAACACCCAGCATTAAGTTTTTTGGGATGTGCGTGCTACTTTTACCTGTTATTTCATCAGTTCATGCTTGTCTGACTAGGCTGGAACTAGTCTGACAAACTGGTGTGGAAACAACCCAGGTATTTAACCTCTGAGGAGGTCTTCACAAGGCCAATGATGTCACTGGTTCGTTAGTGCTCCAATGGTGTGTCGACGACAGTTGTTGAAACTCCTGCTGCAACGGTGGTCGTTGGAGTCGTTAGAATCACATGAGGACCATTGTTTTTTGTCAGAATAGTTCCAGCCTAGTCAGACAAGCATGAACTGATGAAGCCTCTTGGATGAGAGGTGAAACGTCTTCTAAGACAAAACCAAGTCCAGTTGCGTTCGATTCAATTGCCTTGAGATAACTATGACCTTAATGAATGAGAACATCCACAGGCACCAGTAAAGAAGCAAAAATCACATTCACAGAAAGGCACTCTGATCTGCTGCGGAGCTGTGTACATAGCTCTGGTCTACTGGTATTGGTATAGCCAGTCCCTCTTGTTTTGTGGGTTTTCCTGTGTTTAAAAAAAACCCCTGCATACATGCACTTATTCTGGTGAAAAACCAGTATATGTGGAGGTGTTTCCAGCAGTATCTGTACAATGTCGGACACTGAGAATGGGTGCAATCTCTAGCCTCGAGTGGGTAATAATTCTCTAATGGAAAACAAATTCTCATAACTGCATCCAAAACACAGTACAGGAAGAAGAATGAACTGCAGAGACACAAATCTGTTTGGGTAAACCTTCAGTATCTTTGCATTGGAGGTCTGTGCAAAACCTAACCAAAGCCAGTGCAGAAATTACATGACATAAAAGAGACCAATTCTGAAACAGATCCAAGGCCAGCGAGGCTCTGTGGTGATAGACTCAAAGATAATTAGACCCAATCCAGTATGCAGTAGACCCAAACAGATCCATAGAGAGAAGATTTTGTTTGTCAGTCAATATTTTGAGCATTTCCTTTTACATTGCATTGATCTGACTTATGAGGAAAAAAAATAAAAAAAGTTACAACAAGGTGTCTGGTGGAAGAATACAATAAAATAGAGGGAGCAATAAGTGTGTGTTTGAGCAGGAGAGATGACTGGCGGGCAGAGCAGAGTGTGAGAGAGAGGGAGAGAGCCAAACTTTTGACGGCAGCTGTCAGTTTTGATGATGTGATGAGCAACAAAGCAGAGTGAGATGAGCCGGCAGTTCGATTCCTTGTCAGAAGTCAAGGCCTCTGCTAAGGCAAGATAAACACACACACACACACACACACACACATGCACACTAAAAAGTGAAGCGAAAACTTGTCACTTTCACTCACTCACTCACACAGACGCACAAGGATGAGCGGAAAAAAAACGCTTTTGATGACACACATATAATTTTCCCATGGGGATCAATGAAGTTTCATCACACGCACACACTTCAAACACAACACACTCACTTTATCTGGAAGATGAAGGGAAAATCTGAGTTCTGACTCTCTCTTTCTCTCTCTCTCTCTCTCTCTCTCTCTCTCTCTCACTCACTCACTCTCACACACACACACACACACACACACACACACACATACATACTACAACGTTTAGAAGAGACACAGAGCCCTATTTTCTTGATGGCACAACAACCAGTTCAAGCAACGCTCTGACAGTTTGGTATTTTCCTGACCTTGAAATTCACTCTGCCCTTCTGTTTGGTAGAGAAACATAAACAGTCAGGAAATTCATTGAAAAGAGGTGACGCAGTGAGAGTTGTTGGTATTTTGGTGTCTAGACTGCAAGTGTATCAGGCGTGTCATGTCTCATGCAGCAGATATGCTCTCATTTTAATCTATGCAGCTGTCTGCCTGCTTCATGCAGGCTGGGATCTCAGAGGGCGTAACTGCAACCTGGAGCATTTGCTTGAACTTTAGTTACATGACAATACGTGGATAAACACAAATGTGATGCCCAATAAAAAGACACTGAATAAATGTATTTATCTACATATTGCAGCTTAGGTGGAGCAGTGCTGCTTCTATCACTTTTGCCCAGCAGCTGGGGATGAAGACACAAGAAAGTCCTGGGTATGGAGGAGCTGCAGCGTATATTCATGGGCAAACGGTAACCTAAACGGTACACCTGTCTGCCCTGAGTGCAGCCACTCTCATCTCTCTCTTTCACCCGTGCTATGCTACTATTATAACACATGAATATGAATCAATGTTGAATGAAAAATAGATCAGGAATATTCACTAATATAAAAGGAAAACTGCAAACTGCAGTGCACAGGAAGTTTGGCTGCTCCTTTGCTGCTCAACACTTTTAAATTAGTGGCCGAGACACAACTGGTATAGACTAGGTGTGGGCAGATTGATACTAAAATATTAATACTATACATCAGGGATACTCAGCGTGCTTTGCCTGGGGACCACTTTTGCAAAATGACAGGAGACTAGGGGTCAG